>NC_133398.1:1235648-1542685 GCF_047511655.1 Castor canadensis | reverse complement strand
GTCTCTATGTCCCTTCTCCCTTCCTCAACACACAATAAGCAGACTTGCCTCTGGTTGAATTAGAGTCACTAAATTTTATAAAAGAGAGAAAATCCCTCCACAACATTGGCCCCACCTCTAAGGCACACGTGCTCCTGCAGCGTCGGGTGTTGCTGCAGTCTGCTCCGGTCTGGCACCCGGGAATGTGGCAGTTTTCTGCAGCATCTGAGTAAAACCTGGAGCACAACATCAGAAGTCAGTTGGGCACATTCAGGTGTTGGCTCTGTGCCCACAGTACAGTGCGTCTTCTGTCCCCCAAGGCCTAAGTATGGGCACAGCATCAATTCCTGGAATGAGTACCTGCTTGCCTCTGCGCCATCCCCCCAAGGACATAATCCTCATCCCATCAGGAATCAGAGGTTCCCATTGTTCTGGAAAAGCCCAGAAGGGAGCCAGGGCTCCCAGAGTCAAGCAAATCCAGAGCAGCCTTTGGTCTGGACACACCTGACCAGCTCAGGAGTCGTGAATGGAGTCTGCTCCACCCCTGGAGGAGGTGGAGGTGGAGGCAAGCTGCATGCCTGGTTGGTAGAATCTATCTCCATGATATAGAGAGGCAGAAACAGCCTCCCAAGTGGAAAAAGACTGGACTGAGGGTGCAGCTGAGGGTACAGCCCTTGTCTATCGTGCATGAGGCCTTGGATTTGATCCTTAGCACAGAAAAGGAAAGGGAGAGAGAGAGAGCTCATGATGTTCTCTACGGTCCCCATATCTGCAGGCCTGTTGCCCCTGGCTTGGGGATCTGTCCTGGCCCCCCTCGGAGGGCTTGTTCACAGAATTCATCATATCCTGGCCTCCACGTTACTCTGGGGCTGATTAAATTAGTGAATGCAATCACTATCTGAAGGGAGTTAATTGAGAGAATTTATTTGGGCCTGACAGTTTTATGCATGTTTGATTAAGTATTATAAGGTTTGTTTTTGATTTTGCATAATTTAACTTTAAATCCTGCACTGGGGGGGCCCATCAACCATTAACGACCAAAATAAACCTCTTTTAAGATGCATCCATTTATGATTTATTTCTGAATGCAATATCTTCCAGATTTTTTTGGTGGTGTTGCCAATGTGACAAATATGTTTAAAGTAACATTTTGAGTCATCCCATTCACCCTATAAATCTTCCAGAATGGATACAATTCATTAAAAGTTTTGAAAGAAGTACAAGTTAGCATTTATATTGCAACAAGTGACATATAAATGCCTGTGTTTGTCTTCTGACTGTGCCATAAAATACACCCACTGCTCAGTTCCCTAGGAGCCCTGCAAATCGCCCACACTCTGGGGTACTGATAAGCTTGGTCACAAATCCTCAGTCCTGTCAACACAAACTGTTCAATCAACAGGAGTTCAAGTTGAGTCTTTCATGAAATTAGCACAGGAGAAAACATAGCCTGGGGTTGGGGCAGAAAACATGGTAGCACTTTAAGGGCCAAACCTGAGAAGAGGGCTGACCTTGTACACCAGCCTCCAAGACCCCCTGTGAGGTCTGGGGCTAGGTTGTAGGAGGGCACACCTGGTAAGCAGTCAAGGGCCTGCTGCCCTTGAGAGGACCAGGACCATCATAAAAACAAGCAAAGAGCTCCTCCTTCCCATGCTGAAAGTCTAGGGTCTCCATCCATGAGCCAAGTCCATGGTCTGCTGTCAGTGCGTGTGTCTCTGTTTTCTTGGTGGCATTTATTCTGCCTCAGGCCTTGGTTAAAGGCTTCACATCATTAAATCCAAAATAGGGACCACTGGGGAGGAGCTATCAGCTCAGATGAACACACACACACTTAGGGAAGTGCAATAATTTCCCCAACCTCACATAAGCTCTCTTGAATGAGGAGGAGGGGAAGGAATAATTTAAAGTAGGGCAGATCTGTAATCTGTGATCCAGTTGCCCTGACAGTCCTGAGGCCTCTCACAAAGCCCATAGATATGAGCTGGAGGAGTGGCTTAAGGGGTTCAGTGCTTGCACAGCAAGTGCAAGGCCCTGAGTTCAAACCCCAGTACCACACACACACACACCTATGGACGTGCATCTGGCTGGCTGCTTGCTGGACATTCAGCACAGCCCCTACCCTCCAGCAGAGGAGCAGTGGCGCCCTTTCACTCCTACATGGGCTGCAACTGCCACTGAAAGAGTTAAATGATGGTGGAGGCCCCTGGGTGATGCCCAGCCGAGGGCTATTGCCCTCCGCAGCCCTTAGGCCCATCTTCTGAATGCCCGGAACATTGCAGGCACCAACCCTGTTGGTACGGGCCCTGCTGAGCACCAAGCATGACGAGCATGGCAGGAAACAGGAGCCTCCGGAGCTGTAGCTGAAGAGACAGAATGAACAGGAACAATGCGTCTTGGAAAACGAACAGCACACAGCATGGCTGACAGTGCAAGACCATGGCCTAGTCTGAGCAAGGAGCTCAAGCCTGACTTGGAAAGACAAGGGAGAGCAAAGAAGTCAGCAAGGAGAGAGCAGACATGTTCTCCCCCAGCCTGAAAGAGCAGAGAGCCTTGCTAGTTCCTGTTTATCCTGGAGGAGGGTCTCTTTGGGGAGAGCTTTGACTTTGTTCAAGCTGACAAGTCGCAGAGAGCCTGGCCCAGGTCCTGCCCCCCTGAGGATTAGCGTGACCTTGAGCAAGCTATTGCACCACCTTTGAGCCTGTAAAATGGGGATAGTTGTGACCAATGTGCTCAGGAGACCTTGTACAATGCCCAGCAGGCCCAGTGCATCCATCACCAACACGCTCACGATGCTCCTTGCACGTCCAACAGTTACACGTGCCGGGCTGCAGTGCAGCTCAGTGGTAGACGCTACCATGTGTGATCCTTGGTTGGATCCCCAGCACCACCAAAAAAAGAAAGAAGAAAAGTAGGGAGGGAGGGAAGGAAGGAAAGTAGGAAGGAAGGAAGGAAGGAAGGAAGGAAGGAAGGAAGGAAGGAAGGAAAGAGGGAGGGAGGGAGGGAGGAAGGAAACACCAGCATGAGTCTTCTGGGGCTGCTGTAACAAAGCGCCACCAACCAGGCCATACAAACAACAGGCATTTACTCTCGAAGTCCTGGAGGCTGGAGTCCAAGGTCAAGGTGTTGCAGGGTTGCTTCCTCCTCTTCTGCCTATGTCCCAGGATTGTCCTCTGTATGTCTGTGCTCTAATCTCCAGTCTTCTTGAATTAAGGCCCACCCCAGTGACCCCTCTCCCTTTAGCTTAGTGACCTCTTTAAAGGCCCTGTCTCCAGAAACAACCACATGCTTAGGTCCTGGGGGCTTCAACATACAAGTTTTGGAGACACAATTCAACCCCAACAACACTTCATTTCTCTCCTATTCTGTAAGTCAGGAGCTGAGCTGTGGCCAAGCTGGGGGTCTGGCCGGGGGTCTCTCAGGAGGCTGTAGAAAAGGGGTCTCGGGCTGTGACCCTGTGAAGGCCTGATGGGCTGGAGAAGGTTTCCAGGATGGCTCCATGCAGGATTACAAGTTGGTGCTGCCTGGTGGCAGGCAACTTCAATTCATATTAGCTGCCTGTGTGTCCCCAACATGGCAGCGTTGTGTGGTCACTCAGCTCCCCGAGAGATTTCAGGGAGATGGGAGCTACAGTGCATTTTCTGACCTAACCTCAGAGGTCACTCGACCCACCTGCCGCACCTCTTAGCCACACAGTAGAAGGGGAGGAGACCATGGCCACCTTGGTGTGGTCTACAGTAGCAGCACTTGCTGTGGGGAGGTCCCTCTTCTGCCAGCTTTATGCAGATCGACACTAGTTCACAAACCACCCTTGTGGGGTCTGTGCTTGTTATTTCACAGAGAAGCAAACTGAGGTCCAGAGAGGCTGAGACTTTGTCTCCGTAGGAGTGGTGGAACCAGGAGTCAGAACTGGCAGGTCAGGCCTGGAACACCAGATCTCTGCTCCTCTGCACATCCTCCACACATGCCATCAGTCATTTCTGCAGTGGCCTCTGGGCCTGTGCTGTGGCACACAGGCAGCAGTTCTGTTGGAAGGTTATCCTTCCTGGGCTCGTGGAGCTTTCACCCTCACTGTAGCTGCAGGGACTTTTAACAGGGCACATTACCACTCCAAATAGACTGAAATTCTGTCACCAAGGACCAGCAGGGCATCCATCATCAGTAAGACAACACAAGTGTGCCATATTGACCAGTGATGCCTGCTGCAGAGGGCTGGACCAACTAGCAATGGCTGTTGGATGTACAGAGGATGCAAGCTGACCCATGGGCCACATAGCAGCCATCTGTGGTTGGCAGGTTCATCCTGCATTTGGGAGTCAGGCCTGACGAGCAAAAACCTCTCTCCTCATCTGTAAAATAGAGGCATCTGCTTTCCTTGAGGGTGGTCATAAGGATTAGGAAATGACATGTTGTCCCACTCACACCACAGAACAGACCACACCAAATGTAGGGACATGAAACAGCCCCTACTGTGAGCAGTCTGTGGAGAGAACTGGGCAGGGCTCCACACTCATACTGTCTAGGGATTCAGCTGGGAAGACTCACATTGGTGGGGGCCCCAATCAGCTGGGTCCCCAATCATCAGGAGGCTTCTTCCTCTACAGGTCTGACATCTGGGCTGTGTCACGCACCGAGCCCCTCCTTGTGGCTTCACCACGTGGCTTGTCGTGTGACTCCCCATGGGATTTCTCACATCATGGCAGGCGAGTGCCAGAAAGGAGCCACGTCCAGGAGAGCAAGTCAGGATGCAGCCTCTTCTGACCCAGCCAGGAAACTGCACACCAAAGTTGCTTGGGCCTGATCCTCTGGTTCCAGGCTGGTCATTAAGGCAGACCAAAGCAGAGGGGAGGGAGACGAACTCGTACATTGGTGGGCAAGTGGGGTGGTGGGTGGCTGCAGAAGCGGCGTGTGTGACCATTTATGAAGACCTCTCAGAAGGTGGGCTCTTCTGTGCCACGTGTGCCACACACTATGGCATCCTAGCCTCCTCAGTGCTTTACAGAGGGCACAGGGCAGGGTGGAGGAGTGGGGAGGAAATCATTAGCCTGAGGTCACATTTGACCTGCCCAAGGACAGGTGAGCATACAAGTGACCCTGGAGTTGTCAGTTCTCTCATTCTTCCTCCTCCCCATCCCAACCCTGCAGAGGGCCATGTGGGGGCAGAGCTTGCTCACTGGGCGTTACTAAACAGCAGAGCCACTGAAACGAACAGCTTGATAAAGTCCCCTGGTGGCTTCATCCTTATGCTTCACCCCCAGCTAGTGGCCAGTACCAGGGGCAGGGCAGAACTCTGCACCCCTCATCTCTCCTAGTGTACCCAGCAAGCGTGCACAACATTTTCGGTGTGTTGGTCACAGCTTGCTTAAAGCAAGGATTGGCATCTGCTCCCAGACAGGGCAGGCAGCAGGTTGTCAAGAGCCACTGTGTCCTTGTTGTAGTGGCTTAGCCATGCCTGTTCCACTTCATGGTGCCAAAGCAGCCACAGACTTGCATTTGGTGGCTGACTAAAGGCTTCCTAAGGACTTGGAGATTCTCTGGTCCCCTGGTAGTCTGGGACACCACGTGCAATGTCCCAGCAGGTGGCGCCAGGCCACTGCCCGGCACAACGCCCAGGAGGGAGGCCCAGAGCTGAGGCCAGAGCTGAGCTCTGGGCATGCCCTCCCATACCAGGGCAAGCCTGAGGCAAACAGCATGAGTCGAGTGGAGGGCCTCCCAGGGCCAGCCTCTGAGTTGCCCTGTCTACGGGGTTCAAGGCTATGGCCAGTCTGAGAGTGCTGGGGATCAGTTCTGTGGATGGCACCCAGCACTTTTCAGAAGTGAAGTAATAGAACGTAGCAGCGTACATTACGGAATGATGCTGACTATGTCATTCTTTGAGGCTTAAATTATATGCATTGTGGACTAACTGGGTCATGGTCAAAGACACACCTTACTGTGGCATGAGTTAGAGGACTCTGAACCATAAGTGAATATGGAGGAGAGGTAGGCAAAGAGCAGTCAGCACTCCCACCCCACCCACCTCAGCAGGGAGAGTGGGGGCCATGGATGCAGAGACACAGAGCTGGAGGTGGCTTCTCAGAGGTGGGGAACTCTAGGTGGAATCCTAAAAGGTGAGGTGGAGGAGGGACTGAGGGGCAGAAAAAGCAAGTATGATGGGTGTAAGTCAGAAACAAGATTTGTTCTGGAGCAATGGTGTCACAGAGCTGCAAAGGGGGCCTGCAGGGGAGCTCAAAGGGAGAGGGCTAGGCCCTGGAGATGGAGAGGAAAACACAGAAAAACCATCACCCCAGGGGCCATGGAAACCCCATCCTGAGAGAAGGTGCATTTTAAGAAGCCCTTCTGAAGCCAGAGCTGGTGGCTCGTGCCTGTTAATCTTAGCTACTCAGGGAGCAAAAATCAGGAGGATCGCAGTTCAAAACCAGCCTGAGCAAATAGTGCCCAAGACCCTATCTTGAAAATACCCAACACACCCAGACTTTCAAAAATTGTGTTTTTGGTGAACATTTAATAACACATCACAATGCTCATAGTGAGAATAAAAGTTTTGTTAAAAAAAAAATACCCAACACAAAAAAGGCTGGTATAGTGGCTCAAGTGGTAGAGTGACTGTTTAGCAAGTGTGAGTTTAAACCCCAGTATTGCCAACAAAAAAGAAAAAAAACCTTCTTAAAAGTACCGCCCCCTCCTCCTCTCCAGCTGCTGTGCTTCCCAGCTGCACCAGAATTTTGTCACCACTCCCTGGCCTCAGCCTTTCTTCTTGGTCCTGACCCTGCTGGCCCCGCCTTTCCACAGGACCACAAGCATTTCAGTACCTTCCTACGAGATAGAGGCAGAGGTGGGCAGGTAAGGATTAGCGCAGGCAGGCGGGAGAGGAGGGGACATGCAGGAAATGAGGGGAGGCTGGAGTCCCAGTGTACCCGCCAGGAAAAAAGTGCCAGAGGAGTTGCTGCCTGCATGAGAGCATATGGTCTGGATAATGATAGCAAAAGGCCAGAATCCTGAATCAAGGGGCGGGGGAGCAGCTCCCAGGTGTGCAGAACTAGCAGATTCTCCCAACTTAAATTCAAGGCTGCCCTGACAGGTCTGCACTGAAATTCTCATTCCCTTGCGAAAGGGCAGACCCAGGGCTCTCAGACTGTCCCTAAGCCCAAGTTATATCCTGACCCTTCGAGCAAAGGGCAGACAGGGGAACACCAGCAGGCCAGCCATGTGCACTGGTGAATTAGCATCTGATCTAGGGGCGACCAAGGGTAGACGCCTGGCCAGACAGCTGGAACCATCAGACAAGATGACAGGGAAGACCTCCTGGGGAAAGCATCACATGATCTGAAGTTCCAGCTTGTGGGGGAGGGGGAGAAGGATCAGGGCTTTCTTGGAGGATTCTAAGGGGGGTACTTGTCAGGCTGCTCCAGCTAACATGTTTCTTAGTTTTCCAAAAATCAGGGTTTTTTGGTTTTTTTTTTTGGTCATGCCCCCAAAATATGACAGTACAGTACAGGAATGTGTAGAAAGTGAAAAATTATCTCTAATTCCAATATACAGAAATATACTTCTGCAAATGTACCTGCCCTTGGATCCTGGTGCAGGAGCTGAAGATCACACCTGAAGCAAAGGCGGGTCATCCTACATAAGACCTCGTGATTTGCTTGACTGGTTTGGGGCACTCCGGCCTCACCTCTCAACAGTCAGTGCAGATGGAGGTGGGCTCACCTGACCCTAAGGCAGCAGAAGCCTCGGCACCTTTCACTGGCTTGGCCCCTCCCAGGGTCTGTTCCTCACTTTTTGTTTGCAATTTTGCATTCTTTAATGCAGGTCTCTTAATTCCTATGAGATCCAGGCTCCACAAAACCTGCCTCTGGCTGCTCGGTATCCAGGGTCTGGATGCAACCAGAAGCTCAAGACAGACATGCCGCCATCTTAGTGGGGCATTGGTTCCATGCTCACATCATCCCACAGACTCTGGCTTCATGGGATACTCATCTGAAAGGAAGGCCTCCTCTGACCACCTGGTCCTGGTATGGCCCACATGAAGCTTGTATGTGTGGCACAGCACCCATCATCCCCTCCTGTCACCTGTCCCCGTCCCATTGTCACAGGTGGCGAGCATTACGAAGGGGTGGGTGAGTGCCCAATTCGGCACTAACACCCCTGGCTATGCTCTTCTCAAGTGGCCTGGACCAGAGCCGAAGCCAACAGCTATGGGATGGCTGGCACTAGGAAAGCTAGAGTGGACAGGAGTGGGTGGGCTCTGCTGCTTCTCTAGGCCTTGACCACCAACAGGTCAGGCAGGGAGCTGCCCAAAACATGTTGCCATGCCAGCATGTGAGAAGCCCTGAGTGGCAGACAGGAGGCCACCTGCTTACACACTGTCCCCACCAGTAACACTTCTCCAAGTGCTCAGCGCCTACTACTGGTTGGTTCAGTCCTCGTGGCCCTTAAAACGCAGAGCCAATTGTCCACAATCATCGACAGACTTTTTATTATTTCTGTGTAAAACTGAATCTGCTTCACAGTGTGGGAGGTGAATACAGGAGCCCAGGCTGGACACTAAAGAAGGACTGAGTTTCTTTTGGGAGATTTGCAGTGACCTCGGGGGCGGGGGGACGGGAGTGGAAAAAAAGGCCCTCGAGGATCTTTATTGCTTCCAGCCTCCAGCTAGGCAAGGCAAAGAAGGCTCAGGAGTGGGACCTCCCCACCGTCCCCGGTGCAGTGGAGGCTGTGTCCGGGCACCAGTTCAGGCTGATTCTCCAGCTACTAGGAGCCCTACTCCAGAAGGCCTGGGCCGAAGAGCCGGCTGGCCCGAGTTCGTGCCCCCTCCCGGGGAACCTGCATCTGGTGGGGCTGGATGGCAGGAGAGTGAATGTAGGACAACTCTAAAGAGCAAGCCACTTTCTGGACTCTTGACGAAGCATCCCGGCCCATCCACCAGCCATACCCAAGTGCACGCCCACAAACTTCTTGTTGGAAACTCGACCTTGACACCTGCCACCTGTAGGGACGAGACAAGGTCACGGTCTCCCAGGAGTCCTCAGGATTGCGGCCACGCCGGCCCTCTGCTGCACTGCAGTCCACGGCTGACAGCCCTGACGAACCCGCCGCGGCCAACACAGCTGCCTAGCACGGAGAGCCTACTCCGCATCCGCCCCCGCGGCCTGCCCTCCTCCGATGCACCACTCTCCACACTGGCTCCCCGCCCTGGGGGAACCCCAAGCCCAAGCAGCACTACGGAGAGCAGACCCCAGGACTGCAGCCGCAGGCTTCCTATGGAGGAAGCCCCGCCCATGGGCGCGCCTGCGCACTGCCGACCCTCGGAGCCCGGGGGCGCGTGCGCAGAAAGAGCGGCCCGGCCCCGCTCGCTTAGGTCCCCGTCTGCGCCTGCCCAGAATAGGCGCGGTGCTAGCGGCGTCCGAGGGCGGTGACGTCACGACCGCGCGCGACCTGGGCCGGCGTCGAGTTCCGGGACGCTCCGCGCGGGCCCGAGACGAGCGCCGCGAAGCTCTGCGGTGTCGGCGCGGACGGAGGGGCGTGAGGCCCGTCCTACGGTGGCCGCGGAGGGACGGCGCTACGGCTCCCACGCTGGGCCAAACGCCTCCGGCGGCCCGGCCCCGGCGCGCCCTCCTCTCCGGGCGGTCCTCAGCCGGCGGCGCATAAGGGGCCGCGGCCGATGTCCCGACCCTTGGCAGCATGCAGCCGCCCCGCTGTCGCAGTCCCGGGACACAGGGTCGCTTGCAGGCCTGGCCCCCAGCGCCGCCGGCCTGTCGCGTGGTCCCGGACGCCGGCGCCGCCGCGGAGAGGGCACCCGGTGAGCGGCCGGGGGGGTGGGGGGGGGGACCGGCCTCGGGGGCCGTCTCCAGGGCAACGGCGGCGCCGACACCGGAAGTGGCGCCCGCAGACAATCTGGGTAGTGGGCCGGGGTCGGGCGAGGCCTGCCGGGCTCTCCAGGACGGCGCGCGTTCTCGCATGGCAAGCGCTGGTCTATCCTAGGAGTCTCCTGCCGAGTGGCCCGCGCCGTGGTCAGCGAGCTTGAGCGCGGTCTGTGCGGAAACGCGTGCCTCGGGGACGTGCGGCCAGGTGGATGACCCGCGTAGCCACACGCACCTGCCGTCCGCGCGCCCTGCCTGAGACGCGGACCTCTGGCTGGCTCCAGCGCGCTGCCTCCCAGCCCCGAGTGCAACTCAGTACCAGGGCGCGGGGGCCAGCATGGAGCCCTCAGAGAGAGGGCGCGCGACCCCAGCTGCGAGGTGTCCAGTGACACGCCCAGACGAGGGTGTTACCTTGTCCAGCTGCGCAGCAGCGCGCTCCAGACTGGGTAAAGCTTAGCTAAAGCGCCGGGATTTGGTTCCCTCCCCCTGCCTTCTTGGACGGCCATTTGCTCTATACCTGCGGCTGGGAGGGGAGCTGGCCTGAAGTCCAACGCAGAAGCTGTTGGCAAAGTTCCCCCGGTCCTGTTGCCAACTTTCATTCTCCAGTGTTCTACAGCCTGAACTTTGAGTTCTGTTTCCATCCACAAAGTATGTAGGGAAGCTGTAGATAGCATCTACTAGGTGAAACTACAGAACCATGTGCCATTTCTCCGAGGCCCAAGCTGACCTGTGCTCAGCGATGACATCTTAGACGTCACCCCCTGTGAAGGCAACTCCAGAATGGTGGCTCTTGATGTCCCCGTTTGCAGAGTGGCCCTCCGCCTGTTGTGAAGGACTCATCCCAATTCTCTTGTGGTTCCTGTGGGATGCCCCCCCACAAGGGTTGTTGTCCCTGGACAAAGGAAGTCCTGGGTAGAAGTAGCCATGCAGAATAAAGGTAACCTGGATTATGGGGGCCGCAAGAGGCCATAGGAAGGAGTGGCTTAATCAGGCTCCACTCATCTTGTCTCCATTGGTTTGGCACTGTGTGCCCCAAGGAGGGTCTCTTCTGGCAACTCTGGGTGGTCGGGGAGAACTCGGATGTGAACAGGATGGGCACTTTTGGCTTTCACATGTGGGTCCCTTGGAAGTGTTCTCAGGAGGGTTTGTGAGAGGAGCAAAGCAGGGAGGACTGAGCCCCAGGGTGCAGCCCCAGGCCTGCCATTTGTGCCTGTCTCAGTGCCCTCGCACTGACTCAGTCCTATCTTTGTCCCTCTCCCTACAGGCCAAAGCCTCCCCTGAGGCCCAACTGAGGGCTCCCAGGCCTAGGTGCCCATGACACCTATGGTGGATGCTGCCTGGACTCCGCACTGCCTCTGCGAGCTGTCGCTGCCGCTGCCGCTGGGGCCCAATGCCGGTCATGCCCATCCCGCGGCGGGTGCGCTCCTTCCACGGTCCGCACACCACTTGCCTGCACGCAGCTTGTGGGCCAGTGCGCACCTCACACCTGGCGCGCACCAAGTACAACAATTTCGACGTGTACGTCAAGACACGCTGGCTGTACGGCTTCATCCGCTTTCTGCTGTACTTCAGCTGCAGCCTCTTCACCGCGGCGCTTTGGGGCGCGCTGGCCGCGCTGTTCTGCCTGCAGTACCTGGGTGTGCGGGTGCTGCTGCGCTTCCAGCTCAAGCTGTCGGTGCTGCTGCTGCTGCTGGGTCGCAGGCGTGTGGACTTCCGCCTCATGAACGAGCTGCTAATCTACGGCATCCACGTGACCATGCTGCTGGTCGGGGGCTTGGGCTGGTGCTTCATGGTCTTCGTGGACATGTGAGGGTGCTCGGCCTTCCACGGAGCTTTCTTGGTTGTGCCAGGTCCTGATTTTTTCCTTGATGGATGGGGCTGGTCAGGGCTCTTTCTGCCCCATCCTGCAAGTGAGGCCCACAGCACACGCTCCCACTAGGGAGAGAAAAGGGCTGAGATTTCTCCATGATGGGGACCCTGCACTGTTCCTCCCGCTTGCTCTGCACTAGCTTCCCTTCCCTGTGTGCCAGTCCAGGTGCAGCCTCCTTGCTTTCCTGCCTGTGGTTGCCACTTGCACTTTTCCAGGTCATCCTGTGGGTGGCTTATGTGTTCAGTCTGCATCTTGGGATCCTCTGGGTGACATCCAGACTGTCAATAGGTCACACCAGTGATTTGGGAGAGCCCTGGACACAGAGGGGCCTCCTAGCTGCACAGCCCCATCCCACATACCCCTGATCTCACCCCAGCCTCAGAGACCTGGCAGGCTCCCCAAACAGACACACTGCACTGCCACAAAGTTGTCTCTACCCTGGGCTGTCTGAGTCCTGCTCAGACCACAGATCACTCCTCTTCACCGAGGAGGGTCCACTGTGCAGACCTGAGTATCAGGCCAGGCCTCAAGGTCGCCTTGGCTTGCTCAGATGCAATCCAGGAGTACACTGAAGACGGCACGGGCCCGCAAGTAGCTCCCATTTTCCTCACTCTAGGCAGGTGTGTTGAGAATGTCAGGCCAGTCCCTAAGTCCCTTCAAATGTGGGTCCCTGGGGAGGCCATTCCCACTGTGGTTTTGGGGGGCACTTAAGCCCTTTTTACCTGAGGAATTGAGACCTGCCTGACTCCAGCAGATGACAGAGGTTGTGAGGCCCATAGCAGAGAACACAATCAAACTGACAGTTCCTCTTAGGGTGGCACGTGCAGCCCTCATGGGCTGTCCATGAGCAGGCTGGCGCCTCTTGTGTCCTTGCCATGGCTACTAACACATGACTGGTGTGGGACAGAACCATGGGCCAGGAGGGTGTCTACAGGGCAGAAGTAGCAGACCCCCTACGCTGGCCTCTGTCAGGTGGGGGCCTGGTGCTTTGTGCTATGATTTACAGGAAGTTGGGGGCATGGGTGGCCAGTGAAAGGTGTGGAAACAGGATATTGGGCCTGAGGATAGCTAGTTGGTCAACAGTTGTTTCACCCCAAATTGTCACCCCTACCCCCTGGGCGTGGATGTGGCACTTTGACCCTACCCTGTGAGGCAGACCAGTGGCTGGGGCTCTGTGAGAACAGTTGGGTGCCACTGGAGGGAAACTTAAAAACCCAAACAGGTAGGGAAAGCAAAAAACACTGGCTATAAACCAAGCTCTTTAATTTGTGGCCAGCTTCCGTTCACTGATCTAACAGAAGGGCTCCGTGGAGGATGTCTGTCTGATTTCTGGACTGGCAGGCGAGGAGCCTTCCCAGTGAACCTCGCTTCTTGCTGCAGATAATCTTTTGCACTAAATCATGCTCTTTCCTCAAAGAAGTTTTGTTCTGTGTTAATTAGCTTGTGCTACTCAGAGTTGCTGTAGCCCCCTTGCTGGGTGATGAGTTGGGGGCTGGTGGTGGGAGGGGATGGCTGTGCTAGAGGGCAGCAGGACCTTGTCACATGCTGCACACCTGGCTGCCCAGTGTCCCGAGTGCCTGTTAAATTCTTTATGAGATGAACCACCTGCATTAAACCTATTTTTTTAATGTGTTGATGGAGTGGTTTTTTTATTTTTTTTGGTATTGGGGTTTGAACTCAGGGCCTTATGCTTATTACACAGGTGCACTGCCACCTTAGCTACACCTCCAGCTGGAGTGATTGTTGAGACCAGGGCCTCATATCTACTAGGCGAACTCTATCATGGAGTTCATTTCCAGCCTCTAAAGCTCAAAAGTTTTCTTAAGGACAAAAATCATCAACCAAAATACCATAGAAACCATCCTCCTGTAAAATTGGAATGACAAATGATTCCACTGTGGGGAACTGCCTGGGATGTGACCCACGGAGGGTCAGTAAATAAAGATGGGGTGTCTCTGATGCTTTTCTGAAAGGATAGGAGGGGGCCTGTGAGCACAAAAAGAAGCCAGGAGGGAGAAAATCGAAGTCTTATTTAATGAAGGAATGCTTCCATTTCCTTCAAGGGGAACAGGAAATGTTTCTCCCCCCAACCTCCACCTCGTCTATACTTTATCCTGTTAAACTAAAATCCTTGCTACAACTTCAAAAAAAACAAAAAAACAAAAAAACGAGAAGATGAGCAGTGCCTGTTTGAGTCGTCGCTCCTAAAGGCTTGTAGAGAGTTCACGGTCATCATTCCACTTGCAAAGACCTTCCAAGAGGAGGAGGAAATGACTGACCATTATGCCCTAGGGCATCATTTGGAGGAAACCTAACAAAATAAACTTGAAATTCAGAGTCTAAATTCCTTACAAAAGCCTTTGCTCCAAGGCAGCTGGGAACTGAGGAAGCTGAGGTGCGTTTCCCATGCAGGCCAGGGCTTCAGCAGGCCCTTGTCTTGGGCTCCAGGTCAAGCCCTGACAGGGCTGTAGCACAGGGCCCCAGGATGGCCACCCAAGTGCACCTGTGTGGTGGTGCCCAGGAACCCAAAGCTGGGTCCATTATCACACATGCATGAGGGTGGTAATGGCTGTGACAGTGGCCCTGCTAGGTCACTGAAGCCAGAGGGTACATCTACTTTCCCCAGGAGCTTCCTGGGCCTACCTTGTTTTCTGTGGATGTGAAGTGGTTGGCTGGTTTTGCAGTGCTGGGAGTGAACCAAAGGCCTCAGACATGCTAGGCAAGCCTTCCACTGAGCCACACCCCAGCCCCTGTAGTGCTCCTTATTTCTTGTCTTGGCCGTCTCTGTCCAGTAGAACTCCCTGCAGTGGGCAAAGGCTCCATTTGTGCCATGCAGTGCAGGACTCACCAGCCCTGAGAGGAACGGAGTTGCTCAGCAGACTCAGCAGCTGAAGTCCTGGTTGGGGGCTGTCTGTGGCTAGGTTTTGACAAGGGCCCTCCATGTGCTCCAGGAGGAGCATGGTCCCTGGCCTCCGCGTGGATCAATGTGGCCTTAGAGGAGCCAAGCTGAGCCAGCTCCTCCTGTGGCAAAGAGACCTTCCTGGGAGTTAGGGACTGTAGAGCAGCTGCCACCCAAGGGCTTAGGGCCCCGTTAACTGGATGTTTGCCCTGTTTGACAGCCACTGTGTTTGAGGTGATATACTGAGCTGTGCCAAGGGCTGCAGCCCCTGTGACGAGAGCTGAGGTTACTCAGGGATTGCCCCCAGACCCCCTGTCCAGTGATAGACCAGGCAGTGCTGTAGGTCCTGGCTAAGATGGAATTTTGGGACTGTCTGTGGAGGGCAGCTGGGGGACCCCCAGCAGCAGCTGTGCCTCCCCTATCCCCTGCCCTGGGACATTTCTTATTCAGAGATTTATTTGCCTGTTTAGGGCTCTGCTTCTTGGGGTACTGGTGGCTCATGCATGTAATTCTACCTACTTGGGAGGCTGAGATTGGGAGGCTCGCAGTTGGACATCAGCTCCCATCTCCAAAATAACTAAAGCAAAGTGCACTGGAAGTATGAGTCAAGCAGTAGAGTGCCTGCTTTGCAAGCAAGAAGCCCTAAGTTCAAACCCCAATCCAACAAAATAAAAATGGGGAAGGTGCTCTGCTTCACCATGAAAACATGGGAATGACTGCATGCTTGGAGACCCAGGGAGGAGTCAAGGTCAGGAGATGCACAGCCAGTGATGGCTGCTTGCCAAAGTCTCAGGTGGGGCCAGCAATTGCACAGGGGACTGGTGTAGGAGACAGGATGGACCCTACAAAGTCATTCAGCTACCCTTCCCACAGGGCACAGGCTGCCCATGAGGTAGAAAAGGGACAGGAAAAGCAGCAAGGGTAACTTCCAGGCATCCCTTATGAGCTGGGCAGGAGGCCACTTGCCGCCCAGTGGCTGGTGGGAAAGGGAAGGGGATGAAGACAAGAGACTGGACACCTGCTGAGATGTTTCTGAAGTTGGCAGACCTGTCCAGCCTCGGGCTGGCTCAGGGGACCCAGTGACAGCACCTGAGCAGTGGTGGCAGGTGGGCGGTTGATTTGGGAGACAGGAGCTGGGCACTGAGCCTCTTCCTGGAGGGAGGGGTAGAGGAGAAACAGCCCAGGCCCGACCATGAATACACACAAGGCAGAAGGGCCATGCCCAGGGGGATCTCGGGGGGAGGGAGTCCAGAGGGGTCAGAGGGGCTCTAGGGAGCATGGGCCCTGTGCAGGACGGGGTCAGGACAGGAGCCCAGGTAGAGAAGGGAGGAGTGGAGATGAGAGCCATGATGGGCAAAGGACTGGGTTGGGAAAGCACAAGCCAGGTGTGAGGGGTGCAGAAGGAAAGGCCTAAGCCAAAGCCTCCCACAGCAGAATCTGGCTCAATTTCCAGCCTGTTCCTGGGAGGGGGCTGTGCTGAGCAGCTGTGGGAGGTCTATTCTCCATCATCTAGCATATGATGCTATCCAGAGGACCACCTCTCCTAAATGGAGAATGTGGGGTCTCCATTAGTGTTGAGGGCGATCTGGAGCCAAGGAGCCAGCAGGGGGCAGGTGACAGCAAGGAAGGCTTGTGCTTGGGGAATTTCTAGAAGTGCAATTCTGATGAGAGGCCAGGTGCTGCCTATTCCCAGGCCCAGGATAGACAGGTGGTCCTGAAGACCTGCTCTGTGCCCAGAAACCAACCAAACAACGCTTCTGAAGCTGCTGGTAGAGAACCAAACAAACAACGCTATGGTTTTGACATGACTTTGACTTTCCCAGAGTGGTGACAGGGAAGGACAGCTAGGGTAAGGGGTCTACTGAGAGGGAGGGGGTCAGAGGCTAAACACAGCTACCACCCAGGGAGGACAACAGGAGCAGGCACGGGCCAGAGCACGACCCACTGCCACTGCAGCCAGTCTGCACTGTTATTGATGTTCCCTGACCTTGGGAAGGCCCTGTCCCTGCCAGCCTGGGAGGGGGAGGGAGCCGGCTGGCGGCCTCGCCTCTGTGTGCTGATTCAGCATTTTCTGTGGAAAGGAAGGCGCTGGATTTGCAGCGACCAGCGGCCAGTGTTCTTTTCTCTTCTCCCTTTTTGGTCTTGTTTGGAAAAAAGGGTCCCTGTCTGCCCAGCCCCTCCCAGGAAGGCCTTTCCTCCTCCTCTTCCCCCACAGAGGCCCTGTGCTCTGCAAGGCTCCCAGGAAACAGCATTTTCTGACTGGAGCATAGCAGGGGCGACTTTCCAGAAATCCCAGGATTCTGGTGTGCCTCTCCGACAGTTCCCGAAAGACAGAGTTATCGTTCCCCACCCCCCTCGCCCCCCAGCAGCATCCTTGCACAAGCAGGGACGTCCAGCACAGCTGATTCAGCAGCTCTTAGCCCTCGCCCCTCCCCCGCCTGGCTGGGCAGCATGCCCAGGCCTGCTGGCAGCTGTGTCACACGGGGCCTCCCGCAGGGTTGGGTGGCCCGCACTGTGCCTGGGGCGGGGTGGCAGATTGAAGGGCGCTGGCTGCCAGGTGCCCTCTCCCCGCAGGGTGGCTCCCCTGTCTGCCTGCCATGTAGTCAGTAGTTCTCTTGCACCTTCCTGCAGAAGAGCAGCTGCAGGAGGGTGCAGCTGGTCACAGGGTGGCAGAGCTGCTTCTTGGGGCCTGAGGTACCATCAGCCCCAGGAAATAATCTCATCCTGAGCCAACAGGTAGTGGCTACCTACCTCAAGCCTCCCAGAGCCCAGATCAAGGGTGGCCGTCCTCCGTCCATCTCTGACTGGTGTAACAGTGGCCAGTTGGAGGCTGAGAGGTCGGAGCGTGGTTGTACATACCCATCCTGAGCTCCAGGGCAGCAGCCTGGGGCCACAGATGGCCAGGGCAGGAGGGGACAACAAAAGGAATGAGCTAGAACTCACCGACTCCTAAGATAGTGGGACCCTGGGTGTAGGCTGCAGAGATGGTCAGGCTGAGAGGGCTGCAGCCTCAGAGGAGGGCAGGTGGAGGTGAAGCTAGCCAGAGGTTGAAGGAGGAAGCCTGGGTAGGTGAGGAGGTATGGCCAATAACGACAGATCAGGCCATGGGACAAGCAGGAACCATTGGGTGGCCACGGGTCAGAGGGTGAGGGTTGGAGAGGGCAATTCTGCCCCATCCTGTTGAACTCTGTGGCTGATGAGTGGACAGGTCATTGGTCATCAGCTACATATCGACCATCACTCATTAAGTGAGGACTGGCATTCTTTCTGCTTTCTCAGAATACTAATGGCAGTCTGACTGAATGCCATATGAATATTCATGCAGATATCAACCAAGTCCAGGCTGGCACTGATAGCACCCAAAGATGGCCAGGATTGGTTAGGCGGCTCCAGTACTGTATGCAGTGGGCACTCCGAGGGGGTGTGGCTGTGCACCCCGCCTCGTGGACAGGCCTGGGCTGGGCAGATGACATCACCACTCTTCAGCCCCCTTAGCCCAGGGAGCAGGAGTAGGTGTGGAGCTCTTTCCCCACAGGCCCAGAAGAGGTTCTGCTCAGTGAGATGCCAGGCACTGACTGCCTTCACGAGACCCACATGAAGGGACAGGTGGTTGGCCTGGGCCAGGCACAGCCTGGTGTGCTGGGTGGCCAGGGCAGATCCTCTAGGGAGCCCCCAGATGACCTTGGGCTGGGCTTGGGGCCCAGCACCTCCAGGAGCTTCCCTGGGCAACCTGCTCTGACAGCCAACTGCTCTCTTGAGTAGATTCACAGAACAGAGCATGTGGCTGTCCAGCTCTTTACAGCAGGCACAGCCAGTGTCTGTGCCTCTCCTCTTGCCTCTGTGGAAAATGTGGTTTGCTCCCTATGAGGGGCTCCTTGGTCCTATTTCCTCCCAGGGATGAGGGGGCTCCTTGCTTCCTTCCTCCAGCACACCCCCTGTTGTTGCTGGGCGTTGCTCTGTACCATGCCTGCCTGTCCAGGGTGGGGGCAGCCCTTTGGCGATGCAAATCTGGGTATCGGTGTGAATTCATTATTTACAGCAGCACCATGACATCATAGTAACATGAATTATTTGTGTGTTTTTCAAATTGTGCTGTGATAACCCTGTCTGTTTTCCTGGCTCCTGTAATGTGCAAGCTGCCCTAATGAACACCACTATTTTCCTTCACACAGGCCCCTGCATTTGCCCTGCCGGTGCTGCAATTCAGGGGGCTGCAGACACATTTGACTTCTCACCCTCCCCCTCCTCCCTGCATGGCCGGTCACTTGTGCCTGTCCTGTATGTGTGCAAAAGTGAGTGTGAGGGCGTGTTCCCACTGTCCTGTTATCTTGACTCTGCTACCTTCTGTATTCTGGGTGTACTCCAAGAGAACCGAGGGGCTCTGGGAAGCCCCAGGTGGCCATTCCAGCCTTATTCCTGGCCAGTCTGCTGTGCAGAGTGGGCAGGCAGGGGCCCTCTAACCCTTTGCCTTTCCCGCATTTGGCCTCTGTCTGAGCTGATTAGCGTGAGGCACAGCCTCCAGGACCCACTTGCCCTGTGAGAGGAGGGAAGGAGGGGGAGGGAACAGTGGCTGAGGCTGGGAGCTGGGGAGTGTCCAGGCCTGTTGAGAGCCAGGTCAAGGCTCCCCTATAGTAGCAAGAGCCCCCAGGTATCCATCCCCATCCTGATGGGGCCTGCGGGGGGGTCACAGAGCCAGCACTGTTGGCCAGCTCCTCTTGTGCCAAGCCAGGGCTGAAAGCCCTGTAGAAACAGACCTGATGAGCTCAGTGGCCCAATCCTGTCACTGGGTCTCCTGCCTAGGAATGGATCCTGTGCACCAGTATCCTGAGGGGCCATCTTGCAGAAGGATGCCAGATCTGCTCTTGGAGCAAAGACCATTGAACTCAGTGGCCAGTTTTGAACCAATGGGTTGTTGCTGTTGTCCCTGGCACCTGGCACACAAGAGGGACCTTCCATATTCACTGTGGAATGACCACCAAGGCCTCCATGAGCTCTCAGTAAGGATGGCCCCCTCTAGCAGTGTCTGTGGGAACAATGCCTTTTTCCCTGACAAAGCCAATTCATCCTGGAAAGGCAGTACCATCATTTGCCCTGGAAGTCTTTCTACTTGTCTTGTAAGACAAGTAGAGAGTCTGGACTCCTCTCTGGGGACAGTTTGTCCAGCTCTCACCTGTGCCTTACAAAGGGCATGATGGTTCTTCTAAGCTGTCCACTGGACAGGACTTGGCCAAGGCCCTGCCATCCCTCCTGGGAGGAGATGAGTCACTGCAGCCGGCCGACCCTCCAAGCCGGAGGCAGCAGCTGCTTGACAGCTGCACTAAATGGTGGAGGGGAATTTAGGACAAAAGAGGAAGAAGATTAGAGCATCCAATTTAAACCAAGGGGAGGCGTACAGAACCCAAAACGGTCCTGCCCTAATTCCTGAGCCGAGGGAGTCACGGGCTCTGCAGCCGCTGACAAGAAACCAAAATACTCACCCAGTTTTCTTCTGCAAAAGGGATCCAAACTTGTTTGTCAAGGAGCCTACAGATGTCCCCTGGCCCTGCAGAGCCAGCCATATCCAAGGACGACTGGAGCCCACTGGCACCCCTGGGCCACCATCCTTCCCGGACCTGGGGTTCTTCTCTGTCTTCCACAGGGAATCAGTGGGCATCTGTGTGGCAGGCCAAAGGCACAACTCAAGCACACATGGGGAAGGAACCAGCATGCTGGTAGGTGCACACCCCCAGTGCCCGTCCAGTGCCAGAACCTGGACTGGATGGTGAAATGTGACTTCAGTCTCCTGGGGCCCCAGCCACAGTCCCCCTGCCCCATTGTACTCCTGAACCAGGATCTGAAATGGGTGGGGACTGAAGGGAAGTGGGGGAGCTGAGGGGAAAGGAGCCTGTATGGGGATGTACTCCCTGGCTTGGTCTACCCTGCAGTTCAGGCTCTTGCCCCAAGTAAGCTGGGAGATAGCCCAGTGGAGACAGAGGCTGCACAGAGGCGTCAGGCCAAGTGAGCAAGTCCAAATTTCAGTTCGGCCTCCAAACACTTCCAGCTGCTAAATGAAAACCCCATCCCGGCCAGGCACCAGTGGCTCACACCATAATCCTAGCTACTCAAGAGGCAGAAATCAAGAGGATCACGGTTTAAAGCCAGCCTGGGCAAGTAGTTCACGATATTGTATCTTGAAAAAACCCATCACACACACAAAAAAGGGTTGGTGGAGTGGCTCCAGGTGTAGGCCCTGAGTTCAAGCCCCAGTACTGCAAGAACAACAACAAAAAAAAAACCCATCCCTCAGTAATAACTGCAAGACAGTGGAGATGGGGAGAAGCAGGGAAAGGGAGGCCAGTGACTGGGGTCCCCCAACTCTGCTCTTTGGGAACACACTGCTGTGGCTACCAGGGTTGGTGTGTGAGCAAAAGAGTGGGCAGTGGTGGCCCTGCTCCTTACCCATGCCACCAGGCACCCAGCTTCTGAGCTGCCAGGAACTCTTGGCAGCCAGGTGTTCAGATGCCAGTAGATATGCCATTCTGGCCCTGGCACAGCCTCCAGTGGACCAAGGGCCGTGTGGGCTGATGCCAAGCCCGTGCCAGAAAGCAACAAGGAAGGAGACCCTTTCAGCCAGCCTTCTTAGAGAGCTTAAGGATCTCCAGTCCTTTGAAACAAATTTGTGCCTCAATCACAGGCCAATGCCTGAGCAGATGAGTAGAGGCTGAAAAGGATGGATATTCCTGCCCTGGTTCTTGTAAGGTGAATTGACATAATAAAAACAACGTGCTCTACTCAGCCTCTTTAGAAGCAGGTGTTATATGTGATCGGCGTATTAACCAGCTGCCCAGTCAAACCTTCAGCCTGTAATTAAGAGGCACCTGGAAAGACCCCTCCCCTGGAGACGAGGGGTGTGTTGTCACGGAGCAGCCATCCTCTGGGGCTGTGCTCCAGCACACCTGCTCACACCCCCAGGAGAAGCGTTGGCTGGTAGGTGGTGAGCAGTGGTGGGGGGGTGTCCTCCTATCTGTGCCAGCCTCCTTGGTATGCCATCTTGAGCTACAGGTTGAACTGAGCCCTGCAGCTGGCCAGAGCCCTGGAGAATGGGACACAAGTTCTCCCTGTTCCCCAGAGACCACACTTCTGGGCTCTGGGCACCAGAGCCTCATGCACGCTGTCGGCTACACTTGTTGGAGCTCTGGGACTGTTCTAGCTGTCCTGGTCCAGCGTCCAGGCAGGCGCCCAGTGTGGTGGTTGCCTGACCCTGTGCTGTGATCTTTGGAATGGAAGCTAGTGTCTCTGGTGACACCTCTACACCGCCCTCCCCATCGTGCAGAACCCTAGCGCTTCTACAGGAGGCTCTGGGTGCTTTGGGGCACCCCCACTCCAGCTCCCCAGGTCTCTGCACCCACTCTTCCTGCCTGAAGTACTTGTACTGTTCATTTCCTGAACCCGGCAGATGCGGGCGAGAGGCTGGCTAGCAGGAGTGTGGAGAGGCTATGGATGACAGCATTCAGCACACTGGGGCACACCAGAGTGAACAGCCCCATGTGGCTCAGCCCATGGGAACCTGGAGGGCAAGGCTTTGCTCACCTCCAGCCTGGCCAGCCCCATGTGCCCTGGTCACACCTGTTACTGTGTGGCTCCTCCTGCCACCTCTGGCTGTGTGGCTGCTGCCGTCCCACAACCACTCTGATACACCTGGGAATGTTTTTCAGCCTCACAGTGGCTTCAAACAAGCAAGAACCTCATTTCTTCTCAGGACTAGATCCTGATTTGGGTACATGTAGGGGCTGACCTTTTTGCAATCCCTGGCTCCTACCCAAGACTGATTTCTTTGAGCATGAGGCCCATCTACCAGAACACCCTCCCTTCCACCCTGAATGCCCAGGGCCAGTGACTAGCAAGGGGCCCTGTGCCCTGTAGCTTGGAGGGGAGGCCAGGCAGGATCCAGGGGCGCCTCCCATGAAGGCCGACATGGACAAGCCTGGAGGTCCAGTTAAAATGCAGATTCCGATTCAGCGGATGGGGGAAGAGGGACCTGTATTTCCAACAGGTTCCATCTCTGTGTACCGGGAGCCACAAGGGTACAGGGTGAGCTGAGGAAGGGCAGCAAAGAGGTGCCAAAGGACGGGGTGTGGCCACAGATGCAGTAGAAGGTGTTAGGAGAGTGAAGGGGTCATGTGTCACCAGATTCTGAGAGGATAAGACAAACCCAGGGACTGATGGTCTGATTTTTTTTTCATTTTTCTTTTATTATTCCTATGTGCATACAAGGCTTGGTTCATTTCTCCCCCCTGCCCCCACCCCCTCCCTTACCACCCACTTCGCCCCCTCCCTCTCCCTGATGGTCTGATTTGTGGCAGAGGTGACCAGAGGCAGCATTGGTGCCCTCCAGTGACTATGTCCAACCCTGCAGGGGCAGCGTAAAGACTGTCCCCATATCATTGAGCCTCAGCCTCTCTGGCTTGACCTACTAGACACTTGAGCAGTGATGGCCAGGTTGGCGTTTCTCTCAGAGGGCAGGCACGGCTTTGCCCATTCTGCCTATCTCAGGCTGTGACCTGGCCACCTGCCAAGCCAGCAGGGGCGAATTCCCTTCCCTTCTCTTCCTTTTCCAGCCCTTCTGCTTCCTACAGGCCACAACCAGAGTCCTCCAGCACCACCCTCGACTCTGGCGGGAGCCCTGGGACAGTCCAGTGGTCTGAAGAACATTCCCCTGGAGCATCTGGTGTTCTGCTGAAGGACCCCCTCCAGTGCGGAAGGGACTGAGTCCTGGCCATGGCTGACAGGGCGTGCATCCGCTCCTTCCTTCCCCACTTCCTGCGTCCCTCCATCCAGGCCTGGTCAAACCAGCCCCCTTCCCTCGATTGCCCCTCAGCAGCCTGGCCTTCAGAGCCACTCTTTGCCCCATTGCTCTTGCCTCTCACTGCCCTGCACAGAGCATTTTGGATGGTGTAAAATGCAACACTGTATCATCGTAGCCACTTCCGAGTACACTGACCGTCGTTAACCACAGTCCATGCATTCTGAACCCTCTTTCCTCTTCCAAACAGAAACTCTGTCCTCATCAGACACTCGCTCTCCATCCCCTCCCCAGCTCCTGGCACCAACCACTCCCCTTCCTCTCCGTGTGACTCTAAGGACTTCTCACTGAATCCCACGGTTCTGTCCTTCTGTGACTGGTGTATTCACTCAGCCACAATGTCGCACAGTTAATCTCTGACACCGGCCTTTCGCCTCTTTCAGGTGCGTGCCCGCAAACAGAGTTGGTACACCACGTGACAGACCTCTAATGTTTTTAGGATCTGCCATGCTAGTTCCCACAGCCCCGGCACTCTTTTACATCCCTACCAGCCAGGCACATGGATTCTGATTTTGCCACAACCTAACCAGCACTGTTGTTCAGTTATTTTCTTTTCTCCATCGTTGATGCGGTGTCACCCATGACTGCAGGTCTTGCTCCGTTTTCTGTCTCCCCACTAAGTCAGAAGCCCCGGGAGGCAGGGTTTGGGCAGCTTTGCTCTCCTTAGAGGGGTGGACACAGGAGGGTGGCCCTGTGTCCTCCCGCTCCTCTCTGGAGCATGATCTGAGGCACGGGCTGTCCACTATCCCACTCTGGCCGCAGCGCGCCACTGCCTCAGGCCATCTTCCTTCTGGGCCATCTGGGCTCTGGATCTAAATCACACATTTCAGGAACTTGTACCAGGACTCCACTGTGCTCTCAGCTCCTGTTCTATCACTGAGGGGCTCCTGGTCCTGGGGATTGTGAGTTCAGTTCTGCTAAGGATGCCCAGAAGGGGGCCTGGTGCTGTGAAGATGACCGGGGCTCCCAGAATGGCTCCCCTGAGTCAGCCTCCAGCCTCAAGTATGACCAGAGACAAAATGTCACTCAGGACAGTCACAGGTGCCAAGGTCCTTTGGCACCAGGTGTACAGAGGGAAGCTGTGTGCTGCCCAGGACAGTGTAGGTCATTGGGGGGATTAGGCTGGTGAGTAGGTAAAGGCCAGCAGCTCAGGCCAGGGGGAAGTCACCCTGGCTGGCTCTTCTCCTCTTTCCAGTCAGATGTCACCCTCAACCCTGGCACCAGTATCTGCAGGACAACCAGACTCCTCCATCAGGACTGCCAGAGTCCAAACCCCCGCTCACTGGGCCCAGCAGGGATCACGGATGGGCCTGGGGAGGGAAGAGATGGGGTTCAAGTCAGGAATCTGAGGGCAGCCTCACTACAGGAGGGGCTTGGCTGTCCTAGTTTCTGACCCTGGCTTCCCAAGCTAGCCTGTCCCCCTTCTCTGTGGGGTGAGCACCTGGTATGACAGGGTACTACTGCCTGGCGGGTAGAGTGAGGACTGATGCAGTAACCATAGCAATGACCCCACAAAGAGTTGCCAAGGATCTCAGGTGCTTCAGTATCTTAGCCCACAGAAGTGTCCTGTGGTCAGAGTGACTCCAGATGGGAGGGACCAGAGGGGCAGCCTGTAGCCCTACCCAGGGTTCACATACATTCGCTGCATAAATGACATGACACAAGAAGGGAGCAGGGGCAGCAAGGTGGCCATGACTTTGTGGGAGGGTGGGAGTGGGTGGCCTTCAGAGTCCCATTGATCTGCAGGTGGCTGGAATCTGCACACAGTGCATTGGGTGGCTGGGGTGGCTGGACATCCTGGCTCTAGATGCAGAACAAAGACAGAGGTGGGACAGATGCTCAAGGTTGTCCAGCAGGGCTGGGTTTTGGCTGGAGGTGGCTGGGTCCCTGGCTAGGTGCCGGGTGAGGCCCCTGCCTGGTGTTCTGGGCCATTCTTGCCAAGAGCAGCCTTTGCTCCCTTGCTGTGTGAGCCCCAGGCCTAGGCCCTGAAGGCTCCACTCTAGTTTCCTGAGCCACCCCCTCAGAAGGCACTGCAGAATGGGGTTGGCTTTAGTATAAACTAGTCATGGCTTTAAGTTGGAGACAGAGTGGGCAAAACCCTGACTGCCTAAACCCTGGCCCTGGCTGCTGGTGCTGCTGAGGACAAGGTCTGGGCAGACAAGGCCATTATCCCTGCCCCAGCTAGGAGCTCAACCCCCACCAGGAGGGGGCACCCCTCTGCTCTCCTGGTTGGAGGTACTGGTGTTTGAACTTAGGGCTTCAGTCTTGCTAGGTAGACACTCTACCACTTGAGCCATGCCTCCAGTCCATTTTACTCTGGTTATTTTGAAGATGAAAGCTGGTGAACTATTTACTCAGTCTGGCCTCAAACTGCGATCCTCCTTTATCAGCCTCCCAAGAAGCTAGGATGACAGGCATGAGCCACCAGCACTGGGCTCAGAGCAGGGTCTTAATGAAGGGGCACTTGGGTACACTGTGGGTGCACTGGACTGTCTGTTCATAAGTGGTTCATTTCATGTTGTGTGAATTCACTTTAATAGAAAAAGAAAGAGCCCATTAGCCTTTTTAGTCCAGAGTCCTTGCTGGGACCTTGCTGTGGTCACCTGGGGGGGGGGTCTTACCTCTACTCCTTGAGATAAGGGTTTGGAAACAGTTTGCACAGGACAGAGCCCTTGGATGGAGGTGATGGTCAGGGGCCTCAGCAGGTGTCTCCTGACATGGGGTCTACTGCCTACACAGGTTGCATGCCCTCATTTGTGCCTTGGCCCCTCCCATGAGTGGGCCATATCTGCATCCTCCTGGCCAGGTGGGTGTTTACGCTGGGCCATCAATGGTCCCCTGGACACAAACCAGAGGTGGGCCACCCCCTCCCTGCCAGCCCTATGTCTTGGGATAGGGTTTTTGTCGGGAATGCTGAGGCTTCCCCATGAAGGTAAGGGGCAGGGAAGCCCTGACAAGGCAGCTTCTGGAAGAATGGGTCCCCAAGTCAGATGGCTTCCTTTGCCCCTGGAGAGCTGTTATTCAGATAGAGGAGCACGGGGCTGCCTGCTGAGAGAACCTAGCTGCTGCCCATTCTCCAAGGCTGCTGCATCCTGTCTTCTGTGCTGAGGGAGATGACAGTCAGAGGGCACAGAGACATCCAGTAGTCCTCCCCACACAGCATGCCTGGGGCAAGACATGCAGGGGTCCCAGGGGCTACGGGTCAGGCCAGGCCTGGTGAAAGCATGCTGGGTCAGCTGGGGGAAACCCAGTACTTTATGCAGGCCACAGCCTCTCAGCCCTGCTTCAGAGCTGAGGATCTGGAGCCTGTGGAAGGTCTGACTTTGCCTGAGGACAGGGGTAGAGGCACCTACCCCTCTAGGTGGGAGGGGAGGGGGCTCTGCTCCTTCCAAGAAAGGGTCTGGCATCACCGGGCAGCCTCTGAGAACAGGGAGGAGGCTGACAAAGCCTCAGGCTCTTACACTGCAGACATCCCTGGGCACCAGCTCCAGGCCAGGTATTCCATTGGGCCAGAGAGAAGACGGTGGACAAATGGAGGGCCGGGTACCCGCAGTGGCTGCAGAGCAGGAAGTGTCAGTTGGCCCACATGGTTCTTTTATATAGAGGGGCTGGAGAAGGCCTCTGAAGGCAGAACAGTCAGGATGGGGACAGACTGGATCTGGCATGTGAGGAAGGTGACAGGGCCATGTCACATGTTGAGGAAGCTACTGTTAAATGAGTCTGGATGGAAGAAAGCAGGCCTGTCCCCAGAACTGGGGCAGCACAGCCTGCAGGCCCACACATCTGCATGCCAACTCCTGCATTCCTGAAATCTATACATAGGCCCCAGGACCACAGTCCTCAGGGGAGGAGCCCCTGAGCTGTCCAGAGCCCAGGGAAAACGAGATCAGCACTTGGGTATGAACCCCAATCAGATTCCACAAATGCACGATCTCTGGGCCTGCATATCAGCCAGCAGCAGGCCTGCTGTTTACATTTATTTATTTTTCCTGTGCTGGAGATCAAACCCAACGGCAGGGAAAGAGCTGTGGAGACCACACCCTGTTCAAGATCCCTTCTGCAGAGTGCCTGGCAGAACGCTGAGTTAGTGCACCCCACCCGGCTGGCATGTTCTTCCTAAACTGAACGGTTCTTATCTGTAACACAGGAATAAAGAACGCTGATCCTGAAGGGTTTTTGTAAAAATTAAATTAGGTACTGTGCGCGTACTCAGAACATGTAGCACAGGCTGAAATCGGTGTTCCATGTTTGCGTTTGCATTGTGCAAGTATCAGCTGGCTGATGCACACAGAGGATGCACAGCTCAGGCATCCACGGGAAATAGCTTTCTGGATAGCTGGTGTCTTCTGAAAACTTTTCAGTGTTTTCCTGATGTCTTTCATTAAAGAAGAATTTCTTGGGGTGGGGATGTAGCCCAGTGGTAGAGTCCTTGCTCTCCACCCCCCCACCACAAAAATTTGTTAAAAAAATTATTTCTTAGGTATTTAGAAAATAAAAGCGATGAAAACAAATGTACAAGGAGGTGAGTGAGCCAGAGCCCCGCTAGGAGTGTGTAGAGGACAGTTTGCCCCATCTCGACCCTCTGTGGGTCCCTCTTGTCCCGACAGTGACCCGACTTGGTCATTGGAGAACCGTGGGCTTAGAAGGCTGCTTTTTGTGGCCTACCTCAGGGCTGGAAGTGGCTAGAGGCGTCTGTCTCACTGATTCATGGTTCAGCTGACATCTTAAGTAACACTCAGGAGCCAGGGAAAACCCTCCATCCTCAGAGGCGGCTGAGCTATCGCCCTCAGGCCCACAGGCTTGCTCAGAGCCCTCCTCCCCGACCTGAGCCCCTGAGATTTCCTGCGCACACCTGTGCGGAGCAGGTGGCAACTAAGGCGTTGCTCTGCTGCCCCTCCTCTTGAATCAAGACCACATACCCATGTGACCATGAGGCAAGCCACGTGTTTCCAGCATGCAGGGCTCTCTCCACTAAACACATCAGCCTGACTGCGCTGGGCAGAGTGAGCTGGTGTGTCTGGGTGTTCCTGGAAGCAGAGCTGTGTAGACTCCAAAGTTCAGAAAGAGGGTCAGTCTGTGACAGAGGACAAAGACTTAGCCTGAAGTTCAGTCAGGGATATTCCTTCAAGCGTCTGCTCCAGTGTCCTAGGGATCACCTTGGCTAACTGCCAGGAGTGTGCTTCGGGAGGGGGTGGAGCAGCTGGGTGTCTTCTTAACCCCCTTCCTCCCAGTGACCTTGCTCATGACCTCAATCCTAATGCCGCCTCATCTAAGGACCCTTGTATGGGTGCCGGGTCAAGGCTGGCTCTGGCCCCCGAGGACCACTGGGGCCTGTCCCGACAGAGCGATAGGTTGGAAGGGGCAACTAAGGGAGGATTCTCGGTCCTTTCAGGAGTGTGGCCAGTTTTATTTCTGTGAGCTTGATTTAAACTTAGATCTCCGTCCACAAGAGCATGGCCTTGGGCAAACAGAGCGCCATGCAGACCGCAGCCAAAGTAACTGTTAACACGCCTGGATCACACCGGGCCTGAATGCAGCCTGGGCCTCCTCCCAGCAGCGGGCAGTTCAGGGGCAGGAGATTCCAGTGTCCCGAGATGCTTCGCCCAAGGTTGCAGGCGCCCCGGGGTCCTTCCGCCCGCAGCCCCATCCCCGAGGCTAGTGTAAATGCGGCCGCCGCGGGGGAGGGGACGCTGCAGGGGAGGGCCACGAGGGGAGGGAGGAGGGGGACGTCCCAGGTCCCCGTCCTGTCCGCCGGCTCATCCCGGCCTTGGGCGCTGTCCCGCCCGCAGGCTCCCGGCACTCGGGCTCGTGATCCCTCCTCCCGCTGGCCGCCGCCCCCCCACCCCGCCCCCGCCCGGGCGCCCACCTGGAGACGAGTGCGCGCGCGCGGCCGGCGGCGCGCTGTCCCTTTAAACGGCCCGCGGGCGCCTCCCCCGCGCCGCCCCGCCCCGCCCCCGCAGCGGTGCGGCCGCCGGTGCTGGGCGAGGTCGGAGAAAGTCCGCGGGCGCCGGAGCGCGGGGACGCCGGAACACTTCCTGCCGCGGGCGGCGCGCCGCAGCTGCCCAGGCCGGACCGGGCCGGGCGCCCGCAGGTACGGCCAACTTGGCGCGCGCCGCGCTGTTTACGCCGCGGGCGGGTCGTCCCGCCGCCCCGCCGCCCCGCCGCACTTCCCGCAAACTCCCGGGCGCGGGCCGCCCAACTTGCGCGCCCGCCGCCCTGCCCTGCCGCAGTGCCCGCGCGACGCCGTGGGGTGCGGCCGAGTTCGAGTGCGTCCGCGCAGGAGCCGGGCGCGGGCCGAGAGGCCGGGAGGACCGGGGCGGGGGACGGGGGTGGGGAAAGGAGGGGAATGTCCCGGCGGGGACGCTCCCGACCCCGGCCGCCCAGAAGCCAGGACTCCGGGCAGCGCATTCTGGACAGACCCCCCCCCCCCCGCCCCAGCTCCGGGCGCCCTGGGGTCTTCCTTCCCCGTTGGTTTCTCGGGCCACGGCCTGCCTGGGACGGACGGGAGTGACCGGGCCCAGCCCTTCGCGGCGTGGAAGCCCCGGGGGTGACTCGCTCCCCCCCCCCCCCCCCGGCCAGGGCGAAGGGGACACACCCCTCCCTGGAGGACTGGAGGCAACCGCGGGTCTGGCCGCGCGCCCCTCCCTCCGGGGCCCCTCCGGGGTCCCTCTGGGGTCCAGGTGGACCCCCTTCGTGAGTAAGGGTGGTCCTCGTTCTGAGCCAATTGGGAGAAACTGAGGTCCGGCTGCAGTGGGAGGGGGCTTATTTCTTGCTTGTCCTCGGCTTCTGAGTCTTTGGAGTTAAGGTCTTGGTACCCGAGCCCCTTCTCCAAGTAACTCATAGGGACCCCGAGCTGCCGCCCACCCCATAGCTGGGCTTTTCACCTAAGGCCCAGACTTAGGGTCCTACTTTTCCTGTGGGGGTACGCAGCTGGCTGTCACCTCTCAGCCCTTCCGCTAGGCTCTGAGAGCAGTTGGTCCCACGCTAATGATTGCCAATTCTTTCCTACTGGTGCTTCTTGAACCTGTGGGTTTGTGGCCTCTTAGGTCCCATTCCCTGAAGCTGGTGGCCCTCCCACTGCCGCAACCTCCTCCCGGGCTTGAGGTCAGGGGCTTGGAAATGTTTTATTGAGTGTCCTCTTTGTAGTGGCTTTCAGGTGTGCTCTGACCAGTGTTCCAGCTGAACCCCTAGGGGTGGGGGCTGGGTTCTTCTGAGCACCTGTGTGCAGCATCCCGTTCTGAGGCCTCTTGGTGCAGCCCTTGGGCCATGCTCTCCTGCCTCATGGTCACCTCTGGGTCTCCACTCTCTTTTCTTTGACCTCTTTTCTTGGTCTTGCAAGCTCCTGAGCACCTTTCCCTACTGTTCTCAGGTTGGGCCAGATGACCAGCCCCACTTTCCATGGGGTTGTGCACTGTCTTTGTGGTCTTTTAGCCTCAGGACATGCTTGGGCAGGGGGTGGGGGAAGAGGGTAGGGATGGGGACTGTCATTGATCATTTCACAGATGGGATACAAGGTCTGTTTGTCTAGAAATCGGGCAGCCAGCAATCCTGTGCCACCGTCCCAAAAACAGTCTTCTTCTGAGGCCCACGGAGCCCTTCACTGCCTGTCTCTTCTAGGAGGTCCTCTGGCATTTTCCTTGTGGGTCATTCCGTGGTTGGATGCCACCTTGCTGGAGCTCAGGCCGAGGAAATTAAAGAAGTGAGACCCAAGGCAGCTGGCCCCTGGTCGTTCAGCCAGCTGGTTGGAATTAGCACAAGTAGAACAAGATATCACTTGTCACCTTTCAGTAGCCAGGGATCTTTTCTCAGTGGTCACAACCCCAGGCAGGACGGTGCTGGATGCGGGCTGGGCAAAGGCTGTCCATGGTGGTGTCTGTCTGCACTGATTCTGTGAGCTTGCAGTCATTGAGAGCGCTGGGAAGAGGGCTCAGAGACTCGCTAATGCTGCAGTGAGTGGGAACGCCAGGCTGTTCCTTGGCTGCTCGAAGGAACCCTAGTTCTTTATTAGAGACTGCTGGCAGGGGGTGCAGGCCCTCCCTCTACCCCCCCCCCGCAGCCCACCCTGGGAGGGGGCTTGTGGGTGACTTTGATTAATTTGCCAAACCTCTGGGTTTTCAGACTAGAAGTTATTCCTATAAGGATAATGATTTCAGGTGCTGAGCTGGTGTGCGGAGGCTGTGCTTGCCTCTGGGGTCCTTTGTGCCTGATTTGTGTCTTGCACTGGCAGGGAGTGGTCATTGTGATTTCTGGAGTTTTCTTTGGCCCCACCCTAGGGTCCAGTACCCATGGGACAAAACATAAGGACGATGGTTTTGTCCTTAGCAGGATGTATACCCAGGGCTCCACTAGGAGCCCCTGCCTCTGGGGTCTGTATCTCTGGCCCCAGTGATTCCAAAATGCATAGGACACTGAGGCTGCCTCAAGTCACCATCAATGAGGCAGAGGCCTGTTCTCCCCTCAGCCAGCCCTACCCTGTCTGCGGTATACCCTGTCTCAAAGGCGTCTTACAGCCTTTGAAGTGACCCCATGCCCTCTCGCCTGGCCTCTGCTGTCCCATCCCACTGGCTTCCAGGGAGCTCTCCATGTGAGTCTGATGTTGACTCGGGCTGTGGTGGGAGGGAAGAGCCACCAGGCTTCCAAAGCTGGTAGGGCCGAGAGCTGACCACAGACCACCGCGCACGCAGATCATGGCCTCTGACTTTCCATAGACCCCTAGTGTAAAACACACATTTGGGAACTTGCCATGGTTACCCCAAGTGCTGCTCTCACTGCTCTGCCTGTACCCACCCTTGCTTTGGTAGCTGATAAGTGTCTCTGGTCCAGACTGGTCTCTCACCACGGCTTGGTTTTCAGGATGAGGTAGCCTGCCTTCCAGTTCAGAGGCCTGAAGCTGGCCAGGATGGGGCCTGGACACTGGCTCCAATGGCCATGTTTCCAAGGGGTGCCCTGAGCTGAGGAACCCTGGGGTAGGCTTCCAGGCCTGGTCTTCAGGAGAGAGAGCAAAGCCCTGTGGCCATGTAATTAATTGAGGGAGGGGAACATTCCTTGCTCAGGAGGGCAAGAAGCCTGAGTTGCTCCTGGTGTGGTGGGCTACAGTGACCCCACTTTGGGAGTTTGCAAAGTCCTGTTGGCCTGCGTGTTTTAGGGCCGGCGCACTTGGGTCTGGAGATTGCCCTGTGGCCTGTCTCCACACAACGTCCCTCTTCTGCCACGCTTTACAGGACAGCCTCTGGTCCTTTCTTGAGTGTGAGCAGTCTGGTCTTTGGGCACTTCCAGGCAGAGGTGGTTCTTGCCCAGTGTAGGTAGGTCTCCTCTCCTATGTCCACTCCATCTGGTTCAGAGGTGAGGGTGACCCCATCCTGTGACCTCCCTGTCCCCCAGGTTTCTTTTCTCCTTCAGTCTGCCCAGAGTCACTGAGGAGACTGAAGATTATGTTCTCCTTGTCTGGGGCCCCTGCACTGGGAGCCGTCAGGTGAGCTGTTGAGGTGGCCGCTGCTGCCTGTTCTCTCTGGACAGGGATCCTGGCAACCTCTGTTTCTTTTTTAGCAAATTCTCACTCCCCAGGCCTGCCCTCAATGAGGTCATTTGCAAAATATGCTCCCTGCTGGCCAGGGCTTCCTCCCTGTGTCACCTGCAGCCACTCACTAGCTGGGAGTGGGAGGAGCTGCCTGGCTGACTTTGTGGTTGAAAGTTTGGGTTTTAGAAGAGGCAACCTGTGTGCAGGGTCCTCACAGGCTGCCGGCTGGTGGACTCAGGAGTTCTGGACTTTGGGAGTGTGGGCTCCTTGACCATCTGGGGAAATGAACTCCCAGTTCAGCACTGTCCCCTGATGGCCAGGACCCCAGCCAGGGAAGCCTCTAAGCGGGGGGTGGGGGTGGGGGTGGGGGTGAGGGCGGGTGGAGGCCTGGACCTAGATCCAGGGCCTAGCTGGCAGGGAGTCTACATGGAGGCCTGGGGCCTTGGGAGCCTTTGGGAGCTGGGACCCTGAGGTCATATTTACCTGAGTCACTCACCAACACAGGGTGTGTGACCTTGGGCCAGTGACCTGCCCTCCCTGGGTCTCCACCCTGTTGCACAGGGCCTGAGGATGAGCAGGCCTTGCCTGGGCCTCCATGCTGGCTGGACCCCTCATCCGTCTTGGGGAAGTGCTAGCCCTTTAAGGGAGGCTGGACTCCCCTGGAGAAGAAGGCACTTTTCCAGGCCCAGGGGAAGAGGTTGGCTCAGTTTCCTAAGGAATCTCACCCCTCCCCCCTGCACCAGGCCCTGGCATCAGAAGGGCGCGTGGTCATGGGTGGGTTGCCAGCTCCAGGCCTGCCTAGCTGCTGCGCCTGTGCCTTGGGAAGCAGGCAGGGCCGGGGCGGGAACAGAGGGGCCTGAAAGTGCCCATATATAGTCACTGGGGTGAGCAAAGAGCCATGTCTGCAGGGCTGCCGGGCCCTGGGGTGGGGGTGGACCCCTTGCAGTCTTGGGGGAGGGGTAGCATTCTGAAGGACAGCTGGATCTGGGTCAAAGCATTAGGTCCAGCAGAGTCAGGCCTCAGATAATGTTTGTTGATTGAAAACAAAAATCTCTTGCCTGGCACCATCTGTAATCCTAGCTATTTGGGAGGCTGAGATCAGGAGGATCGAGGTTCAAGGCCAGCCCACATAAATAGTTCATGAGACTCCCCCCACCCTATCTTCAAAATAATCAGAACAAAATGGACTGGAAGTGTGGCTGAAGTGGTAGATCACCACCTGCTTTGCAAGCAAGCCGGAGTTGAAACCTTAGTCACAAAAAAAAAAAAAAAAAAAAAATCTGCGCCCTATGTAGTCAGGGTCAAGTATACTTTGAGAACCACCATTTTTGAAACTTGGAGGCAGTTTTGTGGCCAGTGCTGCCTGTGGTCCTTGACTGGGTGTTAGGGCCGAGTGCCCAATGCTGAGGCTTGCCTTTGCTGCTACAGGATGCTGGTGTTCCTATCACAGTGATGGCCTTTGTGTCTCTCCCTTGCCCCTCCACCCCGCTCCCCTTAGGGGACGGAGGGCTCTGTCCTGTTGCCTGGTATTTCCGGAAGTGTCTCCTCACTCCCTGTCCTGGACACTGACTGGGATTGGACCTGGTCTGTACGCCTGTACTGCTGGTGGCCTTTGGAGGAGGCGACCCTGTCTTGCCCTGGGGAGGAGACAGAAGTATCCTTTGTGTCTTTTGCTTCGGGGGCAGCCCTGCTGCCATGCCTCCCTGCCAGGGCCCTGGGCATCTGCCCCGGGCTTTGTCCTTGGCCTTGTGCGCCTTGGTTACTCTGTACCGACAAGGGAAGAAATAGCCCTTTGCTGCATTCCCAACTCCGGCGCTTACAAATCACAACGTTAAGGGTTCTGCACATTTAATCTGCTTCCTTTGCACTGCTCAGGGCCTTTGTTAAATTTTGCATATCGATACTTTTTGTTGTTGTCAGCAGTTTTTTTTTTTTTTTTTTCTTTTTGGATATAAAGCCATTAGGGTGGGAGAAGATTAAAAAGATACATTACAATTAAAATGTTAATGAAATCCGCATCACACAACTTTTGAAACCCTTTAGGCATTAATCTCGCCTGTGTCATGTCCATTAACTTGGGCTATTCTTATTCCACACTGACCCCTGCTGAGAGATTTGTGCTATAATTGGATTTTTTTTTTTAAATAAAAAAAGGGGGGAAAAAGCTTTTAAGAAAATAGAGGTTGAGTGTTTGGCCCTGGCTCCTGAATAAGGAAGAAGAGAAGTGAGAGATGGGAGTTCCTGGCTTCCTCTGTTGAGGGCAGGCCCGTGGCCCTTCCAGGTCCTCCTGGCTGTAAGATGTGCATTTGGGATGGTGGTGTGTGGGGGGCAATTGGGGCAGCCCAGAGGAAGGAGGCTTCCCTGGGAAGAGCCGAGGTGCTGGCTGAGAGGGTGATGGGAGTCCCCCCAGCCTGTGATAATATGGAGGCTCTGGGGGAGCCTCACCTATTGAACCCTGGATGACAGGTTTTGGAGTGGGGGGAGGACTCAAGACCAGGATTAGGAGCCAAGGGAGTGGGGAGCCCTGGTCTCTCTCCTTCCCACAGCTGGTGGGACTTTAAGTGCTCTGTGAGACCCCTGACACAGCTCCTGGCAGGGGCAGGGAGGACACCTGGCGGGGTGGGGGGGAGTTGTGGCCCATGGGCTGCAGCCACCAGGATCCCTGGGACCAGCTGTAGTGGGCTGTGCTGCAGGCACGGCAGTGATACGGGAGTTGGTCAGGTGGTTGGCAGTTGGCCGCAGCAGACAGATTTCATGTCTGTGTGTTTTCGCAACACCTTTCTATAAAGGGAAACATAGTTTAAAATATGATTACTTAGTGTTGTAACAGGCCCAGCCGCTCTGCTGCGGAGATCATTATCAGAATATGATATTAACTTGCAAGGAATATTTATGCAAATTTCCCACAGGCTTGGGCATCCTCCAGGATGCGGGGGCCCAGGCTGGCGCCTCTGGGCACCTTTAAGGGTCATGCCCCAGCCTTCGGTCCTTGGGGTTAAGTGAGTCTCCTTCTCATCACTGGTCCTCCACACCCAGGCGGGACCCCTGGGGGAACACAGTAACAGCTGGTGCCGTGCGGTGGACCAGCAAAGGTCTGGGATCCAAGTGAGCCAGAGGCCACACGTTTTGTGCCTGGCTCTGTGTCTGCTAAGTGCTACCCAAGTCCTTCCCTTCCTGTGCCTCTGTGGCTGGGACTGTAAATGCCTCCTAGGAGCCTGGCTAGGATGTGGGGTGGTTCCTATCCCAGGTATCAGTGACTGTGGCTGTAACTGGACTGAGCACTCATAAGTTCCTGTGCCTTGACAGTCCCTGAAGAAGGGACCTGGCCACAGACTGCACCTGGGCTGGGTGCAGTGGTCATCCTACTGGACTTGGTTATTTCCTGGGGCTTGGGCAGCTACTAGGGAACAGTGGGCTGTGGCTTGGATCCAGTGTGGTGGGACTGATGGTGGCTCCCCACTGACGAAGGGTGTGTGTCCTTCACACCTGTCCTTCTTTCCAGCCGGTCCTAATGGAAGGGGCCTAGTCCTGTCACCAGAAGATTCCTTCCAAGAATCTGTGCCACTGTAACCCGCTATAACTTAGGGGAAAAATGCCCTGCCCCTGACCAGTGCAAGAACCCATTTATGGTTCTTAGAGTGTCCACCTGGTGACCGCGAAAGGCCAGCAGGCCTCCAGATACACTTTCTTCGCCTCCAGTGTGGTGTAACTGATACCACTGGCCCTCAGTGAAGTCACCTGAACCTCAGTACAGTAGCAAGGTTGGGAAGGAAGGACCTGACGGGGACCAGCTTCCCTGGGGCAGAGGCAGTCTCTAGCACTGTGTGCAGGGAGAGGCGCTCTCTCCCTGGGCCAGCTTTTGTGGCAGCTTGGGGTGGATGGGGTCCTGTGGATGCTGTCCAGGAGTGTCCCCAGCTGAGTGGTTGCTGCCCTCAGAGCCAGGGTTTTAGAATCAGGGTTTTCTTGGAATTTGAGGTCTATCCCCACTGTACTCAGGCCCTGACTCTGGACCTCAGTTTCTCCATGTATGAAGTGGGAGAAGCAACCATGAGCAGGTACAAGATCCCACTTTCTGGTCACCAGGGCCACTGACCAGTACTGCTCCACAGTTTCCTCCGGGGAGGGCACCTTGTATCCTCTCCTGGGGGTGCACACCTGCTGTGCCCCCTGTGACTTGACATCTCTTTTCTGCCACTCTCCCCCCTTCCCCGTGATGGCTGCCTTGAGGGCTCTGCCAGCTCCAGAGGGCAGTGTGTACACTTGACATGTGGAGGGGCGGTTGTGGACTCCCTTGGGCATTGAGGGAACAGAATACGTTATTCTCACAGATCAGGTGTGAAAAGTCACAGAAATCTATTCCTCCCCCCCCAGTTCCGGAGGCCGGAAGTCAGAGACTGAGACGTCTGCAGGCAGGGGGTCCCTCGGAGGCTCTGAGGAGACCCACCCAGCCTCTCCCAGCTCCCTGTGGCACCCGCAATACTGGACGCCCCTTGGTCTTAGCGGCATTGCTCCAAGTTCTTTCTCTTCCTCACGTGGCCTTTTCTCATTGCCAGTCTGTGTCCAAATTCCCCTCTTCTTATAAGGACACCGTCCTTGGATTTAGGGCCCACATCAAATCCAGGATGACCTCATCTTAGGATCCTTAACTAATGGTTCTACAAAGACCCTGTTTCCAAATAAGGTTCTAGTTGGAGGGTCTGGGTGGAGGTGAAGTTTTGGGGGGCACTATTCAGTCTAGTATGGTGGGGAGCAAAAATCCATCAGCGCAGCCTGATCCTGTGGCAACTCCACTAAGCCCCGTCCGGGGGTGTGGAGGGCAGCGCAGGGTGGGATGTCCAGCTGGGGAGAGGGTCAGAGGAGGGAAATGGGGCCATGGCTTATGTAAGCTTTGGAACAGGAGATGCAGGGACTGTGTTAATTATTGTAACCCTGTTTGGTAGTGAGTCTGTGTCACATGAAGTGGTCTGGAAGCCAATAGGACCAGGGACATGGTGGAGCCCTAGGATGACAAGGCTGGCACAGGGCTGATCAGCATGGTGTGGACTCCAGTCACAGCTTCCAGGCTGGTGGCTATAGGGTAGGCAGAGAGGATGTGATACCATTGCAGTCCTGGCCAAACCAGACTGGGGGGAAGTCCAGTCTGGACCTGGGAACCCAGAGCTTGGCTAGGTGCTGTCCAGACCAGCAGGTGCCTTACCTAGCCTGAAAACAAAAGGTGTTTGCAGGGCATTGAGCTCTTCACACACCTGGTAAGAAGTGATAGGACCCTGGCCTCTCTCCTGGTGGACAGCAGGGCCTCAGGTTTCTCCTCTTCCTGCCCCATTTTGCAATGTGGATGACTAGCTGCATAGAAGATAGAAGCTAGTGGCCCCCTGAGGTTATGGGAAGCTGCTCTGGGGTTTAGCTCTGAGCTGCTCTGATTCCTCGTGGAATGGGAAACCCCCCAAAGTCCTTGCATTACCTCCACACTGTGTGGGAGGCCCTGGAGCAGTTGGGGGGCTCCCTTGATCCCTGCAGCCTCGCATGTGGCTCCTCTTGGGGTAACCGGCAGCTGCCCTTGCTGCTTAGAAGGCTCCGAGGGTCCTCACATGTTCTGAGAATCATGTATGAGGGTTGTTGGAAGTCTGGTTGGGGGTCCCGGAATGGACACCCCTTCTGCTGGGGACCAGGCAGTCTGGTTTCCTCCAGCCTGAGGGGGTCCCAGCCCCTGTGGAGTTCTCCTGAGCAGGGCTGACTGGTACTCTGGCCTTGGTTCTTTGCTGTGTTGGTCTCTGTCTCAGGCATGGCACCCACAGAGTGTCACAGGTTAGGGAGGCTCACCACAGGGTTGGTACGCGAGGACTTTGGTTCAGACCTTTCAGAAAAAAGGTAAAAAATAAAGATCCCTAAACTTACAGAGAAATTGCCAGCATATAAACCATTGAGAGTAAGTTATATTTGCACCCCTCACTGTGCCTCCTTCAGATGAGGGCTGCCTGCCTGCCACCCCCAACCCCCAACAACAGCCTCAGCCCCGCCATCTCTCACCAGGGATGTCCTTCATGCAAGATTTTTGCAGAGGCCATGTGCTGGCTACTTGTTGAATCTTAAATTTTTATGTGGCCTGAAGGTAATCTTATATATTCTTTAGTGCATTTGCAGTTTTTGTGGTAACTGTTTGTTTGCTTTGGGTTTTTGAGTCAGAGTCAGAGTCAGGGTCTTGCTATGTAGCCCAGGTTGACCTGGAACTGTCAGTCTTCCTGCCTCAGCCTCCCCAGTGTTGGGATTACAATGTGTACCACCACACCCAGCACACCTGTGTTTTGACTACGACCCATCAGGTGAGGTCAGGCGTGGCATTTTCTACTTGTCGTCATGATGGCATTCAGACAGTTTCTATGTTGAGATTAGCAATTTCAATCTGTTTCTTTTGTGACTGGCTGGTTTTGCTTGTATGATGTTCTCAAGGTGTTGCAGCAGGTGTTGGAATTTCCTTCCTTTGAGACTTAGTCATGTCCTGTAGTGTGGACAACTCGTGTCTGTCCACCCATTCCTTAATGACACAGGTTGCCACCACTGTGCCGCTGTCAAGTGTGGCACTGCTACGAATAGGGTAAGGAGTATCTACTCAAGCCCTGTATCTTCAGGCCCCATTGGTCTGGGATGGTCTGTGGTCTCTTCTCAGCATTCATGATCTTGACTCTGAGGTCCAGGCCAGTTTGTCAGAATGCCCCCAGTTTGGGTCTGCCCGTGGCTTCCTCCTGATGTATACCTGCTACCTCTTGGGTAGGAATATAGCAGATACGACACTGTGCCCTCAGTATTTCTTCCCACACCTGGAGATGGGATGCTATGGATTTTGCTTCTGGTCACTTGAAGGAGATGTCTGTTGATGCCTCAGTTTCTGAAGCAGCCTCCCAGCATCTGGGCCTCTGGTTAAGGGCTGTGGTGGTGGTGGTGGGGGGTGGGGGGGCAGAGGACATGGCACGTAGCATGTGAAGGACTTGGCTTGTGTCGGAACTGTCTATTCCTGGAAAGGCAGGTCTCATCCTGGCCGTAAGTGGGCATTGTCCCTCAGGTGCTTCTGTGTGGAGGAGCCCTGTCCCAGGCACTGGGATGGCATACCTCTGCCCCTCCCATTCTTCCTCAGGCTGTGGGGCTGTAGGGAAACTGGGAGGTGAGGGTGTGCCCAGCCTGTTTTCCTCTCCTGGCAGTGATGAGAAAGAAATCCTGTCTCACCAGGGCCCCTCTGATTTCCAGACCCTGAGCTGCCTGGGGCCATCTGGTTCTCATACTAGCAATTTCTGAGCAGGTCTCTCTTCAACCCCGCCAGGTCCCTGGTCATGGTCAGTGTGGTCAGGGCAGAGGTTAATGCATGTCATGGGGCTGCCGTAACAAAGGACCACAAACTGGGGGCTTACCACAGGAATTTGTTCTTTCACAGCTCTGGAGACCAGAGGTCTGAGGTCAAGGTGTTGCAGGGCCACGCTCCCTCCACAGGCTGGAGGGGAGGGTCCTTTCTGCCTGGCCCAGCAGCTTTGGCAGTGTTTGGCTCATGTCCACATCACTCTGGTCTCTGCATCCGTCATCACACCGCTTTTGTGTCAGTCCCCTTTCGGTTGCCGTAACAGGATACCTGAGATGGTGATGATAAAGGATAGAGGTTCATTTTGGTTCAAGAGCAGGGCACCCACCTCTACTTGGCTCCTTGTCAGGGTCTCAAGCTGCTTCCACTCAGTGCGAGAAGTGGAAGGGTGAGTGGGCCTGTGCATCAGAGGACAAGGGAGGCTGAGAGAGGACAGGAGGGCTGACCTTGCTCTCATTGTGGCTAATCCTGAGGGTGGCTATTTACAGGACACTCCTGGGTTTGCCCCTATGGCCTGAGCACCTCCCCCTGGCTCATCCCTCTATACTGCGAGGTGGAGTGTGGGCCTACCCTAAATCTCATAGTTCCTTCTAACTTGATGAGTGACACCTGCGGAGAGCCTGGTTTCACGTGACGTTGCCTCTGAGAGTCTGTGTGCCTAAGAATTTTGGGGAGATGCCACTTAACCCAATGCAGGAGTGATGCACTTGCCCACCCGCCCCTCGTCCCTTTTCTCTGTGGCTGCCTCCTCCTCATCCACTAGCCTCAGCTGGGATGAAGTAGCAAGAAAACCCAGTATCCCCTCTCAGGCTGGGGTAAAATCTGGTGGCAGATTCTGTGGTCCCAGCTATTTGGGAGGCTGACACCAGAGGATAGCTTTTGAGACCAGCCTGGACAAAGCCCTGGACTCTGGGAGAATAGCTCCTGCTGGCCCCTGTACTTGTCCACTCGCTCCTCTTGGAGAGGGGAGGGTTCCAAGCCTCTGGTCCAGAAATGGCTCTGCATCTGGGGTTGAGGAAAGGGGTCCCGAGCTTCCATGTCAGTGCCGGAAAGGCGCTTTGCAAGGTTATCCATCCTAACAGGAGAAAAGCACTCCTGTTAGCGTGCATGTTTAGTTGGGTAGGTGTTGTTGGAGCCAGGAGACACTCCGTGTGTCCTTGCACCCTGAAGTTTTAGGACTGAGAGAGTCGGTAGGAAATCCTAGTCTTCAAGTGGACTGTCCGTAATGTAAAATGAGCAAAAATAAAATCACCTATTTAGGGGAAGTAGCATCTGTTTTTCCTTCTGGGGAGAAGGAAAGAAGTAAACCCTGGGGTTTAGGCTGGCTACAGAATGGTGGGGTGGTAACCGTGCAGCTTTGGGGGTCCCAGGTGCTTGGCAGCCAGCCGGGCCACTGAGGGGGTGCCCAAATGGAGGGTGCTGGCAGGAGAGGCAGTTTGGGGAGGCAGGCATTTAGGGCTTTTGGAACAGCTGAGGGACTCCAGCAGCTCAGCAGCACCCACCAAGACAGTTGAGCTCCTTTTTGTTGTGTTTGACAGGACTCCAAGGCAGGGCCCAGTGCTTTGCAGGAGATGACCCTCCTGGGTGAAGCCAAGGTTGGTCCAGCCCTCTGCACACCAGCCTGCGCCCTTTACAGCCAGAGCGGACAGATGAGCCCAAGCCACTGACTCAAGGCCACTGAGCAGATGGGACAGAGCTGGCACTTGAGGTTGGCATTTGAGGCTCCTTGCCTCTGACCACCTGATGCCATGTAGGGGAAGGCAAAGCAGATGGGCCCTCCTTGAACTCTGCCCCCCAACACTGCACAGATCATGCCAGGACCAAAAGTCTTTGGGGGGAATGTCTGCTACCCAACCCCTCACAGAAGGGTAAACAAAGGCCCACAGAGGTGGGTTGACCTCGTGGACAGACAGCAGAGTGTTGTGTTGCAAAGCTGGGTCTGGTGATGGCTCCTCCCTGGTGGAGGTCTTGGAGTTCTGCAGGTGCCTTGGAGTTCAGGCTGCTGCTGTGAGGCTGGGCTGGGGGTGGGGGGGTGTGGAAAGTCCTGAGCTGGCCATCGAGGGCTCCATTTGGCCTGGCATCCCTCCACTGGGGATGGCTTCCTGTGTCCCTCTTTGGTTCTGGGATATAGTAGCATCCTTGTTTCTTCTCCCTAGGGCTGTGTGCCATCCTTGGCCCCATGCCTGGTGTTCTCCATGATGAAACTTTCCCCATGCGCTCAGGATAGAGGGAGTAGGAGGGTCTGTTGTGCTAGGTGTGTCCTGGGCCTGTGTCCTCTGGTCACCCCTTGTATGTGAGGCTGGCTTCGCCAGGTCCAGGCTGACTGACGCTGAGGTGGTGTGCAGTTTCCTCTCCCTGTGCCCTTTCTGCAGTGCCTCCACTGGAATCCCAGTGTGAACCTCAGTCTACACCCTTCCATCCCCCAAACTGATGAGAGCCCCACACCGTGGCCTTTGTGGGCTAAATGCCGTGCATCTGCAGAGCAGGGTGGATCAATACCGTAGCAACGGAGTTGACATTACGAGACCCCACTGCGGTGCTCTGCCCTTTTGGACTTCCTGAACCTGGATTGGGTCTGAATCCAATTGAGGATTCAGAGGGAGGGCATCTCTGATGGAGGCAGTGAAGGGCCAGGCTTAGAGAAGGGTGGGCACAGAGATAGGAATGGGGAGAGGGCCTCCTTGGCGATTGGCCTGGACTCCGTCACCTGGTACAGTGTGGCTGCATCCAGGGGCCCTCATGGTCTTTGTAAGGTGTCCTGGCACATCCTGGATGGGGTATGGTTCTGCACCAGGTCTCTGGTAGCCTGTGGCATGGGGTCCATTCCTCCTTGTGCAGCAGGTGCTTCTCAGCATCCCTTTTTGGTTGGGATTCCTGTTTGCATCTCTCCAGGCTGGTCCGTATTTCTGTGGCCAACTACAAGGAGCAGCCCCAGGGAAATGGCGTACAGGGCTGTGGCCCTACCCATGGTGTGTTTTGGCCTATCCCGTGGGACTACTGGGTCCTGGATTTTAGAGATTTTCTTGGATGCATACTGTGCTCCACATCTTACAGGCTTCAAGATTTCAGGGATTTCTCTGTTCCTTGGTACAGAAGGGGCAGTAGGAGAGGTCTTAGAGCCCCACCTTGCTTGTGGAGCCATGTTCTAGGCTCTGGTCACCACACTGTCACCCAGGAATGGGCTGTGATGACAGTTCCTCATGGGCAGTGGGGAGGGGGGCATCCCCAACTCCGGGTGGCCTTGGGTCCAGCTCCCATCCTGAGGGCCAAGTAGCTTTTCCACTCTGTTTGAGTGGACTTCGTTCTCCATGTCATTCCCACTCGGCCTCTGGGTGCCATCAGTTGGGGGTTTGGAGGGGCTGGCCCGGGGCCCTGCCCTCAGGTTGTACTGTGACAGAGTCCCTGTCACTCAGCTGAGTGGTGGGGCCTAATGTCCCATAGCTTGTACCACCTGGGCCTGCAGAGGACTGCTAGGGCTCTGCTCGCATGGCTCCTGGAGCTTGTGGTTGGAGAAGCATCCTCTGCTAGAGGCCAAAGGACAGCGCCCACTGCACCGTGCCACACGGGTGGCAGGGGGCCAGCCAGACCTGATAGGAAATCCTGCCTCCCCTTGGGAACCGTGCTCACTGGGGTGCTGTCCAGCCCTGAGGCCCTTTGTGTCCCCCCAGACGGGAGGTGGAGGTCAGTGGTGGAGGTGGAGGTGGATGTGCACACATAGGAATGGTTTTCAAGATCTGTGCCCCAACTGATAGAGTGTGCGCTTTTTTTTTTTTTCTAAGCCGTGATTGAAGTCAAATTAACATATTTACCTTCAGTGCTCCCCCGGGAACCGTTAGGGAATCAGAGAGGTGCGGCTGCAGTGTGCAGTGACAGTCACAGGGATGTCAGCTCCCCTGGGACAGGTGCTCATGCCTGAGCCTCCCCATGGCTTCCCTTGCCAGGATTGTCCGGACAAGGTGTGAACACGGGTTCTGGGCAGGGGCTGTGCCGCAGGTGCTGAACACCCCACTTACACGCAGTGCCTTTGCAGGCCTCTCCTTGGCTCTGCCCAGGAGCTGACCTGTCTCCCCACTATTCCCCTGTATCTTGCTGTCCTTCTGGCCCAGGAACACCTTCTCCTAGAGTCCTGTCTGTGGATCCAGGTGTGGTTCCCGCCCAGTGTGCAAGACTTTGAGCCTCAGTTTCTCCCTCTATAGGACAGGGTGCTGGCATCTCTCTTGTGCTTCCTCAGGGAAACTCGTGTAAGAGCCTCAGCATGTATGTCATTGAAGAGGGAGAAGGGTGTTATTCGGGGGTCATCCCCTTCATGGAAGCTGGGGTCTAGGCTTGGAAGGACTGGCATTTGGAGTACTGGGGTCCATGGCTTACAGACAGGCAGGGCCAGGTGTACTGCAGGATGGGGTGTACCTAGACCCTGGGGACAAGGGTCCCAGAGGATGCCTTGGCCACCCTACCCCCTCCACCCCTGTTTTTTTTATTGTTTCAGTGTTCCATCTGTGAGGCTGGAGCCCAGGGCCTTCTACGTGCTAGGCAAGCACCCTGTCCTGAGCCCCAGCACTATTTAAAAAACTTGTGCAGGCTCGCTTAGAGACAGCACGGAAGGCTCTCGGAAACGATGATTACAGTGATACCGTTTACCTGGTCTTGCACCTCTGTGCACTGAAGCACAGGCAGCACTCATTGATTAATTCATCGTTGTGTTCTCAAACTGCTTTCGCGTGCCTTTCTTTACCTCGAAAACAGATATTGGCCCGTGCAGTATTGGTGCACAACTTCTGAACAGCGCGCAAATCCTAAGTGACAATTCGATCTGGTTTTATGCAACTTGGCCACCTGCATGGCAGCAAGGAGGTCAGGTGGGGCCTCCAGCCTGACTTTGACACGGGGAAGAGTTTGCTGTTGGTGAAGCCCACTGGCCCAGCACACAGTAGGCACTTCATTTGCTCAGTACTGGGGCTTTCTTTGAGGCCATGTGGGGGGTGGTGGATGCCACAGGGCTGTTCCAGGTTCTGTGTCTTCTCTGACTCTTGGCTTGTTTCCGCTCTGGTGCTGGTGAACAGCGCTGCTGGGAACGTTCTGGTTGGGGTCTGTGTGGTAGGTGCACACCTGGCAGAGGAACTGGGGCCACAGGTGAGCACCTGCCCCTCCATCTGCAGCGGGTGCGGCCCTGTTTCCTGGGGACAACATTTGCCTACGTTGTTTGGCTCTGGGCTTCTGCCTCTCCCTCCTAGTAGGATTTGTGGAATTCTTTAAACACTGTGACAAATACCCTTTGCTGAATCCGCAAATCTCTTCCCTCCCTGGGTTGTGTTTTCTTGTTTTTTTTGAGACATGGTCTTACTCATGTAGCCCAGATTGGCTTTGAACTTGTGATCCTCCTCCCTCAGCCTCTGAATATGTGGTGGGATTTGCAGGCCTACACCACCACGCCCAGCGCATCTGTTGCTGCTTTACTTGCTTGATGGTGGTCTTCGGATTTCTCGATTTCGATGAGTGCAGCATGTGGATGATGTCCTTCAGGATCATCACTGGGCCCTGTTTGGGTCTTTTTGTTGCCATTGGTATTGCTGGTCTGTCCCAGGGCCTGGCGCATGCTGAGCACACGCTCTACCACTGAGCCGCCCCCCCAACCCCTCTCTTCCATTTTCTTTTGGTAGTACTGGGATTTGAACACGGGGCTTTCTGCTTGCTCCACCGCTTGAACCACACCTGCAGCCCTCTTCGGTCCGGTTATTTAGGAGGTAGGATCTGGATCTTCCTGTTTCTGCAGTTGCTGCGATGACAGGTATGCATCACCGTGCCCAGCTTTTTTTCACTGAGTGGAGTCTTACCTGGGCTGGCCTGGAACTGCTGTCCTCCCCATCTCAGCTTCCCAAGTAGCTAGGATTACAGGTGTGAGCCACCGTGCCAGGCCTCCATCTTAATCACTTTTAAGTGCACAATTCAGTGGCATGAAGCCACTTCACATTGTTGCACAGCCGCCACCACCATCCATTTGCAGAACTCTGATCTTGCAGGTTAAAACTCTGTCCACATTAAACACTCACTCCCATTGCCCTGCCCAGCGGCTGGCAGCCCCGTCCTTCTTCCCAGTGTCTCTGGATCCGACCACTCCGGGGACCTCAGATGAGTGGACTCCTGCAGGGCTTCTTCACAGCATCCTGTGAAGGCTCATGAGGTCGTAGGATGGATCAGAATTTCATTTGTTTTTGTGCCTGACAGTATTCTGTGCTTTGGATAGGAAAACTGGCTCCAAGCACCTTGGAGGGACTGGTTATTTATGGTCATTTGGGAGTGCTGGGTGAAGGTTTTCAGTTAGTTACAAATTTGCTGCTGTCCAGGTGCAGGAAGGCTACACCCTTTGAGCACTCTTTGCTACTGGACAGAAATAATTTGGGTCTTTTGGGCACAAATGTAAGAGTTAACACATCCCAGGTCTGGGTGCCGGCCTGTTGAATAACACATCAGATGGAGGGGCGACCCCCCTCCCACACCTCGCCGGTGATGTACGCCCCTCTAGCAGAAGGCATCCCATGTTTTGTTTCCAAGATAACTTTTTTTTTGGGTGGTGGTACTGGGGCTTGAACTCAGGACCTTGTGCTTACTAGGCAGGCGCTTTACCACTTGAGCCACTCCTCCAGCCCATGATAACTCTTCATGGCAGCATCTCCTTGTGATTGTAGGCAACAGACTTAAGACATGGGTTTTGCTGTGTTCTTTCTGACCCATTGTACCAGGTGGCAGGAGTAGCACATGGGCCACATGGCCCCTGTGGGTGGCTGTAGCTTAGAGTCCGTGAGCAATGGGGCCTCTCCCACAGCTGGGTCCCCCTCTCTGAGCACTTCCTAAGGAAGTGACCATCAGTCATCCAGTTGCCCCTCGATCCAAAGGCAGCGTTCATTGCTCTTATTGGACCTTTGGTGCCAAAGGTGGGGGCCCAAACCAAAGAGACTCATGACATGGGGCTCACCTGCAGAGCTGTGGACGGAGGGGTTGACCGCCCCTTCGTCCCTCACCCTGTGTGCTAAGTACTTGATTTTCTCTGCCCTCTGGGGGCCAGGTGCTGGAAACTCAATGATATCCACAGTCAGAGGGTGTCCTGGAAGAGCCCCGATGGTTCCCCGTATAAGAGGGAACCTCCTTATGAACTCCTACCCAGGAAAAGAAGATCTGGCCTCAGTCATGGTCCATATGTCCAAGCTTCCTTCTGAACCACCAGAAAGAGCCATGTTGCTGAGACAGGTGGCGAGGCTCCAGCAAGGACTCATCTCTGCATCCCAAGGCCTTTGGGAGGATGGATGCTGTGTCCAGTAAAGAACCCCTATTTAGTCTGGAGCTGCAGTCAGCTTTGGGGAGCCCTGGAGATGGTCCTGGAGGGAGAGCGGTCTTGTCTTTCCCAGCATTCTTGTTGGATTCGCCCAACAGCGAATCTTGTTGGATTCCTCCCATTCAGCGCTGGACCGACAGACATCCTGGAGAGCCTGTCCCTTTCCTTGGGGTGGTTTGACAGTTGTCTGGTGCTGTGCCTGTGTGGTGTGAAGTGCTGCTGGTTGGCAGCACCTAGCGTGGTCTCTTCCACCTCCCCTATCACCTCCAAAATCCAGGGCTGTACACCTCAGGCCTGCATCTTCCAGGGAGCAGCAGCCACCCGTGGACCACAAGTTGGAGTTGGTTCATCCCACAGGGTATCAGCCTGGAGGAAGCCACGGCTCCTACCAGGGCTACACAAAATGTGGTTTATGCCTGAAAGTTGGATTGCTTTTTTCCACTCTTAGTAAGCTCGTCGGTGGTGGGGAAGGAGAACACCATGCTCCTAGGGTTCCCAGTCCCCATGTGGCCCTGACACTTGGTGCTCGCTGCTTATATGGACTCTGTTCGTGTGTGGGTCTCACTGCAGTCCAGGCAAACCAACCTGTTGCTCCAGTTGTATGTGTTCATGCCCAAGTAGTCCCCTGGGAAGCCACAGACAATGGAGACATAAAATCCAGTGCTCCCTGTTTGTGTTTTAGGGTCTGACTTGGGGATTTGAGTACTGGGTGAAGTTAGTCTGCCTGTTAATCAAAGAGACATTTTGCTATTTTAAGTAATCTTAGAAATCACCCGTGTAAGGTATCTTAACTGCTTGAGGAGTGAAGACCTGTTAGTTTTTAAGTGGCCTAGCATGTGACACGCAATGTAGTCAGCATAGAAGTGGCTCTGGCAGGTGTCAAGGTCAGCTTTGGGCAGGAGGAGGAGGTAGCCTTATTGCTGCCTCACATTCTGGGCACGCTGACTTCTGATGTGAGTCAGTGTTTTCTTTTTTTCTTTTTTTCTTTTTGATACAGTCTTTATATATATGTAGCTTATACTATCCTCGAACTTGTGATCCTTCTGCTTCTGGCTCCCAAGTGCTGGAATTATACCAGCCACATTGTCACACAGAGGAACACATTGTACTCACAATTCCGTGTAACCGTCCCCGGCATCCATGAGCCCCTGTCTGTACACGCCCATCTGAGCTGAGCACATTTCCCCATATTTTAACCCAGTTCACGGAGGCTCTTCGGGCTCCTTATTTACAGGTACTATAAACCAAGAGCGGTGCAGCTCGCTTTCTGCACACCGTCTGCACTTTTCCATTCATCTGTTGAGTCTTTGATCTTCTGCGATGCTCCCCCGCACTCTGGAGCACCGTGTGTCACTGGAGGACACAGCGGCTCTTCCTTGATGAGCCGAGCGACACTCTGATATGCTTCCACCACGCGCACCCTCCTGCCCCCGCACTCCTGCTGGTGCCCCGTTTCATACTCGGCACCTTTGACTACCAAACTAACTTCTCCTTGAGGAGAGGCAGGAGGAGAAGGAGGGGGCAATGGGCTGCTTGTCTCACAGCGTCCGCGCACACTAGGCACACCTGGGCACGTATGATTCTGTCCAGCATGTGTGTGCACTCACAGACATGCGCGTGACGCGTAAGCAGTGGATGCTACACACACCTCACATACATATGCATGCGACATGTACACATGCACACACCTCACGTACATGCACAGGACACATGTGGACGTAGGCCACACACCTCATGCATATACACACTTCACACAATGCACACCACACACACGTATGCCACACACCTCACATGCAGTGCATACATGTGACTCACCATGCATATGGCATACACAACTCAATGCACACGTGACATATGCACATGTGTTCTGCATGTATGCATGCACGGACACACCACTCACAAGCCTATATGGGTACGACACGTGCACACATGAAACACACAATACGTATGTATGGCACGTATATTGTATGCACAAAACATAAACATTTCACTCAATGGCACGAGTACACGTGTGCACACAAATGTATGCAAGCGACACTTGTACACATGGCCACACATGCATACCACACGCCGTATAAGTCAGGCTGCTCTTTTCTTATGTATTTACTTTGAAGTGCTAATACCTTGCACGTGCTAGGCAAATACTCTACCACTGAGCTACATCTCCAGCCCAAATCATCAATTTTAGAATCATGCTTTTGTCTGCAAAAATCCTTGCTGGCATTTGCTCAGAGCCATGTTGAACCTGTGATCAGTTTGTTGGGAACCGTCATCTTTCCTGCGTTGTACCTTCCATCCATGGGCACAGCTTGTCTGTCCATCTCTCTAGGTTTTACCTCTCCCACTAGCCTTCTGTGGTTTTAGCGTTCAAGCTCTATACACACGTACTTTACGTGAGGTGTTTGCTTTTTTTGAGAGATTGTCCGTGGTACTGAGTGTAACTTGTCATTGCTGGGCTATAGGAATGTGCTGTTTATCTTGTGTCCTATGTACCTGATGAACTAACTTGTTTGTAGGGGTTTTTGATGGTCCTTGGGATTCCTGCATAGGCATTTGTGGCTTTGTTTGTTGTCGAGTGTACATGTGTAGGGCTCTTTGTGTCTTTTCCATGTCCTCCTGTGACAGCTGCAGGGTCTGTAGTGATGTCCCTGTTTCATTCCTGATACTGATATGTATTTTGGGTCTTCTCTCTTGTTCCTTCCATTGATTTTCTCCTGTTTTTCTGTTTTAATTTCATCGATTTAGGACTGGGGCGTGGCTCAAGTGGTGGAGCCCCTTCCTAGCAAGTGCAAGGCCCAGAGTTCAAACCCTAATACTGAAAAAAAAAATTCATTCTTAATTTCATTACCTTTTGTTTTTATTATTTCCTCCTTTCTGCTTGCTTTGAATCTGCTTTCTTCTTGAGATGGGAGCTTGGATTGTTGATTGAGACCTTTTTCCTAACATAACACTTATTGCTGCAGGTTTCCTCCAGCTCCTTTCCAGTGGAGTTCTGTGCATTGTGACATGTGGTCCTGCCCTTGTGGTTCAGTGCAGCCTCCTGGAGGCTCCTGAAAGCCTCCTCTTTGGCTGTGATTGCTCAGAAGTGTGTTATTTCAAAGGCTGGGATCCCTTTTACCTCTCTGTTGTGGTTTGCAGGTTGATTCCATTGTGGTTGGAGAACACTGCTGATCTCAAGAGTTTTTTCCTTGTTTTTGTTTTTGTTACCAGTGCTAGGTTCGCAACTCAGGACCTTGCACCTGCTAGGCGAGTGCTCTACCACTCAGCTGCACCCCCAGACCAATTTCAAGTCTTGTAAGTTTCTTTCTTGGGGGGGGTAACCTGGGGTTGAGCTCAGGGTCTACACCTGGAGTCACTCTACCAGCCCTTTGTGTGATGGATTTTTTTTCAAGACAGGGTCTTGAGAACTATTTGCCCAGGCTGGCTTCAAACCGTGATCCTCCTGATCTCTTAAGTTTCTTTCTTTTTTCTTTTTTTCCTGGGCTAGAATGTTACCCGTCTTGTTGTGCGTCCCGTGGAGAAGAGGGAGCAACCTGCCCTGCTGTTGAGCAGAGTTCTGTAATGTCCATCCTGTTAGTTGATGTCATTTGCTTCTGTCTTTCTGATTTTGTCTCTGGCTGTTCCCTCGGTTGTTGAGGGTTGAGGAGTCTCTGGTGAGAATCTAGGACTTGTCTTTCTCCTTTCCAGGGTTGTACTCCGTGTTTGTGCGGCTGTTATCTGGTGCACACGTCAAGGATTGCCGTGTGTTCTTGGTGGATTGAACCTCAGTCGTTCTGCAGTGTCCTTCTGTGTCACCTGCTTTATTTGATTTAAATAAAGCACCCTGTTTTCTTTTGATCGTGTTTGTGTAACTTACTGTTCTCTATCCTTTTCACGTGCCTGTGTTACTGTACTTGAAAGTTTCTGGTAGACAACATAACTGGGTCAGAATATATAATATTTTTGAGAAGTGGCCTCGCTGTGTTGCTCAGGCTGTGTGCTCATCTGATCCTCCTGCCTCAGTCTCCCTAGGCCATATTTTCTAATCTGCCTCTTAATTGGTATATTTAGATCATTTGCATTAATGGAGTTACTGATCTGTCAGGACTTAAATCTGCCATTTTGTGTTTTGATTCCAGTCTTGATTTTCTTTTTCTTGTCTTCCTGTAGGCCACTTGAATTTTAAAAATTTGCTTTTGACTTCTCTGTAGTTATTTTTTTTAATCCATAGCTTTTTTCCTTTTTGAAACATCTTTATTCACATGCCATTAAATTTATCCATACAGTCATAATTCACGTACTGTATAATTCAGTGGCTTTTAGTATATTCAGTTGTGCAGCCATCACCACAATCAATTTTAGAACATTTTCATCACTACCCCCCGCCAAAACCAAAACAACAAAAGCAACCCGTACCCATCAGCAGTCATGCCATTCCTCTGTGCCTCCCTGACTCTCAGTGCTTCCAGCTCTAGGCAACCACTAATCTTTTATGTCTGTAAACTACCTGTTCTGGACATTTTGCATAAACAGCCATTGATATGTGGCCTTCAGTGACTGGCTTCTTCCCCTTGACTCGGGGTGTGTGAGGGCCACCACGGTGCAGGATGTGTAAAGAGCCTCATTCCTCTTTGCTGCAAGCAATGCTGTATTGTCTGACTCGTCCATATTTTATTTATTCTTCATCAGTTGATGAACATTTGGGTTATTTCCACTTTTTGGCTACTTTAAGTGATGCTTCTAGGAACACACATTAGTAGATATTTGTGTGGATATAGGTTTTCATTTGTCTTGGCTGTATTCCTAGGAGTGGAATTGCTGGGCTGAATGGTGATGCTGTTTTCCAAAGCGGCGGCACCATTTCTCACTCCCACTGTTGTCCTCTCTCTGCCTCTGTCTGTCTGTCTTGTGCGGGAATGGAACCCAGGGCCTGATCACATGCTGAGCACACATTGTACCCCGAGCTACCCCCACAGCCCCTCCTGCGGTTGTCACTTGAGTTTGGCTGATGGTAAGAAGTGTTTCTTCAGGTGCACATTGACACTTGTGCGTGTTCTTGGGAGAACGTGTCTCAGATGCTTCACCCGCTTTTTGGTTGAGTTATTTGTGTTTTAGTGCTGTGTCATCAGTGCTGTTTGCACATTCTGCACCCAGGCCTCATCAGAAATGGTTATCAGATGTCCCCTCCACTTACTGGTTTCTATTCACTTTATTGATGGAGTCCCTTGACACACAAACGTTTCAGTATCGATGAAGTTTACCTGGTTTTCCTCTAGCCTTGCTTGTGCTTTTGGTGTCATTTCAAAGAATCCATCACTTACCTCAAGGCTGTAGAGATTTACCCTGGAATTTTCCTGTAAGAGTTTTGTAGCTTCTTAATTTTAATTTTTTTGACAGTACTGGGGCTTGAACTCAGGGCCTCACGCTTGCTACACAGGCGCTCTGCCATTTGAGCCTCTCCGCCAGCCCAAGTTTTGTAGTTTTAGCTCTTTGATGTAGACCTTTGATTCATTCTAAGTTAGTGTTTATGTATGGTGTCAGGTAAGAGTCTACCTTCATCCTTTTGTATAGTCTCCTGTTCAAAGATCGTATTTTGAAAAGACCATTTTCCCCTCATTGCACGGTCTTGACATCCTTGTTAATGAGTTGACTGTAGACGCATGAATTCATTTATAGGCTTGCCTGCCTCTTTCAGTGATTTAGATCTGTTTTTGTATCAGTACCCCACTGTCTTGACTACTGTAGCTTTAGGGTAAGCTTGGAAATCGGGAAGTATGAACACCCCAGCTTTGTTCTTTTCAGTTTTATTTTGGCCATTCTGGATCCCTTCCACTTCCATCTGAATTTCAGCATCAGTTTCTCAGCAGAAGCCAGCTGGCGTTGACAGGGACTGTGTTGAGTGTACAGGTCTTTGGGAGAGCGTTCCCATGCCAGCTATGTTGGATCTCCCAATCCATGAGCACAATGTGTTTCCACTTGTTTGGACCTTTCATTTATTTCAACAAAATTTTGCACTTTTCAAAGTTGAAGTTTTTTACCACTGTTGTATTCAGTTTAGTCCCAAGTACTTTGCATTTTTGTGTCAATATAATGGAATGGCTTGGTTAATTTTGTCTTTAGGGTGTTGATTTTTGCATATTGACCTTACATTTTGTGATCTGCTTCACTTACTCCATTCTAGTTGTTTTTAGTTGACTCCTTAGGTTTTTCTGAGTATGAGAGCATCATCCACATCAGTGGTCCTTTCTCTTTTCCACCTTTGTGCTCCTGCTTCATTTTCTTGACTAACTGCCCTTGTGCAACCCTCCGGGAAACACTGAGTAGCATAGTTGGGGGCGTCCAGTCTTCTGTTGAGATGGGGGCAGTGGGGCTGGAGATGGGACTCAGTGAAAGCACGTTCCAGCCCCCTGCACTGCAAAAAACAAAAACAGAAACAACAACAAAAAAAACCAACCAAGCAAAAAGGTGCTGCTACCCCTTAATGGCTGAGGAAGTTCTTCCAATTCCACGTTGGTGAGTGCTTTTCCTGTACTGAGTGGTTTGTTTATTTTTGAGTAGGAGTCTCACCGTGCTGCCCAGGCTAGTCTTGAACTCCTGGGCTCAAGTTGTCTTCTTGAATAGCTGGGATTACAGCTGTGAACCACCATACCCGGTTAAAATAGTAAGTTTTAAAAACTTTATTAACCAATCAGGACCCAGTTCTTTAAGAGGTTTTTGTAACCTAGTGAGAGAGAATACCCTTCCGAGGCAGGGAAGATGGGGTAGATGGAGGGTTCATCTGTTACGGGTGCTCTGAGAACTAAAACTGCAGCCTCAGATCAGAGGTAACAGAGTGGATCACCTCTGCTCAGAGGCCTTATTTTCAGTGAACACGAACTGTTCCATTGATGGAGGAGCAAGCAAAGATGGGGACAGGACTGGGTCTCTCCTCCTCCCTGCAGAGGTCAGCTCACAGGTCTTAGGGCATCGGACAGTCCTGTGGTGCTGTCATTGCTCATTCCTGTTTCTCGCCATGGAAAAGGGATGTGGTCCAAAGCACACTTAGAGAGGACACCAGCAGATCCACGGACTTAGCCACCAACTGGAAACAAAAACAGTCTCAAAAATTAGAGATAATAACAGATGGATGAGGCCATTGATGGCCGAGGTCTGCTGCTGTTTGGGATCACTCGGGAGATTGTGAGAAGGCAAGCTGTGTTCAGCTCAGCCTCCGTGGCTGTCAAAGCTGAAAAGATTCAAACAAGCTGGGCAGGGCGGCACACGCCTGCAGCCTTGGCTACTCAGGAGGGTGAGGCAGGAGGATTGCCTGAGGCCAGGAGTTCAAGGCCAGCCTGGGCAATATAGTGAGAAGCAGGGGTTCAATCCTCAGCATTATAAAAAGAAAAAAAAAAAACCCAGTTAAAACAAGATTCGTGCAAGATACGAAGTGAGTGTGCACTGTGTATGTAACTCACAGTGAAGGAACTGGTGGCCTGCAGAGCTGGCTGGGAGTGGCCATACTGAGGTGTTGAGGGGACGCGCTGGGCCAGGCCTGAAGCTGTCCGTGAGTGGACAGACAGTCCAGGTGAATAGTGAGCCAAAAGGACATCCTTGGAAACAGTGACACATTGATGAATGACCTTTGGCATAAGGCCAAAGCCAACATTTGGTGTGTTTTGTTTTTTAAATAGGGCCTTACCAGGTAGCTCAGGTTGGTCTCGAGCTGGCAGTCCTCCTGCTTCAGCCTCTAGGGTGCTGGAATTACAGGTGGGCCCTACCACAGTTGTCTCATCCTCAGTTTTTTAATAATATTTCTTAACAGTTTATTGACACCTGGACTTGACTATGTGTGTTTCAGGTGACCCCCATTCCTTGCTTGATTGTCCCAAGCCTACCAGCCCCTCTCTGTCCTGTCTGGTGAGGAGTGTGTCCCCACCCTGTCCCCGGTGGTATCAGGTGGGTCTGGGGTTAAGCCTGTGTGCAGGTGTAGCACACTCTCCTTGCCCCGTGGTCAGCCACTCACCCTCCCCAGCCTGGATCTGCACCTCCCTTCCTTTCCCTGTCCTGGGGAGTGAAGTCCTTCCCTTTGCTTCTACCTGAATTCCCAGGTGACCCCTTTGTGGCCCGAGCAGGTGAGGATGGCTGGCCCTGAGGGGAGGGTGGGCTTCAGCCTCTTGGTGTGTAGGTCAAGAAAGACCATCTGGATATGTGGCCCTGCCCAGAAGGCACCAAGGATATTGGAGCTAGTGTTGGAGGGTCCAGTGGGTGGAGCCTTTGGTTCCTCCCCAAACAGGCAGGAAGATGCCATCCTGGCATCTGGCAGAATGTGAGCTCAAACCATGGCTTTCCTGACCCTAAGAGATCTGGAGGTGTTCAGGGGAAGAACAAGGTGGGCCAGGCCTGTGCGGGAGTAGACTCATGGCACAAGTTGCAAGGTGGGTTAACCCTGCAGAGGAGCAAACCATGGCACAGTTCTTCTTCTCAGCCCCTGAAGGGAAGGTAGTTCCATCCTAATTGGCCCTTGTCCTGCCCTGTGACAGGTGGACTCAGGCCAGCAGATACCCCCCCCCTGCCTTTCACCCTTCCTCCCCACAGTCTCAGGGCCCCCTGTGTCGGGCTGGCAGGATGCAGTGGGAGATGTGGCAGAGATGCTGAGTACCTGGATGGCTGGATACCTGGATGACCAATGTCTGATGGGTGGGAATGGGTAGGGGAGAAGTGAGCCCCAGGCCTGCAGTGGTGGAGACCAGTCCTGTCAGGACTTTAAGGTCTCTGGGACTCAGTGTCCACTTTCTGTGTTTTCCATGCCTTTTCCCTAAGAGTGACCTGGCCTTGAGAGTGTTCTCGGCCCTAAGTTACACCTTGAGACCTGACAGGGCTGTGAGTGTCTGGTGGCAGGTCTAGCAGGCCTTGACCTGATTCTGGGGGGACCACACACATGGCCTTTCACCCCTACACCATGGCTTATCAGCTGTCCTGGTGGCCTGGACCTTCCTGGTTTTGGCTTCCGTCCTAGCTGGGCGGTCTGCTTCCTGCACCTCAGTTCTGTAGAGTCAAGTAAGTGCCTAAACCCCGGGCACTTCTCTTTCATATGAGAAGAAACATATGAAGTGGCATTGTCCAGAGACCACCTTTCAGCAGGGCTGTGACTGACCTCTGCTTTGGGATGTGGCCAGATGGTGGCCTTCTCCACTAGGGACTGAGTCCTGAGGGCTGATCTGGGAGGAGGCAGTTGAAAGGCATCGCGCCTTCCAGCAAGAGCTGTCTGGTGCCTCTGTTCGCTGTGGGAATTCCTAGGCCATAAAGTTGTGAAAGTCTGGTGCTCATATTTATGGCCTTTTTTTCATAGCAGTAATTACCTTTTATGGCCCCAGCTTACAGCCCTGCCCAGACGCTCCTCGTGCTCCTAAGCCCAGGGCAGGACCCCAGCTCTCCCCGTATCTCCAGACTCCAGGGAGTGTCAGGACAGCTCTGTGAGATGAAGGTTTTGTGGTTAAGACCCGCACTGGAGCACCAGAACCTCTATATGCAGCCTTTATTTGGCCCCCAGGATTCTTGCTGCGTTATTCGTATTTCCTTTAATTTGTGGGATTTCTAGTAAATGGGCTTAAAAATAGCTCTGGGCGTGCTGCCAGGGCAGATGCGGGCAGCAGGCATCTCTGCGCCTCCCTCTCCGATGGCGAGTGGGGTTACCCTGTGCCTTCTGCAGGTCCCCGAGGTGGCCCCCCATGCACCCTGAGAGGGGCCAGGTGTAGCACCCCTCTCCTGGACCCAAGATCAGGTGGAATCTTGGCTGCAGCTGAGGATGGGGACCAGGGTTGCCTAGGATGTGTGCTAAGCACGTAAAAAGGCAGATGGGGGTTTGTGGGTTGGAATCTGTTTGAGGGGCAGGGACTTCCTGTGGATCCTGACAGAGGTAAGGCTGAGTGGAGGGCTGGGAAGAGCTGGTCACACACAGAGAGGACCTGGACCTGGGACCCAGAGTCTGACCTTGTGGCTACTTGAGAACCTGACTCACTGTTTGGCTGGGTTTGTTGCTGGGCCTGCTGACCTTTGATGCTTGGTGAAGAAAAGCCACACACCCCTTGTTTAATGTCTTACAGACCCCAACAAGCCCCTGCCCCTAAGTATCTCTGAGCCACACCCCAAATGATGAAGTCAGAAGGCACCTGCAGCCAGCATGCCCCTTCCAAGCCTGACACCTACAGGCTGTGCTCTCTGGGATTCTTTCCTCTCACTCTATGAGGGTGTGAGGCAGCTTTTGCACAGGCCATGTCCCCTTGTCTTTCTTGGCACCTTCTTCGACACCTGGAGTGTCCTTGGGGACCTGCTCCAGACAGGCCTAGATAGGTGTCTGGATGCTGAGATCTGCTTTGACCTCTCCAGCCCCCACCCTTTTGCTCAGCTCTGCTGGCTCCTGTGCTGCTCCAGTTTGGGAGGGGGGTCGCTAGAGATGTCCCTGAGGGCAAACTTGTGGAAGGTCCACATGGGAAGATGCCCCTTGGCTTGGGCCTGGTCCAGGGCTCACTGGGAGGTAACTTTGCCTGTGCCCTGGGGTCCCAGCTGCACTGTTGCCCTCAGGCCTGTGTAACCAGTTTCACTGCCACCCATGAATTAGTGCCACATGTTGTAATGTGGATTCCTGATTGAATCTCACTGACTGGCCTTTGTCCCTGCTCCTGTGCCTTCCTGAAGACAGAGGATGGGTCCAGAGGCCAGAGCTGACCCCTACACTCCCAGGGCTGGAGCCCTTAAGGGACTGTGCTGCCCTTTGGGACTGGGTGGGGTCAGGTGACTGTGGGCTTGGTGCTGTACCCAGAATCCTCCAACCCCCATGGTTCCCTGCCCACAGTCAGGCATTGCCCCAGGGGCCATCCAAAGCTCCCTGTGGTGGGAGTCAAACTCCACAGAGCTGAGGAGGCTGCAAGCAAGGTACAGCTTGGGGGCTTAGTGTGGGTGGTGATGGAAGAGGCCCCTCCTGCACAGGTGCCTGCTGCTCCTTCTACTTGAATCTCCCTGCCCAGGCCTGGCACCAGTTAGGGCCTGGGGAGGGAGCCTTGGCTTGGTGTCAAGCCCATCAGAACAGGGGAAGGGAGGCAGGTGACTGTTGAGGTGTAGCAGTGGAGCCCCTGACTGTCAATGGTCTCCTGTTCCTGGGGCCAACGGGTGAGGTTGGTGCATGGCCTGGGTCCTGTGGGTCACTACCACTAGCAGCCATCTTGCCAGGGACACAGAGGGGGGGAGGTGCCTGTGTTGTGCACCCCCCCCCACCAGCAGCTGATTTAGTGCTTCTGTGTCGGCCTGATTTACATTAGATTTTTAAGCATAATTAGAAATGCAGGGGATCTTTGTGTCTTACCTCGCCTCCGACTATTTATGGCATGATATGCAGATGAGGAGAGCTATGAATATTAAAGATGGGGTGTGCGGGGAAGTGGCTGTCTGTAATGAGTTGGGTGACCCACTGCCCACCACGCACCGGGAACCTCCCTGCACCCACCTCCCCTGCAGCACCTGGGATCTGGCTACTCTCAGGACCCCCTTTTCCCCCCATGTGATGAGGGTCAAGGTCACAGGTGCTCCAGGACCTTCTGACGACCCACAAGAGAAAAGGGGATGAAGAAGGCCAGCTGTCCCTGCTCTTGGCTGCCCAGCGCCCCAGGCTGGGAACAGGAAGCCCCGGCTTCAGCTGAGGAGGGCGGAGGGAGCAGGAGTGCAGGGAGCTGGTGCTGGCTTTTTAAGTTATTAAACTATGCCCGAGGGAGACACTCTTCAAGCTTACGTTATTTAAATTACAAATACGGGTGAGGGAAATGGTTGGCTCCTCTCAAAACACTGCTCAATTCTTTGAAAACCTTCTGGAGCTGTTCTGTGACTTGTGGGAGCTTTGTGCATTGCACGGGCTTGGTGGGTCTGTAGGGCTAGGAAGCTGGGATGGGCTGTGGGCTCCTGACAGCCATTCCCAGCCCACTCCTCCCCTTTCTAAGAGAGAGCTGCTGATTCTGTAGGTTTTCTTTGCCCATGTAAAAGAGTCTTTCAAAAGGGACAACCGAGCGTCCTGGGCTGGCGATTGTGCCTCAGGTGGACAGGGTCTGTTAGAAGGTATCACCTGCTTGCATTGTTTCCCATGGGTGGCAGCTTCGGCTGAGTCACACAGATCCCTTGACTGGACGCTCTGTAAAGTGACACCCAAGCCTGGTGCCTTTGGAGTGGAGACCTGGAGAACCGCTGTTGTCTCTGCAGAATATCCTGCTCACCCTGCCCCTGTGGTCCTGCGGGCTGGTGGGGCCTGGCTATTGGTGGCCTCCCTGTAGTCTGGGCTCTGGGTGGTCACAGCATACATGCTTATGCCACCCTCTGGCCAGTTTTGTCTCATTTTCCTGAGGACCATTGTGGGGCAGCTAGGGGGAAAGACTGATGTGCAAAATTTTGAATTTGCGGGTTCTGGCACGGTGCCTTTCTCTCGTCTGGGGAAAAAAAAAAAAAAGGGCTTCCAGGCAAACATTTGTTGGTGCAGTTAAAACTGGCTTTTATGTTGATGCTGGTCCAGGCCTGTGGTCTGGGGTGGAGGCTGTCCAGGGCCTGTGGAATGAGAGCCTTGCCTGGGTGGCCTTGTGTCAGCAGTCCAGCTCCTCCCTGCCTCCCACACTGGGCTGGTGGTCTCACCCTGACCCTGAAGCTGGGGAGGCCTCTGTGCCTCCTTCCCTCCTCCAGTTACAGAGGCTGAGGAGGGCTCTCCTCTCTGCAATAGGGACACAGGGACCTTGGGCAGTCCTGGGCCCATCACCCCAGGTCCTCACTTACTGTTCTTGCCATTTGATGCAGGGTGTTGACTGTAGGAAGCTGGGGAGTGTGCTGACCAGGTGTGTGGGGCTCAGGTCCTGGCCCAGTGTCTCCTGGCCCTGAGGCCTCACAGAGAGCCCTTTCTGTGCCTCGCTTGTTCCACCTGCAGGGGTGGGGAATGGGTGAGCCTACAGCACATTTGCTTGGTGGGTTGTCTGGGGACTGTGGTAAGAAGGTCTTGGCAGTTGAGACCCTGCCCTGCAGCACCTGCTTCTGCTCGCCTGGGTCCTTGTGGGTGGCTTGGTGTGTCCATTAGCAGTGAGGCCTGGGCGGCCCAGCTCTGCCTGATGGTGTCTTAAAAATTTAATGCAAACCTCAGGGCAAAGCCTGGTGCCTCGCCCAGCTCTTCAGGGACCTGGGCACACCCAAACCAGCAGCCTGGACCCTAGAAGGGGCTAACTTGGGGCCCTACTTGCCCCCATCACCCCTGGTAGGGGCAGAACTTGGTTTGTTGAGAGGGGATGGGAACACAAGCAGACTCCCTATGCCATCCCCAGCCTTTGCTGTGATTGAAAACACTTGGTCTGCAGGCAATGTCCCCAGCGAGCCCTGGACAGGCCCTATTCCTGGAACCCCACCCAGTCCTGTGTGTGCCCGCCAGCTCGTGGAGTAGGTTTGCCTGCAGTTTCTATCTACTGACCTGGGGACAGTGCTTCCTCTCACCTACCAGGCTCCATTGCTGACCCTTGATAACGCGTTCTTACTGATTTCCAGGCTGTGTTCGCTGGAGGTGGCAGTGCTCAGAGCTGCCTGACAGTGGCTGCTTTCAGGATGGCCCTACCTGGGGAGGGGCTCCCTCTTCCACAGGCTGTCTGTGTTGCATTGCCTTCCTCCCCTCCCTCCACAGCTGTGGATAGTGGCTGTGCATTTGCTGAGGCCCAGAACCTCTTATTAGATTGGTAAAATTAAATCCTGTAAAATAATTTTACTTAATTTAATCTCTTCTCTTTCCCTCGCTGGTAGTGATCCTGTAGATGCTAAGCACCATCCTTCCAGTTGCTGTGTCTTTATTTAGCAAGTGTGGTGGAAGCCCAGGTTAGGGTGGGGACAAGTTCCACCAGACTCTGGACAGCACTCTCAGGCCATGGAGCCAAGGCCGGCTGGGGGCCTGGGAAGTGTCACCCCTTCCTATGACCAGCCCATCCCTGTCCCTCTCCTCTGGGATGCCCTTGGGTAGGCTGGTACCTGCTGCACAACACCTGTACCTCTTGGTGTGTTGGGTTTAGGTGTGCCTGAAGTCCTTCATGGCTGACAGAGAACTTGTGTCCTTCTGCCTCTGTGCACAGGCGGGTGTGGTCCATCCCTATCTCATCCCCGTCTGTCCCCTTCCTCAGTAGGTTGTTTCTCTCAGCCACCTGGGGGTTATGCTGCCTTTAGGGGTAGCTGGGATCCTAGCCTCCCTCCATCCATATTTCCTTATCCTGAGTGTCTGCATGGGGCCAGGGGATCCCAGGCTGGCACAGTAGTGGGACCTGGACTTGGGCTCTGGATTGTTTTCATGGATTTCCCAAAATGCGTTCCATTCTGAAGTCCATTGGTATAGAGTTCCCCCAGTGCAGTGGCTTTGAGGATGACTGGGGTAAACAAAGCTAGAGATCTCCTGACTGTTTAGAAACTTTCAGAAGCAAATGGACATTCTCACCCTATAGGGCAAACAGAACAGATAGCCTTGCTTGGGAAGCAAAGAGATAGGGGATAAATCACAGAAAAGCAAGGATGTCTCTGAGAGAGGCTGAACGCCACTGTGCCAGGAGTGGTAAGGAGGCCCTGGTGTTCTGGGAGCCAGGTTCTCAGTCCCTTCCCCTGCATAGACAGCCCTGCTGCTGCTCACGGCCCACTTAGGCTGGAGGCCGGCTCTGCCAGGCCTCAGCTCGAGGGTCAGCCTGGCCTGTCCTGCTTTCCCAGCCTTGGGGGCGAAAGCTAAGCCTTTACTTTATTCTTCTCTCCTAAAGTTCGGCTTTGTTCTTGTCCCAGCTGAGGCTTCTAAGAAAGCAACCTAAAACCAGCCCCTGTCCAGTTCTTGCAGGCTGGGTGCAGGCCCCAGCTGTGCCAGCACAGGTGGCCTGAGGACAAGGTTGCAAAAGCACCAGTTGTCCTCGGTCTCCAGGGACTGAGTCGGCCTCATCACTTTCTGGGGAAATAATAGCCCCTTCTCTGGTTGAGATGGTTTTGCCCTGGGCCCTGGGCGCCAGCCCTTGAGGTATGGTTGCAAATGCCCACCTTCCCAGGTCACAGCAAGATATAGACATTGCCAGCCTTGCCTGTGGCTGGCTCAGGCTGAGGGCTTCACAGATCCTTTGTATTCTGTCCTCAGGAACTATACTGGGGCCACCCTGACCTCTGGTTTACAGTCAGTTGCTGATGTGGGCAGGACTAGGATTTCAACCTGGCCAACAGGCCAGTGCCTGCTCTGTTGGAAGGACAGGCACAGGAACCTTACCCTGTCCTCTGCTTTCTTGAACCTTATTGCTGGCCAACCTAGCCCTAGGCAGTTGGGACACCCCTGGGGCCCATGCAAAGTGCACATTTGCTGGCCTTCACCTACCCTGGCCAGACAGATCATCCCCCACCCTCACAATGGCAAGAGAAACCCTGCCTGGTGAGGTGGTCCTGTCTTACTGTCCTTGAGCTGAGGTCATCTGCAGCAGATGCCAGAAGCTCTCTGGGAGGCTCCTAGCAGTGGGCACTGTAAGTCTGTGAGGGGAGGCAGTCCCTCCCTCCAGGCCATGTGTCTCTGGGCAGCACGGCCCCTCTCCAGCCAGGCCTGGCAGTCAGTTGCCCACCAGGCCCTGGGCACACAAAGTCTTGTCAAGCTTCTGAGGGATACCTGGTGGACCTCTGAGAGGAAGTGGCAACTAAGCAGGGTGGTGAGGGTAGAGGGTCTGTTCCAGGAAAGATGTGGCTGGAAAGGTGACCCTGTGTCTCCTAGCCTAGCTCCCTGTTCCACAGAGGCCAGCTCTTCAGTGGAGCTGAGCGTGATTATCTCTGTTACACCCATTCCCCACTCCCCACCCCATGATCATCCTGAGGGTTAGCATGACAATATTATGACAATCCTGAGGGTAGGAGGCAAAGAGGATGGGGCACAAAGCCTTCCAGGGCCTTGTGTGCAAGGCCTGCTGGGTGGCTCGCACACCTGGATTTCCTTCTGCCCCTGTTCAGCAGCTTTTTGTCTGTCATTCAAAAGCAGAGACCACAGTGTATAAATAGGGAGACCCCAGGTGGCATTTTCTTTGTCTCTGGATGCCTCTGAGGGGGCACTGAGAGTAAGGGACCGGGTAGGGCCACTATCTCCTGCCAGGCCTCCTCCTCCCCACCATCCTGTGTGACCTGGAGGGCAGTGGTGGTCATGATCAGCTACAGTGGAGTAGACTTTGCCGCTCTAGCCTCAACCCTGTCCCTTCTTGAAGATGGAATATGTTCTTTCTGGGGCCACAGTTGGTGGCAGATTTTTAGTGTTCTGCCCCAGGGCTGTCACAGTTTAGCAGGTAGTGTGAGCTCGCTAAAGGTGCTCACCCTTTACATAAGCAGTGCATGTCCTAGAAAAAGGGTCCCTTTCAGGGTCAGGTGCAACACTGAGAACCCTCCTCAGACAGACAGCATGTCTGTGCTTCATTATTGAGAAGTGGTCTGCACAGAGACCAAGGAGCAGGTAGAGCTCATGTCTTTGCTGGGAGGGCTGCCAGGCCACAAAATTGCTCTTTTCTTAAACATCTGGCAGGGATAGGAAGAGTGGGATGGGGAAAGTCCTGGTGCTGGACCAGCTGGGCCTGCTGCTTTGGGACCCGTGGCCAGCAGGGAACATGACTGAGGCTCCACAGAGTAGGAAGGAGGCAGGCAGGGTTCTGGCCCTTCCTGTCTGCACCTCTTCCTAGTTCCCCTCTTGCCATCCCCGGCTGTGCCTGTTCCCCTTCCTCGCCCTGCTGTCCCCCGTCCATCTATCCAGACCTCTTTGCCCTCGGCTTGGGCCCCTTCTTCAGCCTCCCGTATCCTGGAAGAGTTAAGCCAGTGACTCTGCAGACTGTTTGGAATAGTTTAAATGCTTTGACACTGGGTCTGTGCAGGATGGCAGGCAGGCAGTGTACTGGGTAATTCATATGCAAAACTGCACTATAAATTTCCAGGCTGTCTCAGTTGCCGTGGCACCACGTACAGTACAGTATTTCTGCCATCTTTGTTTGCATTGCAGTGAGTCATCAAAAGTCTGTCTTGCACCAACACCCGGAGCCGTGCATTCCTCTGGCACCAACGCGCCACTGTTTTTAAAGCTGGGGCTGGGAGCTGGCATTTACTTCAGTTTCCAAATCAAAGGCGGCTATTCATTCCTGAGAGCTGCCTGAATGTTCGTCTGCATCCGGCCGCTTCATTGAGATGCTGCGCGCTGCCCGGGAGAGCTGGCCTGGGTGCAGCTGAGCTGCGGCCGCGGAGCCCAGCGCCCAGCTCTCTGCCCACCCCCCCCCCCACCCCCCAAGCTCCTCCAGCGCTCCCCACCCCAGGGCTCCGGCTCCGTTTGCTGCATTCCCGGAGCAGCTGGCGGGCGGGCGTGTGTGCCGGGAACCTGCCCTGCCAGGCTGAGCGGGCAGTGTCGGCCGCCGGCCGCAGCGCTGAAGGTAGGTCTTCCCTGCCGCCGGTGTCCCGTGTCCGCGGGCCAGGCCGGCAACTTCTCTGCAGCCAAGGCACTGCGGGCCTCCCCCGGGCTGCGCCCACCTGCCCAACTCCTGGCTGGGAGTGGCTCCGCCCTCCTCCCCCTGGCCACCCGCGCCTCTGCGGCCGCCTGCACTTTCCTGTGGCGGGACACAGCGGCCCTTTGTGCGGCCCTGCAGAGTTGGGCTGGTGCCTTCTTCTCTGGCTGGCCCCCGCCCCCCTCAACAGAGTCGGTACTGATAAACAGTGCTGCCCGCCCTCAGCCCCAGCCACTGGGCGTCCTCCCTAGACCCCTCTAGTTACCTGAGATGAGTCCGAGCCACAGGGATTGGCCCATTGGAAGCAGGGGCTGGAGGGAGGGCATCCCTGCCCAGAGCTGCGACAAGCTCCAACTCCTGCTTCTGCTGAGAGAGAGTCCCTGAGGGCGCCTGGGACCTGGGTGGGGGTCTGCCACTGCCGGGGAGGCTGGAGTCACCCCGGGAGGACAGAGCACCTTAGAGTGCCTCTACTCAAGAGAGAGGTCCCTCTCCACCGGGGGAGGAGCGGAGGAAGGAACTGGCCAAGTTCTCGAGACTTAGTCCACCAACCCTGGGGTCCCTCCCAGTCTGCCTGGGGAAGCTCAAGACTAGGTAGGGGCACAGGACTGGGACAGCTGCTGAGAGGGAAAAGCCGAAAAACAAACCTGAAAGTAAACACCTCCAAAAGACCTCTGAGCTCTGGGATTGGGCCCTCCCCCAGGAGACAGTGGAGCCAGGGGCTTCTTGGCAGCCCAGAGAACTTTTCCCTTTTCCTGGAGAGGAGTTGTTGCCTCCGACTTCCCCCAGCATCGCCCTCTTCCTCCCCTCCCAGCCCACCCAGGTGACTTGTCTGATCTCTTGTCTCCTGGGGTTTGGCTCTGCCTGTGCCCTCTGTAGATGTGGGTGACTGAAGCCCCACCCTGAGGGTCTCTAGAGAGCAGTTCCCAGCAGGGACAGGGGCTTGGGGTTCGCACCCTCCTCTCAGCCAGGGTCCTGGCTCTGAGACCCCGGAGTCCTTCTCTGGGGTTGTCCTCTGGGCAGAGGTTGGCATAAATTCTTTCTTTGCCTTTTGTGGGTACTGGGGGATGGAGACAGGCCACAGGACAGTAGCATTGTCCAGTAAGTAGCTGATCACACTGTCCCCCCCCCCACAGATGTGCCCCACCCGGGCCACCCCGCGCTGAGACTGAGGCCTGCCTGCCACACCGCCCACCATGTCTCAGATGCTGCACATCGAGATCCCCAACTTTGGGAACACCGTGCTTGGCTGCCTCAATGAGCAGCGCCTGCTGGGCCTCTACTGTGATGTGTCCATTGTGGTCAAGGGCCAGGCCTTCAAGGCCCACAGGGCCGTCCTGGCCGCCAGCAGCCTCTACTTCCGCGACTTGTTCAGTGGCAACAGCAAGAGCGCGTTCGAGCTGCCCGGCACGGTGCCGCCTGCTTGCTTCCAGCAGATCCTGTCCTTCTGCTACACGGGCAAGCTCACCATGGCGGCCAGCGAACAGCTCGTGGTCATGTATACGGCCGGCTTCCTGCAGATCCAGAATATTGTGGAGCGTGGCACAGACCTCATGTTCAAGGTGAGCTCGCCCCACTGCGACTCACAGACCGCCATGATCGAGGACACCAGCTCCGAGCCCCAGAGTCCCTGCAACCAGCTGCAGCCGGCTGCCACCGCCACTGCCGCCACCTACGTTGCATCCCCTTCCGTGCCCATCCCTCTGCTGACCCGTGTAAAGCATGAAGCCATGGAGTTGCCGCCCGCTGCTGGCCCAGGCCTGGCTCCTAAACGTCCGCTGGAGACAGGTCCCCGAGATGGCGTGGCGGTGGCAGTGGGGACCGCTCCCGGTGCCGCCCCTCTCAAACTACCCCGGGTCTCCTACTACGGGGTCCCCAGCCTGGCCACCCTCATCCCCAGCATCCAGCAGGTGCCCTACCCCCAGGGGGAGCGGACCAGTCCTGGGGCCAGCAGCCTGCCCACCACCGACAGCCCCACCTCCTACCATAACGAGGAGGATGAGGAGGATGACGAAGCCTATGACACCATGGTAGAGGAGCAGTATGGCCAGATGTACATCAAGGCGACCGGCAGCTATGCAGGTAACTCATGGCTGGGGCCCAGCCCTGGGCCACCCTTGCATCTAGCCCACAGAGGCCGTAGAGTGTGGTGGGCCCAAGTGGCACTCACAGTCTGGCTGGAGAGGCCGCTGTGCTGCAGGGAGGTGTGCAGGCTGGAGGAAGTGGCGGGAACTGAGACCCTGGGAGCAGGCTGGCAGGAGCCTTTCATCAAGAATCCTGCCTGGCACTGGACAGATGAGGAAACTGAGGGTCTCAGTGGCCCAGGGATCCCTTGAGGGCTCACAGGCCAATCATTGCCCTCTCAAGGTCTCAGATTCCTGTTACCCTGTGTGTGGGGTCCCACATGTCTGGCCTCCCTACCCTGTGGGGGTTTTAGCTCTCTCTGACTCATGAAGCTGAGATCTACTGCCCTTGTCTGTTTGTCTGCCTCCTGGGCCTAGTACAGGGAGGGGGGGGGTGTCCCAGCATCAGTGAATAGGCCAGATAGTGTGAGCTCAGTGTCCCCAAGCTCTCTTGAGAAGAAGGTCTACCCACCCGTTGGGACTGATAAACCCGAGATGTTCTAATGTGAGTTGCAGGGTGTCATGGACTGCGGGATACCCTGAGGCTGCTTGTGGTTCACTAGGCAGAGGGTCCAGGATCGGGTGTGCCCCGCAAACCTGCTGTATGTCTGGGTTACCCACCCACGCTGTTCTTTATGCAGGTCCATGTGCAGTGACCTGGACCCAAGGACATGGTGCCTGCAGCGGGCCCTCCGGCCTGAGGAGCAGTGTGGGACTCCTCCCCGTCCCTCACATGTTCTCATGCTCCTCCTGAGTACATTAGTGGAGGCCAGGAGTACCACCCATCTTGGGTGGTACTGGGGACATCCACGGCTGCAAATTGGATGGCAGGGGACTTCATCCCTGGTTTTAAATGAATGTTGCTGCCTTGCGCAAATTCTCTAGAATCGTAGCCCTGAGCCACCTATATCTGGACTGGATGGCTTCTTTTTCCTACTTGCGATAGGGGTCAGGGTTGGTTTTTTTTCCTGATATCAAGAACTTTGATGGCCACCACATTGGCTGTGATGAGCAGGCCTCTTGTGCTCATGTACCTAGCTTGGCCTCAGCCTCCAGGAAAGCTGCCAGGTGCCACGCAGGAGGTTGGGGAGGACCTGAGATCTTTCCTCCCAGGGACTGTTGGCTTGGGGCTTCTGCAGGGTGGGATGCTGTCAACAGGCTCCATTCCCAGGGCATATCCCAGCTGCAGGCCCCAAAGACTCCACCCATGCTGGTGGCTGGACCATGTCTGAGCTAGTAGAATCTAAAGTGTTAGTTTTCCTCTTCAAATGAGGGGTTGGCCATAGTGACCTCAGAGATCTTCAGCCATTGCAGATGCGCCAGGCAGAATGGGTGTCGGGTCTGAGAGCAGGGAATGCTCAGGGGGTTCACAGCCAGGATCATCTCTGGTATGGTCCCTCCCCTCACCAGTGTGACCTTGACCAGGGCTGTTGAGATGGTAGGAAGGGGGCAGGGTGTGCCTGATAGCTTGTGCAGTGTGCCTGCCCTTGCTGCTGGGTCAGCCAGAGTTCTCATCTGCCCTGGACAGGGGCAGCACCTGCCTCATCAGGTTTTCCCAGGAGCCAGTGGGACAGTGGGCATGAAAAAGGCTTTGCAGAACCAGCACAGCAGAGTGGGGTCAGGAGGCCAAGCTGATCCCAGCCATCCTTGGTGATGGCCAGGCCACCTCTCCAGCTCTTCTAGCCAAGACAGGACACAGAGCTGCAGGGGCTGAGGGAGGGGGCCCTGTCAAGGCCATTCTACAGCTGGCCCATGCCTCAGGTGACACAAAGGACCTCCACTAACCCTGCCCAGCCCTGTCCACTTTCAGGGGTAGTGGAGGTGGGGGTGTACTGGGATGCTGAGGAGCTGTAGGGCCCTGATTGGCCCATGGAGCAACAGTCTGTGTTTTCTTGTAGTTTTGCTCTTCGGCAAGTCCATAAGTGGGGCAGAGAAAAGGGGTGTGTGGTTTCTTGGTTAAAAATCTAGGTTATTGGCAGTGATGTCACTGGGTGTGCTGGGGGAAGGGGGCCATGAGGTGAGCAGGCAGAGGCAGGGCCTGGCCTCTAACTAACATGGAGCTGCCCCTTGGATGCTGGGTCCTACCTTGGGCTCCCTGTGTGCACTGGTCTTGGCCTCATCTGGGGACAGCCTCACTCCCATCTACTCTGGACACTGGAGCAGCATACCGTCCCTTGCCTGGATGTCTTTGAGAGTTGAGCAGGATGCCCATCTCTGGCTGGTAGAATCTAAAGTGTTCTCGGGACCTCTCCATTGAGTATCTTCCCCCGTCTGGCCTCAGTTTCCCACTTCAGGTGAGGGGTTGGTTGGCGTGACCTCAGAGGTCTTCAGTCCATGTGTGAATGACGGAGCAGCAGTGCCGCCTCCACTCCACTCACCAAGAGCCATTAGAGCAGTACCTTCCACCCCTGCCCTGCAGCGCTCAGGCAGTCTGTGTCTACCTCTGCCCCCTGCGTCATGGTCATGGTCATGGTCCATCAAATGGAGCTACCACCTCTGGTTTATCCAGTTCCTGTCAAAGGACTTTCAGTTGTTTCCAGTTTGCAGTGCCCCCAAGAAGCCCCTTATCAGGGATGGTAAGCTGACCAGTTCAGAACCTGCCTCAGTGAGACTCAACCATCTTAGTCCCCACGGGTGGAGACTGGCCAGGATCCCTCTCAGCTGCCCCTCGTCCACATGCCTGGACACTGGCAGATCACATTTGGGAGTGGTCCCAGCACACAGGTCACAACATTCCTGGCTCTGCCCACCTGGAAAGACCCTGCAGTGGCCCTGGTATCAGAGAGGGAAGCAACAGCAGGTGCTTGCCTCAGACCTGTCTCTTTTAGCAAGACCTTGTGGTCACTCAGACATCGTCCCATCCCATAGGCAAGCTGTCCAGTCTTTGTGGACCACCTCAGGCTTAGACAGAGCCAGCATGGCCAGCGGGGCTCCATCTGCAGTAGTCTTGCTCATAGCTTCTCCCTCTCACCATGGTGTAGTGCCCACCCATCCAACAGATCCCCTGTCTGGTCAGTGGGACAGGTGCCTGTTAGAAGGTGCTCCTGCCAATAGCTGTTGCTTGGGTTCCCAGAGAAGGGAGAAGAGGGACTGGACGCAGGTGGTTCGATACATAAATCACCCTACTACCTCTTGACCTGAGCGGGGACACGACCACATGGTCAGAGTCCAGCCTGACCCCTGGTGGGGCCCAGGGAACGGGTGCCTTTGTCCCTGGCCTGGATAGGGTGGGACCCAAGGGGAAGCTCCAGCACAGGTGGAGGTGCTGCCGGCTGCTGAGGTGAGGGATTCCCTCTGTTTTAAACAGTCAGCATCCCACAGCTGGAACCAGGTAAAGGAGATGCCCGTCCATATGTCCAGACCACCAAGCACTGCCCTGGGGTTACTTCAGCAGTGCTGGTTTCTTGATGGCCATCCCATCCTTGGGTTCTGCTTGAGTACACCCTGAGTTTTCTTCTACTTAAGCCAATTTCGTTGAGATGCGGTTTACCTACAGTAAAATATGCCCATCTGAATCTCGCCCTAGAGCACACTTCATTCCCCTGTGGGCCTGGAGGCCCCTTTTGCACATTTCCCCTTCGCCTGCCCCAGGTGACCACGCTCTGAGTCCGTCGTGGGAAGTCCCACTGTTGGGCAGTTTCCTGGGAGTGGAGTCGCTGTTGTGCTGCAGGAATTGATCAGCATTTTGCCTTCTGTGTCACTCTCCTTTTTGCTTATCAAAGTATTTATAGATAATAAGTACCAAGTTCAAGTGTACAGGTTGATGAGTTTGGTGTATTTCCAAGAGAGGAACAGTCCATTCCCCCAAAACGTTTCCTGGGTCCTCCCACCCACCCTGGCACTAAGCATCCACCACCCTGCCTTTTTTGGAATCTCTGAGTGGGACCGTTTGATCCCAAGATCCCATCTCTCCGTGTTCTGGGAGTTGTCCACATGGTTAGAGGTACTGCTTTGTCTGTCCTCATCACACTGTTCTTTGTGGTGTGGGTCAACACCAGTGATGGACATTTGAACTGCTTTCCACTCCGGGCTGTTACAGTTGTGCCACCATGCTCAGACCTTTGTGTGGACGTGTGTCTGTCTCTCACGGGTAAAAATAGCTAGGAGTGGAATTGCTGGTGAAACAACGCATGTGTTTGAACTTCTGTCTGTGACAGCATCCTGTCCTCCCAAGGGGCTGAACAACTTTGGGCTCCCACCACAGAAGACTTCCAGGTGCCCTCCCTAGTGCTGGGTGTTCTGTGTCCCTGGGTTCAAGTTTTAGCCACCCTAAAGGTATGGCATCAACCCATTGCATGCAGTTTCAACCTGTGTTCCCCAGTGGCTGGTTCTGTTAAGCTCTTTTCACAGGTTGAACCCACGCTTTGTGACTTTTATTGCAGTGTGTCTCTTCAGATCTTTTGCCCATTTTTTTAAAATGAGCTTTTAAGAGTTCCCTATCTAATTTGCAAACAAGTCTTTGTCATATGCATGTATTACAAATATTTTCTCCTACTCCAGAGTGCCTTTTTTTTTTTATCTTAATGATGTTTTTCAAAGACAGGAGTCTTAAATCTTGATGAAGACCAATTTATTAAGCTTCATTTTATGGCGATGCTTTATATGGCTTTGTTGGAGAAATCGATGTCTTCCAACATTCACTGACTCTGTGTGTGAGACTGAGTGTGTGTCTGTGTGTCTTTCTAATCCTGGCTTTTACGTTCTGGTCCGTGGTTTATTCCTGTGTAAGAATGCGAGGTACTTGGGGAGGTTTGCTTTTCTTCCATATGGGTGTCCACTATTCAACATGGTTTCCCGATGAAGGTGCACCTTTAATGAGTGCTTTAGTGAGAGGGTCTGTTTCTGGATTCTGTTCTGCTCCATTAACCTGGGTGTCTAAGTCCGTGCCACATCCTCTGCTGACTGTTTACTCTAGCCTCAAATGTTTCTCTAAGTCAGGAGGTATGAGCCCTCCAACTTGACTTATTTATTTTTTGGTGGGACTGGGGTTTGAACTCAGGGCTTCACACTTGCAAAGCAGGTGCTCTACCGCTTGAGCCAAACCTCCAGTCCATTTTGCTCTGGTTATTTTTGGAGTTGGGGGTTCTTACGAACTATTTTCCTGAGCTGGCCTCAAACTTTGATTTTCTTTTTCGAAATTGTTTTTGCTGTTCTAGTCATTTACTGTTTGTTGGTTTCTAACTGAAAGTTTGCTAAAATGTTCTTTTTTTTTTTGGCAGTCTCAGGGCTTGAACTCGGGGCCTTACGCTCGCCAGGCAGTCACTTTACCGCTTGAGCCACTCTGCCACCCCTGTAGTGCAGTTTGGGCAGAGCTGGCCTCTTAATGATACGGAGACTTCTGCTCCATGAGAGCCCATCCTTCCGCTCTCTGTTATGGTTTCTGGTCTTCAGCAGATGAATGTTATTTATTGAGGTGGGGTGGGGTCTTTGCACCACAGCGGTCGCCCATGGCAAGCACATAGTTCAGCGGTTTTAAGTATACTCAGTTACGTGGCCATCACCAAAATTGGTTTTAGAACATTTTTCTCACTCCTCAAAGAAGCCCTGTCCACTTTCCTATGCTCCCCTCAGTCCTGGCAGTCACTGCCCACTATTGATGGCCAGGCCTGGCTAGTTCAGATCTGTGGCATCTGTGGTGTGTGGGCTTTGTGACAGCTGACTGGCTGTCAGAGACTGTTGGATTTGAGGACAGCTCACGCCTTACTGTTCTCTTGCTAAGCAAGCTCCCTTGTAAGGACACACCACGTTTTATTTATTAGTTTGTGGGCTTTTTGGCTCTTTGGAAAAACGCAGCTGTGAACACGCATGTACAAGTTTTTGTATGTTTTATGTTTGGCTGCATACGTAGGAACAGGATTGCTGGTGTTACGTGTTTTTCCTTTCTTATATTTCATTGAATTGGGGGCTTTTGCAAATTACATTCCATTTTCTGGTTGTTTGTTGTCCGTGTGTGGGAATGAAATCCGTTTTTGCCTGTTGGCCCGCATGCTGTCACCTTGTGCCCCAATTATGAGTTCTGAGACTTTCTGTAGGCTCCTTGGAATGTCTGTGTACGCTGCAGTGTCACCTGTGAGGGGTCTCGTCACTTCCTTCCCAGCCTTGGGCTTTTCCTTTGCATCTCCGTGGGTGGGTCATGTGGTGGCTTCAGTCTTGGGAGCCCTCCTGTTTGGTGTTAGTCAGGTGTCTGGCACTGATGCCATTTGCCAGCAGCGGGCATCTCCTTCTTAGAGGTGACCATTGGGTTTTCTCCTAGCCGCACGAGTGTGGTGTTTTGTATTAGGCTCCTTCTCTTCCTGGGTCCCTGGGATTCGCCCACCATTTACGCATTGCTTATGTTTTCCCCAGGAAGTTCACGTGTCCGTTCATGAAGTCCCTGATCTGTAGTTGTGTGTCTTTGTCTGGTTGGCTTCAGGGTAAGTCAGCCTTACTTTCGTTCCCTTCTCCTTCGTGGACGTGCGATGTTCTTTCCTTCCTGAGTGTTTGACAGGATTGATTCACCAGTGAAACCACTCGAGCCTAGAATTCGCTAGTTAATTGTGGTTTTGAATTTCCAGTTTATTTTAATTGCTAGTATTATTACCAATTACAATTTAATTACCAATATTACTTCAGATACAGAACTGTTCAGGTTTGTCACGGTAATTTGTGTCTCTTGTGGAGTTTATCCATCTCTGAAGTGTAATTCCATGTTAATGGCGCCACTCTAGCTGGCTTCCCCCCTCCCTCCCTCTCTCCTTCCACTGGGAGTCAAACCCAGGGCCTCACGCATGCAGAACAGTGTCTACACTGAGCTCCACCCATGGCCACCTGCTTTCTTGACCTCTCTTGCTTTTAAGTCACCTGTGCCTTAAACCACATTTTCTATCGATGGCAGGTGGTGGGTGTGTTTTGTTTTTGGCAGTACTGGGGTTCGAGCTCAGGATCTCCTGCTTGGTAGGCAGGTGCTCTCCTACTAGAGCCACCCCTTCAGGCCTGAGTGTGCATTTGTAACCCAGTTGGACACCAAGTTGACACAATTTCCAGCAGTGTCAGGTTCAGGCTGCCATCTTGTTTTCTCCTTTCCTTGTTTCCAGCCCCTCTTCCTCATGGATATTTTCTTGCCCTCCTTTCTAGCTCCACTGTTGACTTACTGGTTATTTCCCCAGTTAGAATTGCTCTGGAGGTGACATTTGTGTCTTTGTCTTGTGCTCTCCCCCTTCTGTGCAACTCAACTTCCAGAACAGAGTCTCTTCCTTGGCCTTTCCTGTCTGCTCACTGATGTCACATAGTTTGACTTCGCACACAGTGAGCCTCTTCATAGGTTGGTACTTTTACCTTGACCAGTGTGCACTCATCTTTCCCCCACTTTCAGAATGTACACCCATTGAAGATTGCTCTTTGAGGTTCTCCCTGTCCCTCTGGAGTCCCTCCCTGTCAACCCCCAACTCTTGGCAACCATGACCTGTTTTCTGTCATACATGGAATTGTAGGCAGCCTGTGCCTTCAGATTCTCAGGTGTTGGCAAGTCACTTGCACTGAGAGCCATATTTCATTCTTACAGCCAAGCAGACTGTAAGAACAGACTGCGTGTCCTCAGTCTGTGTGCCCGTTCCCCAGGAAAGAATGTTTTTAACTGTTTCTATTGGGTAGATTAACCCAGAAGTAGGACTACAAGTCCTGTGTTTCTCTTTGCAAAAAAACTGCCCGCCCAGCAAGCGTGAGGCCCTGAGTTCAGATTAGTACCACAAAATTTAAAAAAAGAAAAAGAAACAGCCCACACTGTTTTCCAAAGTTTCCTGGTTTCACTTCTCATCGGTTTGACGCGTTGTCTTTTTTTTTCTTCAGGCCACTCTAGAAGGTCTGTAGCAGTGTCATTGTGGATTTAATTCATAGCTCTCTAATTTTAATGACATTGAATGTCTTTCAAGTATGTGTTTACCATCCATATACCTCCTCACTTACGGCTTTTAGTTTAAAATCTAGGTCTGGCCAAGGACTTTTTTTCATGTGGCTATCCAATTCTGTTTCCATTTTAAGAAATGTTTAAATAAGCCAGGCAGGGTGGCTCACGTCTGTAATCCCAGCTACTCAGGAGGCAGAGATCAGGAGGACCTCAGTTCAAAGCCACCCCAGTTCTTGAGACCCTATCTCAAAAACATCCACTACAAAAAAGGGTTGGTGGAGTGGCTCAAGGTGTGGGCTCTGAGTTCAAACCCCAGTATCTCAAAAAAAAAAAAAAAGTTTAAATAAAGAAAAATCCCACAAAATGCACACCTGTTTGCTGCCCGTGTGTTTCCTCACAACCTTACCCGTCCAGGTCTTCATACTTAATATAAACTGGAGTCTGCATCTGACATCATTTTCCTTCTGGGAATTTACTTTAAAATTCCTAAGTCCTTATGTTTGGCACATTCCTTATGAATTCTGAAAAATTAGGAAGTCTTTATATCACCTTTAAAAACATCTGCCTCAGGGAGGTGTGGTCCATGTACAGCTGTAATCTGGGGGTGATTTGCTGTCACCTCCCATCTTGAAGCCTACTTTTGCTGGAGTGGAGTCCCGCTTTTGGTGTCCCTCCATCGTGTGTCCTCCAGGCTGCTTCCTGCCTGTCCCCCACCCCAGTTACCCGCGATGGCTCTGCTGGTTATTTGCTTGGATAATTCCTTGTGCTTTCTTCGTGGTTGTGGCTCTTCCTTCTGCACCTTCAGTTTGACTTTTTGTCCACTTGAGGTCCTGTTCTATCCTGTTTGTAATTCCCCGTCATGTTTTAAGAGCCAGTTAAAGCCTTGGTCTGCTGATGCCAGCACTTTGCCATGTCTTGGTCCGTTCCCACTGGCTGGCTCTCTCCTCCTTACCGTCGCCTTCCTGAGTTTTCATTCGCAATTTCAGCAATGCCTGCTGACATTGGGCAACTTCACATGGCCATTTGGATGACCTCCTTGAAGTGCCCATTTAAATATTGTCTACTTTTTTTTTTTGCAATGCTGGTTGTTGAACCCAAGGCCTCCAGCATGCTAGGCAAACACTCTATCACTGAGCTCTGTCCTGTCCCATGTTTGTAGAGTGAGCTGTCCATCCTTTTCCTAAAACTACGTACACCATGTATTTGCTCTGAGTCATCGTTCTTTGCCAGACACACATGTTGTAAAATCTTACACTGTCCCAACTTCTTTATTTTATCTCTCCCTCCCTCCCTCTCCCTCCCTCTTCCTCTTTCTCCCTCCCTCCCTCCCTCCTTCCTTCAGTATCTGTCTGTAGGTGCTGGGGATCAAACTCAGGGCCTCAAACATGCTAGGTAGGCTTCTACCACTGAGCTATATCCCCAGTCCCTCTTAACATAATTTTGATGTAAAGCTTATTAAAATTTTAAAGCCAGTCTTAGCTGTTGTGTCCCACTTACTTATTTATTTGATATATTTACTTGTGGCAGTACTGGGGTTTGAACTCAGGACTAGCAGGTGCTCTACCACTCGAGCCACACCTCCAGTCTCAGGGTTCTCTTCTAAACCACTTGAGAGAGAGTGGACACTGTGCCCCAGTCAAAGACCGTTTCTTCCATCATCACACTACAGTCTTCAAAATTCAAGACGTATTTTTTTGCTACAGCTCCACCATAGTCTAGAGTCTGCCTTTGCATCCCCCAGACAATGCTGTCCTTGACAGCAGTGCTTTGTTCAGCGCTGGTCACAGGCTGCATTGATTCCTTGCTTGTTCATGGTGTCCCTTCATTCTAGACTTGCTCCTCCTCCTGTGTCTCCTGACATGGACGTTCTGAAGAGCAGAGTTTGGTTATTTGGAAGACTGTCCCTCTGCTGCGTTTGTTGGGTTTCATCTCGGGATCAGAGATGGCAGCAGCTCCAGAGTCATGAAGAGCCTCACAGGGGCCCGGGACACTAGTTGGACTCAGTATTGGTGATGTCACCTGGGGTGATTTGGTGACGTGATCTCTGCCAGGTGAAGGCAGACTGGCACTGTCTCCCCAGGGGGAAGCAGCTTTTGTACCTACGCTGTACGGCACCTCCCAAGGTAGTTTTGGCACTGGGGTTCGTGCCAAGTCGATTACTGTCCTGATGTTGGAAGGATGGTGCTTTCTGGCCTCACAAACCCCTGTGATTAGTTAGTCGTCCTTTGAAGCAAAGAGTTCTTCACTGATCCCCCCCACCCCCCGATTTATTCCTTCATCTGCGGCTATGACTTATTTACCATTAGTGTAGAGGTTTTTAATGTTCTGGTTTTTTTAAAGCATTTTCTTCCTGTCTTGCTCAGCAAAATATTTCAGGCTCATTTTATACTTTTTGTGTCCCAGAATCAATTATTTTTCCATTCAGTGGGGACTGATGTGTATTTGTTTATTGTTGAGGATCAATACTGGGTGTTCATGCCTGCTAGGCAAGCGCCCACCACTGAGCACCTAGAATCCAAGAGCCTGCGTCTGGGTTTTTCATTGCTGCTGGGGTAGCTTTGTTTTTATATTTTTATTTTTATTAAAAAAATTTTTTTTATGGCACTGGGGTTTGAACTCAGGGCCTCACACTTGCTAGGCAGGTGCTCTTACTGCTTGAGCCACTCCACCAGCTCTATTTTTGTGATGAGTTTTTTTCGAGATAGGGTCTGGTGGACTGTTTGCCCAAGGCTAGCTTTGAACCACAATTCCCCTGATCTCTGCCTCCTTAGTACCTAGGATTACAGGCATGAGCCACCAGCCGTTTTTATAATCTTAAAAGATTGTGGCACTCAGAGCCAGAGGTTTATATAATTAAAGATCATGAGTTCAGAGTCAGGCACACCTGTGGTCCCAGCACTCAGGAGGCTGAGGCAGGAGTATAGATGGAAGTCAAGAGTTCAAAACCAGCCTGGGCAATATAGCGGGATCCTGTCACAAAAACAAAACAAAATCATGAGTTCAAACTGAAGTCTCCTAAGCCAACCTGGGTTCTCCCTCACCTTCTCCTCTTCTGCTGTTGGCGTGATTCTGGCTTCCCTGTGCTCACCTCTCAATGGCGTTTCCATCTGCAGTTGTCTGCGGTGGTCTGTGAGTGTGGTGCGACCCCAGCCCAAGGTCCTTTCTCCCCCCATGTAGCCTTCCTGTCTTCCTGCCATGTACAGTGGAGAAGAGTGTCTCTATACCACTATGGCAGTGTCCCCTTCGCTGGGTCCTAGGAGTCCGTACAATGTAGGATTGACATCAGATCCAATACCGTCCTGTTGGTCTCCTTGCTCACCTCTAGGCTGGTACACATCTTTTTTCTCTGATTTTTGTTTCTTACCATCACCTTGCCTTGGCCACTTTTTGCATTTTGCCTTTTGGAATCAAGTTGTCCCATGCCACACAGGAGCAGCCTGGAATTAGGGGTTACATCTACAGCAACGCTTAACCTGGGCTGATCTGCCATCTGTACAGTTTTAGGTCCTCCAGTCCCTGGATGGGGGGTATGTTCCTCCACTCCTTTGTCTTTTTAAATTTTTCTTAGAAATATTTCATAGTGCTCTGCAATCCTATGTTACATTTATTCTTGGAAATTCATTTTTTGTTTTAATTATATTGTGTGTAATTTTCTCTTTTTAATTATATAGAAACAAATTGGATTGTTTTAAAAATCGGGTCACCTTGCCAAATCTCTAATTTACAGTTTACCTGCAGATTTGTTTCGATTCTCTCTATCAAATCCTGTCACCTGTAACAATGATAATGTCTTGCCTCCCTCCCCCCTTCCTTCCCTTTCGTCCCCTTTTCTTCCTTCTACTGGGGCCTGAGCTCAGGACATTGGACATACTAGGCAGGAGCTCTACACTTGAGCCGGGCCCCCACCCCTTCTGCTGTTTTTTTCAGGAAGGGTCTTGCACTCTTGCCCAGAGCCAGCCTCAGACTGGACTCCTCCCACCTCTGTCTGCCATGTAGCTGGGGTCACAGGCCTGTGCCACCACTCCTGGCTAGCGATTTTATTTCCAAAGTTAATAACCTTTTCATTTTCTTTCTTGCCTCGTGGGACTTGCCAGAACTTCTTGTCCATCCTTGTCTCAGTTCTGAACTCAGAAAAAGCTCTCCACACTTGGAAATAACTAAGAAGTCTGTCATTTGCTCTAGGCCTTATTGTGGTACGTTTTGTCAGGTTAAGGAGATTTCATCTCCTTCTTACGTTAAGAGCCTTTTTCCCCATCAATGGTTGAATCTTGACAATTTCTTTTCTCTAAGTGTAGTCGACCATTGCTTACTGCTGGGGTTTGTAAGTCAGTTTCGCCATGGTGTGCGCTTACACAAAACAAAGATGGTGACAGCCCCTAGGCGGCGTGATTTTATGGGACCACGGTCCTGTAGTGTCTCCGTTACTTTTTGTGCCACATGGCTGTTTGATGATCACGTGACTTCTTGTGCTCTGTTAATACACTTCTGTTAGTTCCACTGACTCCTTTCTCCAGTATTAGAACAACTTTATGTTCCTGGAATAAATTCAGTCAGGCAGTGAAGTAGAGTCCTGCTCATTTCCCCTTCCTTCTGTTAGTCTTTTGAAGGGGCCTCGGGCAGAAGAGGCCAGTGGGATGCAGGGTCTGGAGCTGTTGAGCTGAGTGGGCTCTGCCCTGCTTTCTGATCTGCTAATGTTTTCTTTAGGATTTTTGCCCTTTAACTTCCTTTATGGTAACGCCCCACATTTTGATACCATAAAGTCAATTGAGAAGTATTTCTCTCTTAAAAATTTTAAATTTCATTTTGATTAGCCATATGTTAATAATATGAGGGGATTTCTTCGTGCCGAGTACATGTGTACAGTGTGTCATGAACAATTAGCCCCTCCACGACCTCCCACTCCCCTTCTCCCTCCCCCCAGTTCAAGCAACATTTGACAGGTGTCATTATCCTGTCTTTATTACGAGTATATTCAGTGTACTTCTGTCATCGTCACCCTCAGTGTCCTTTCCTTTCCTCTCCCCCTTCCCATTGATGCCCCTGGACAGTTTCCCGTTTACATCCATGTCCTATCATCGTCATCATTTTAGGCCTCGGTTCCACAAATGAGGGAGAACATGTGATATTTGGTCCTTCGAGCTTGGCTTAATCTCACTCAGCATGGTGATCTCCAGCTCCATTCATTTTCCTGCAAATGACATTTCATTTTTCTTTATGCCTGAATAATATTCCAGGTCGCATATATACCATATTTTATTCATTCACTTGGGCACCCCTGCTGATCCCACAGTTTGGCTGTGGTGAACAGAGCTGCAATAAACGTGGCTGTGCAGGCGTCTCTCCCGTACATTGATTTAGAGTCCTTTGGATAAATACCAACAGTGGTGTGGTGGGGCCATGTAGGTCTACTTTGAGTTTTTGAGGGACCTCTATACTGACTTCCATGGTGGCTGCACTCGTTTACGTTCCCACCTGCAGTGTGTGAGGGCTCCCCTTTCCCTGCATCCTGGCTGCATTTTCTGTTTGTTTTTTTGGTGATGGCCGAGCTGACTGGGGTGACATGGAATCGCAGCCTCGCTAGGGTGTTGGTCATTGCTTCATGTATTTATTAACCATTCGTATTTCTTCTGAGAATGTCTGTTCGGTTCATTTGCCCATCTATTCATTGGATCACTTGTTCTGCTGGTTAGTTTTTTGAGCTCTGTGGACTCTGGATATCAGTCCCTTATCTGTTGAATAGCGGGCGGAGATTTTTTCCCATTCTGGAGTTGTCTCTGGATTATGGTAACTGTTTCTGTTGATGTACTATTTTCCTCTTTTTAAACATTTATTACTAATCTAGAGGAGTTTGTATAATATTGTCTGGATTCTTTCAGGGAGATACTAATTCAGATTCGTTTTTTTTTTTTTGCTACAGAACAAGTTTCTAGAAGTTTGTCAGTTTCGTCTAATGTGCCCATTTATCAGGATGAAGTTATTCCAATATGCACTTCAGACCTTAATGTCTGTGGTGGAATGGGTGCTGTATTTGCCCGTGGTCTCTTTTTTGCAGCCCACTAGCTCTAATGTTGGAGTGCCTATTGGGAGGGGGGGAGGAAGGGAGGATGGACACATGACAGAGACTGTGTGGCAAATAGCTGAAAATCTGCCCTGTCGGCTATCCTCACGAAAGCTGCCCCCACCCCCATCCCCCCACCCGCAGACTCTGCCATGCAGCTGGACCTTCCTGTGTTCATCTGTGTCTCTTTTTTCTTCTTAACTCAGATTTATTGGAGAGTTCCATTGTGCTAGTTTTTTCAAAGAGCCAACTTGGATTTTTCCTCCTCATTATTTCTGTGCTTTAATTTCAGTTGATTGCTACTGTCTTTGAGCTTAACTTGCTGTTCTCCAGTTTTAGAGGTGGTGCTCTTGCTCTTCCATGGCTCGGCCCTTTGAAATCTGTGCAGCTAGGGTGAGCGTCCCTCACCAGCGCGCTTCCTACAGCCTGGGCAGGAGCTCAACACATTCTGATACATCATATTTCTTCGTTATCATCTTGGTGAAAATATTTTTTAATATATGAGGACACCGTCCCCATGACCCTTGGGTTTTGTTAGCAGTGTGTTGCTTAATTTGCAAATATGTTTGGATTTCCTGGTTATCTTCTCTTTCAGTTTCTGAATTAAATTCCCTGTGGTCCTAGACTATGCTCAGACCACCTCCTTGCTCTGGAGTTTATTTGGACTTGCTTTTTGAAGTCATGAAAGTGTCCGCACAGTAGGGTAATGGGGGATTTCAGCTGGTAATTTTCCACATGCATTGAATATAGGCAGGGTTCGTGTGTGAGTGTGTGTGTAATATTTGTAGTGTCATTTGTATTTCTTTTGTCTTTCTAATAAATTCTCATACTACACAATATTTCGCACTCATTGAGTATATCCACTGTTTAGGCATGCAGAAGACTCCTTGAACCAAAATCTCTCTTTTATGCTGTGTGAATGAATAGAATGCACCAGGGTGTCCTGGTGTTCAGTGACTTCTGGTCTTGTTCATCATTGCTGTTCAGTAGATAGAAGTTAAGATATTTGTTTACGAGATAACAATTAGGATATCATCACTATGTATGTGTGTGTGCCTGTATGATATTTCTTGTTCAGTTTGCTCAGATGCCAGACACACTGCAAAGAAAGCGCATCGGTTAGTGCCAGATGGTGATGGTGCACGCCTGTTATCCCAGCTACTCGGGAGGTTAAGGTAGGAGGATCTCAGTTCAAGGCCAGTCCAAGCAAGTTTAGCCACACCCTGTCTCTGAAATTAGCCAGGTGTGTGATTCCTATCTGTAATCCCAGCTATGGGGAGGCAGAGGTAGGTGGACGGACCATGGTTCAAGGCCAGCCGGGGGCAGTTAGCGAGACCCTTATCTGAAACAGCAGAAGATCTGGGTGTGGCTCCAGTGGTCCTGAGCGCAGTCACCAGTACCACAAGGAAAAGGGAGAAGAGAAAGAAAAGAAAATTCAGGAGCATTGAGGTTTGAGGCCAGCCTGGGCAAATAGTTCATGAGACCCTAGACCAAAGTACACAAAAACGGGTTGGTGGCTCAAGGGGTAGAGAGTTTGCCTAGCAGGTGTGAGGCCCTGAGTTCAAACCTCAGTACCATTTAAAAAGGAAAGAAAGGAGAGACAGAAATTGTGCTGTCGAGCCTTGTAAACTGCACTAAGAATCAAATCAAGACAGAGCTGGAGGACAGAAATTGCTCTGTCTTCTTGGGTTGGAACGGAGAAGGCGTCAGCCCTCCAGGTGCAGTGGTGACCTCCTGTCCTGCTGGCTGTGCCGAGTGCAGGCTTGTTTCAGGGTAGTTTCTGTCCCTGCTGAATTGACCTATCCTATGAATATCATGTATTACATCGTGTAAGATGACACCTCCAGCACTGGTACTCTACCAGGGGTCTGACATCAGCAGAGCTGCCGTGTGCCGTTTTACGTGTGTATCATTTCCGTCTTTTGTTTTCAACTTTTCCTTGTCTTTTTATTTCTCAACAGAGTCTTGTGATGCCGTCCAGGCTGGCCTCACCTCAAACTCCTGCACTCAAGTGATGGATGCTTTTGCCTTGGCCTCCCGAGTAGCTGGGACCCCAGATATGGGTCACCACATGCAGCTCCAGGCTTTGAATTCTTAACTGGAGTGGGTCGTCCTCATTAATTTCATATAGGGACGTCTTTGGGTTTGATCCACTGTCTGATCTTTGATCTTTGTTCCCCTGGTTTCTTGGGGGCTAGTTAAGTGTCCTGGTTTTTTGGTCCATGTGCTTGTAAGCTTCTGTACTGCCCGTTTTTTAGGAGGGATCCTTCTCAGCATTCATAGTGACCAGATTTTATAGTGTTAGGATTTACCACAGTAAGAGGCCCTTCTGCCCCTGCAGTTCTCCCTCTCCCTCTCTCTCTCTCCCTCTCTCTCTCCCTCTCCCTCTCTCTCTCCCTCTCTCTCTCCTCCTCTCTTCCCACCCCCCCAACCCCCAGCCTGGTCCCACACGCACCTCCTGCCCTGCCCTGCTACCTCCCTGGGTTTTATTTCTATGAACATTTGAATCTGCCCCCAACTTCTGGTTTAAAGTAGTTGGGTTTACTTTCACTGTTCTGACTCCCCACTTTTCCCTGCACCAGTCCTGACTGGGGCTCTGTCCTGGCTGCTGTGGGAACCCCCATCTCTGGGGCCTGCCCTTTTCAGGGCTCTAGGTGCTCGCCCGCTCATGTGCAGGCTTCCAGCAGGTCCCGGTTCCACGCACCTCTTCTGCTTCCTGTCACTTTTGTCTCTTCTTTCTTTTCCTTCCTCCATCTGGATATTTTGTATTGAATTATTTTCCAGTTTGCGAATCTCATCTGCTCTGTTTAATTTCTTCGTAAACCGTTCTTTCCAGTTCGTTAACTTCGGTTACTGTAATTTTTTGTTCCCAGGCTCTGTCCTCACTGATTCTAGTTTCCTTTGACAGTCTCCATCTTGTCACCTACATTTCCTGCTCATATTCACAGCAGTTATTTTAAAGTCAGCGTCTGTTAATTGTCTGATCTGGTGTCTTTTCTAAATTGTCTTTGGTTTTGTTTTGTTTTTTTAAATCGTTTGGTGCTGTTCTCTGGTATTCCTAAAGTCATTTTATTGATTGCTGGTCATTGTCTGAAAGCATTCTAGAAGCGCTAAGCAGCTCTGCCTGAGCCTGGCCTGGGAGCTGGTGCAGTGAGTGGCCAGAGTGGCTGAGGCTGGGTGTGGCCTGCTCAATCAGGCTCAGGCCCAGGCCATGGAGATTATAGGGCTCATCTGGGAGCCCAGTGCTCCCTAGGGCTGTTCCTCTTGGTGGGCCCTGAAATCCAATTTTGTCTCCCCAGTACTGGGGCATGCCAAAGTCTAGACCTCATTGCTTTTAGTTCCTTCGAGTTGTCTTTTGAATCTCGTCCTGCATGAGTGCTGCTCTGTATTCTACACCAGGGGAGAGTTGTGCAATGGCACCCAGAATGCCCGTTCCCAGGGTACTGGGCCCGGCAGCTCCAGTGCTGCTGGCTTCTGGCTCTGCCTGTGGGGTTTCAGCCCCTAAGTCCTGGGCACCTAGGGACCCTTTTTCAGCACCATAGCTCTTCTCCTTGTTCTGGTTGAAGAGGCTGGTCTAACACTGTCTGTGCCTGCACAGCTGCAGTGAGAGTCTCTTGGTTATTTTACAAGTCGAATGTGTTTATTTTTGCATAGCTAATGGGTGCTGACTAACTTAAAGGCAATAGAAAGGTCACAGGTGAGCAACTCCTCCCATGCTGATGTGTCTCGTAGAAAAATTCACAGGCTCCCAGTCCTGGCATTTGTCCATCAGGCTGTGTGCATTCACAAGCACGTGTGAGGTGTCAGCACAGTCCGGGACCTTGCTCTAGGCTTGCTAGTATCCTGGTGTCATTCTTGGCACACACAAAATCCTACCAGGGTCTTCACAGTAATTCCTGGCCATTAGTGTGGTCAACCATGACCTGTTTAACTCGTTCCCATGCTGGACACAGAGGCAGCATCTGGCCTTGTGTGAAGGTGGCACTGCCAGGTGGCTCAAGGATGTCATTGGAGAAGCTGAAGCAATTCATGGAAAGATGCAGAGCGGGAAAGGGCCGTGGCCCGAGGGAGTTCAGAACAATTGCCAGGATCTCTATGAGAAGGTTGGAGAACCTGGGGGACTTCTAGAGCCAGCATGTGCGGGGGTAAGAGGCCCTCACCTGACGTGTCCGGGTGAGGAGAGCCTTGGCTCTGGAAAGGGGCTCCGGTCAGGGGTAGGTGTGGAGGTGGCAGCCACCAGGTTTGAGTGGACTGCTTTAAGTTGGTGTGGAAAAGGCTGGAGGGCCCGGGTCACCCATGGGAACCATGAGGACACTGCGGTAGAACCCACAGAGGCCAGAGTGTGTGTACACCACACTCCTGACATGTAATTCCCATACCACAATCATTGTCCTGTCCTCCGCTGTCCCTGCCAGGCCTGTGTTCTTTCTTCAGTGCTCAACATGCCACATTTCACTGGATCAAGATGGGGTTTCCCCATGTCTCAGCATCCAGGACAAGGGTGTGCCTCACAGTCGTTGGCATGGCGTGCTCACGTGGTGGTGTTTATGTCCTGGCACATAAAGGAGGGGTGCACTTATCAGTGGCATCTTTGAGTTTGACACCTGGCTGGACACACCTGTTGTCCTCCTTGGATGAAGGCAGAGCTGTCTAAGCTGTGGTGGGTAATGAGGAGGCTCACATGTATTAGGTGCTCACTGGATGCCAGCCCTTTCACAGCAGTAAGCGCTGTGTCTTGGTCCAGCTAGGAGGAAGCCCCAACTCCAGTGCTGAGTGGACAAGGTGACGCTAGGGAGGAGGGGCCACTCAAAGCAGCACTGACTGCAGTAGGTATCCATGTTCACATGAAGTGACCTTCAGCTGGCCATGGCTGTGCCATTAAGAGGAATCTGGGTCAGGAGCTGGATAATAGGTGGTGACCTCGGCCTGACTGGTGCCAGAGGGCAGCTATTTAGGCCACAGATGTGTGTTTAGGTGAGGGGAGGACACTGCTGTATGTGGAGGGAGGGTCAGATAGATATGGAGCTCCCCTTCTCTGGGTACAGGGGTGTCCTACACTCTTCCCACCCACCAGCCTGCCTTCTGGTCATTGCCAAGGCCTCAGCCTGGGGTCTTGCCCTCAGCCTGTCTGATTGCCCACTTGTAGGCCTTTCCTCAGGGCCACCCCATCTCCTCCCTCTGTGCACCTGTCTCCAGGACCCCAAGACCACTGCATTCAGGAGAACGTCCTTCCCAGTGTGGGCTCTCAAGATTGCCAGTGCTGGGTTTGTGCTGAGCTGGATTTGCAGCTGCAGGGATTGGTGAGGGGTGTCTCTAGATCACCCATCAGGTGTGCATTCGTGCATGAGTTCAAGCTGCCTGGAGCTGAGTAGCCATGGGCCAGGGAGAGACTGTGTGGCCAGCCTGGGGACAGGTGACCTGTCACTCTCCAAACCCCTCCATACCGTCTCTTGGTGGCTCCACACCCCACCGTACCCCCTGCCATCCTCCCATCTGTTCTTGTCCCTAGAGTTTTGTCTTTGGGAGAAAACCACACGAACGGAACCAGCAGCACATAACCACCTGGGACCAGCATTTTCCATTCAGCAGGAGGAACCTGACAGTCATTCGAGTTGTGTATAAATATTTTGTTCCTTTTTTATTGCTGAGTAATAAGCCATGGTAGGATGGTTCACCATGTACTTGCCCGTTCATCTGTGGTGGGGTGTGGGGGCTGAGCATTTGTTCCTGTTTGGGGTTCTCTGGAGGTAGTTTTCATGTCTTGGATGTCTTGGGTAATAGTTAGGTGTGTAAGTGCAGGTCAGATGCTAAGCGCCGTGCTCCATGGGCTCCTGGCATTGGTGGTGGTGGTGTTTCTAGGTCCAGCCCTTCTAGGAACTGTGTGAATTGCATTGTTTTACTTTGCATTTCTCGCATGGCTAAAGATGCCTGAGCATCGAGCATCTTTTCCTGTGCTAATCCTCCATCCGTGAGTGTATCCACATCTTATGTTCAGTCTTCAAACAGGGCTGCATGCTTACTGTGACGTTTTGAGGGCTCTTTACTCTTTAAATATGATGTTTGCAAATATTTTCGTCCAGCCTGTGGCTACCTTGTTTTTGTTAGCGTCTTTCACAGAAGAGCTTTTCATTTTGATGAAGTCCACTTTGTCATTTACGTCTTTTAAGGACTGTACTTTCCCGTTAAGCTTTTAGCTTGACCCAAGATCACAAGGATTTTCTACCAGAAGTTTTCGGTTTGCATTTGAGTCTGTGATCCACTCTTGCACCTTTAGGCTTAGGTAAGGGTTCCTTGGGGTTTGCTTTTGTGTGCCGATGACCGGTTGCTCCAGCGCTGCTAGTCAGAAGGGCCACTGCTTCCTTTCCTGAATGACTTGTGTCCCCTCATCAAAACCCAATTGAGTGTGCCTATATGGGTCTGTTTGCAGCTTCTGTTCTGTGCTGTGGAGCTGCGTGTCTGTCCGTTTGCCTGTACCACGTGGTCTTGATCACTTCAGCTTTATAGGAAGTCTTAAAATCAGAGAGTGTGAGTCAGCATTTTTCTGTCATTTTGGGTTTATGTTGTACATTTCTCTATAATTAAGAACTGAGCTTCATTTTCTTATTTTGCATTTTAAGGGATAGTATTCTCCTATGGAGTGAGTGTCCCCTTCTTTCTCCCTCCCCTCCCCCAGGGCTCTTCAGGGCTTTGACCAGGATGCCTGGTGGTTACCCACTGATACACACCATTGTGCAGGACTCCAGGGGTGGGGTGCCTGTGCTCCTGAGTCGGGGGATGCGAACAGGGCTAGTCATCTGGGACCTTCTGAGGGCAGCATCCAGTGACAGGTAGCAGCATGCTCCCCTGGGATCTTCAGAGTCCCAGACAAGGACAGGGAAGCAGGGGAAGGTCAGGGCCCAGGCTGGTGGAATCCCAACGACCTCCTTCTATGCCTGTACTCCTCATCCTTCCACTCATCCATTTTTTTTCTTTTTTCGATACTGGAGTTTGAACTCAGGGCCTCTTGCTTGCTAGGCAGATACTCTAGCACTTGAGCCAGGTTCCAGCCCTTTTTGCTTTAGTTGTTTTTCCCTAGGGCCAGCCTAGGCTGCTATCGTCACATGTCCTGTGATAAGAGGGTTGGGCTTGCTTTAACCGAGGGGGATGGTGTCGTGCCCACCTTGAGAGCTGGTGCTCCATCTGCCCAGGGGAGTTGCTCTCTCAGATCCTTCTGTCATGACCTTTAGGAAAGGACTCACCTTCAGAGAGAGCACTTGTCACCTCTGCATACAAATAGCTAACTGTGCTTTTACCTATAGTCCTGGAAACCTGGGACTTAACCTCGGCCATTAACTTGAAGCCAGCAGTGATGCCTGGGGGACCAGTCTGGGGGATGGGAGCCAGAGGTCTCTTGGTCCCTGGAGACTCAGGCATAGAGGACCTCAGTGTGACTGCTGGATGTCTCCCCTGCTTACAACCCCTCAAGGGAACCACCACCCCTGGAGGCAGGTATTGGCCCCCACTCAGTGGTCTTCTGAGGGCCACCGGGAGCAAGTGTCCCATCTTCCCTGGGAACAAGTCTCCCTGGTTTTCCTGTCACACCCAGTTGTAACTCAGTCCTTAATGCTCCTGGTTGATTGCAGCCCTTTTGGTCAGTGATTTGGGGGTCTGGGGAAGGAGTGAAGCACATGAGAAAGTTCGGAGCCCCTTTTCAGATGAGCTGCAACTCGGTTTGGGATATTTTTAGCCTCAACAGCATCCAGCACTCAGCAGGGCAGAAATAGAAGCGGTTTTTTGGGGCTCTGTGCTGACAGTCTCTGGCTCTTGGGGAGCCGGGCTGGGGAGGGGTGTGTGTGCGGAGCGCAAACAACTTCTGCTGTTGAGAAAAACATCTCCAGACGAGGTGGTTGTGGATGGGGAATTATTTCTGTTGGTGAACACTCTTTATGTAAATGCCACGCGCAGTGTCGGAGCTGCTCGTTTGCATGTGTAATCACAGCAGGCTGGGCGGGGGGCGGGGGGTGGGTAATTATGTTTTAAAATATCATCTGGATTGCTTTCCATGTGGTCCCTGAGCCCCTGGGTAATTCTGGGCTGTAAAGATTCTCCGTTGCTCTGCCCGATGGGAAACACCACCTGACTCCCCCTTGGTGCCAGGCAGGGCTCCCAGTCCACCTCCACAGCCAGTCAGCCACTTTCCTGGCCTCTGTCCTCATCTTTCAGTGTCTGCTGACTCCGGGAGACTCCTTTCTTCTCTCTGAATCCAGCTGTAGTCAGAAGGAAGGTCATACCCTGCTTATCCTGAGCCCGGTGGAGGCCACTCAGGGAGGGCCTGAAGCCACTTAGGACTGGGGTGGAGGGGCCTGAGGGAGCTTAGGAGCAGGGTCAGGTGATTCTAGACACTGGGGACAGGTTAGACTGCAGGTGGTCTCACTACCCCTTTACCCTTCTCCCACCTGACCCTCTGACCCACCTTCTACCCAGTGACTCAATGCAGTTTAGGGTGTGGGTGGTCACATTTACCAGATATTGGCTGCTGGGCAGCCCAGACTCCTCCCCCTTGGGAGCTGGGTGCAAAGATAGTTTGCAGTTAATTCCTGCTCAAACCCTCCCTTGCCATCAGCCCTGCCAGGCCCCCATCAACTCCCTACTGAGCAGCTGTCCCATGGCTCCATGCTGTGGGGTTTGCTGTGGAGGGACAGGGCACCAACCCAACTGCAACAGCCAGGTGCCCCCATCTCCGATCTTAGAGCAGCTTCAGGCCCTTTTTGAGGCTGAGCCACCTGTCCTCAGCCGGTATTCTCTGAGCCTGCGGGAGCATCATGCTCTGGGTTTCCAAGGACCAGGCCCTGAAGCTGCCTCTACATGGAAACTCCAACCCTGCTGAGGTTGCTAAGAGAATGTGCCCTGCCCCACTCACCCAGAAAGACCCACTCTTGAGTGGCCAGGGGGCCAGAGGCCTTCACCGGCATACCTTGCTGCTCAGCCAGAGAGGCAGGCAGCAACTTGCCCAGAGCAGGTGAGATTTCTAGTGAGAACTGCTAATCCAGAGGCTCACCTTGTGTGCTGAGGACACAGGGACCAGTGAGACAGTGCCTCTGCCCTCTGTCTGTATAGGACACTGTGTTTGCAGCCCCAGTGTCAGGATTGCTAGCCTGGTGGCCACAGTGTCCTGTGGAGCAAGGAGGGGGCTACTCAAGAGGTTGATCCTCCTGGCCTTGGGAGAGGGGTGGTGCAAGGCTTCCTGGGATGAGGGACTGGAGGGGTAGCAGAGAAATGGGGGGCTCAGGCAACACTGGGCTGGGTTTGGAGGCAGAGCCATGTGTTCCCCTCTGCGTTGTAGCTTGTAGGCTGCTCAACAAATAGTCATTAGATTATGGGTCTTGGCCCAAGACCCCATCTCAGTGCTACATGGGATCTCTCACCCAAGGTGTGGTTTCCTGCTGGAGATCCTGGCCAGGTCTGTGTGGTCAGGAGGCCTAGGGCAGGACCTGGCCTAAAGTCCAGGCATTCTTAGGCCAGAGCTGCTGCTGGCCAGCTGGTGTCCTATACTCAGGATGGCACAGGGATGTCCACAGGCCACCTCTGCCAGGCAGTGTCATAGGTGCACACCTCAGAGCTGCAGGTGCACAGTGGCTCCTGGGCCTGACTACCCATCCCAGCAGCAGTCTATCGGGAACATTCCCAGACAGCAGGAGGCTGGAGCCACCCTGCAGCGACGCCTGTCTGCCTGGCTCTACTGTTGACAAATACTTAGGAGCAGTTGCTTATGCCAGACCTACATGTTCCAAGGGGCTATGTCCTCACACATGCCAGATCCCCCATCTGCTGTTCCCTCCACTCACCTGGGAAATAGGTTCATCAGGTCTAGCTGCCTCTTGCATGGAGCCACTGCAAGGAGAGTCTGGGAGCCAACTACCTGGGACCCCCTTCCAGCTCCTAGATTCCACTCCTTTCTTTGGTTTTTCTGACAGCAGAACTGGCCACTCTGCCTGGTTGAATGGTTTGGGCTACTGGGCCCCAAATGTTAACTGCAAAAAGTATTTCTAGAAGATCTCAGTGCTTGAGTTCTGGCTTGGAAGAATCTGAGCAGAATATGTGGGCATAGTGAGCAAGAAAAGTTTTATTAAGGGAAGGGGACCACCGGCTCTTGCCAGATGAGAAGAGGTGCTGTACAAGGGAAAATGGGCTGGGGTCTTTTGTTAGGTCGTTTTTATATCACCTTAAACTTGGAGGTGGGGAGAGAATGTGTTATTTATTACCTGGCTCCATTGACCTATGGGCCGGGGGTGGGGGGAAGAGCTCGTTGGGCAAGTCAGGGAGTGGGAGCAGTCCCAAACTTTGCCTAACTCTAACCTGCCTCACAGCCGTGTTTGCAGCAGTGAGGCCTCTAGCCAGCCCATCCTACATCCTGCTCCCTGCACTGCCGCTCTCTGGCCTCCCCCTCAGGCCCCAGCCTCTCGGGTTGACACCTCCTGGGAGCTGTCTCCCACTGTTGGCCACTTGTTCCTGGGCCTAGGTGGGCATCTCTCACTAGCTGTGTCTTCTGCTCACTCATTTTCTTGGTCTTCCCTGTGGGTCAGAACTAGGCCAGCAGGAAATGTGGACATACAAGAAGTGTGCAGGGCAGGCTGCAATCAGTTTGACTCTGCCCCAGCCTGGCCTGGATCAAGTCCATCCTGGGCCTTGGAGAGTGTGGCAAGTGAACACAGAGCAGCCCAGCCTGGCCTGCAGGGGCCCACCTAACCATGTTGATTGTGTGCCCCAGTGCAAGAGAAGCCAGAGCCCGTGCCGCTGGAGAGCCGCTCCTGTGTCCTTATCCGCCGTGATCTTGTGGCCCTGCCTGCCAGCCTCATCAGCCAGATTGGTTACCGCTGCCACCCCAAACTGTATTCAGAGGGTGACCCCGGGGAGAAGCTGGAGCTTGTGGCAGGTGAGGCCATCCCACCCATCCCACCCATCCCACGCAAATATCCTCCCTCCTTTCCTTTTTTCAGAGCTCTGAACAATGTACTCATCGCTAATCAGAAAAAAAAAGTCTTAAATTTCCTCTAATTCCATTTTAGAAGAATGTATCATTAAGAGGAGTTATTCAATTGAATTAATTTAGTATTTTAATTGAGTCCCCTGGGTGGGCCCCACTCCTGATTGGCAGGGGCTGTATTCATGATGTGTTTTTAATTTAGGTCTCAGAGCCCAGTTGCAAACCAGGGGCATGGCTCAAGTGGGAGAGCCAAGGAAGTGAGCCTAGGAAGTATGAGGCCTGAGTTCAATCCCCAGTACCACAAACATTAAAAAAAAAAAAAAAAAGCACGCTGAGCCTTGCAGGGTGAGCAGTGTCCCTCCCATCTCCATTGTCCAGTCCAGGGTCTAAATGGGAGCTCGTAGTCCAAAGTGGATCCTGCAGGAGCCAGCAGCATGAAGGCTCTGAGAGTGAGCCAGGAGGGCTTGACCTTTGTCTTTTCCTTCATCTTTCAGTGCTGGGTCTGCGTCTGGCCTCACAACAACTCGTAGATGTTTAAGGCCATCAGCAAAAAGACACAAATTGATGGCATTGCCAGCCTCTTAGGCCATTGAGCCATTTTCCAGTAATTTCTTCTCTCTTTCAAGAAAGTCTCAAATGTGCGCTGGGTGCTTTCTGGGCCCTGGCCCCGAGCAGTCCTCCTTGAGCGGTCCTGTCCTACTCATGTCTGGCACCCCAGCTGCCACACCCTGGGCAGCATGCTGGGGCCCACCTTCCCAGTGGAATGTGAGCTCCACGTTCTTCCCTATTGTCCCCCTTCACCGGGAACCACTGCCTTGGGTGGGGCCAGCTGCAGGTTGGGGGGGTTGCCTCTCAGCAAACAACAATTCCATCTTTTCATGGACACAGCTTCCTAGGTGGTGGGTGTGGAAGGGACTGCTGTGGCCAGGTGGGCATGGGACCATACCAGTGCCCTGAGGCCATGGCCACTTCTCAGCAAGGCTTCCTCCCAGGCACTGGTGGAGGGCTCTGATGGACCATGAGGGCCTTTTCTTGGGGGTGGTTCCCAAGAAAACGCTCCCTCTGTAAACAGAGGCCTCCTGTTATCCTGACAGGGCCCAGTTCTCTATTGGCTCAACCTTTTGTTCATCTTGCTCTGTGGCTGCTCCTGGGACATTGCCAGGTTTCCATGGTGTTGGTGGCATAGCAAGAACCTCCCTTGGTCACACCTCTGCACACCCAGGGGTCACCAGTGCTGGGCCAGGTGAAGCCACAATTAGACCCTCCGGCCCTGCCATCTGTCTCTCCCTTCTCTACCTAAGGTTCTTTGGTGTCTGGGAAGGGACAGGGCAGTAAGGCAAACCTAGGGCCTGAGCACTGCAAGGAAGGCTGAGAGTTCAGGATGTGTTGAGAGGTATAGGACACCAGGGCTTTCCCTAACCCTAGCCAGGTCCCAGTTGTGGATGCCCAAGGCCTGATGGTAGAGGGTGGCCTTAGCTGTTCATTGTCCTGGTGACCAGCATGTAGGAGCTGCTCCTGTCACAGCAGAAGTCCTAGAGGCCTCATGCTCCTCCTCTTCTCCCACCACTGCCTTGGGCTCCTCCACCTGCCTATTGCACCCCAGCAGCCCTCTAGGAGGACATGAGCCCTGGGTTTCGGGGCATAAGGCTGGGGTCTCACAGGTTGGCATTTTCTGGCTGCAGGCTCTGGGGTCTACATCACACGTGGCCAGCTCATGAACTGTCACCTCTGCGCAGGGGTGAAACACAAGGTGTTGCTTCGGAGGCTCCTGGCCACCTTCTTTGACAGGTAGGTGGGGGCGGCGGGGGGAGGAAGAAAGGTTCTCAAGTTTCCTTTAGCTGTGAGCTATGTGGTCATCAAGGTTTGAGCATTTGAAGCCCTTCGCCTTTTTCTGACTTCACACCATGGCCTGGCAGTCCAAGGATGGTTCTGGAGAGGTGGCTTGTCCCCTCAGACCAGGGCTCAGTCTAGGGAAGGGCTGGCTTTCCTAACATTTCCCAAAGGGCTTGACTCCCCCTCCCCACCAAAATAAAGAGCCATATGTGCCCCCATTATATGGATAGGTCAATAGAGCCCCTTCTCTAAGGCAAAGCAATATACTCAGATGACCTGGGCGGGGGACCCTGTGGCCAGGGCGCAGGACTGACCCTGTCAGCCTCCCAACTGAACCGCTTACTTAGGTCACCCACTCTCAACCGGGAGGCCTTGCCTTTGTCCTTAGAGAGAGACTGGGCGTGAATCTGGGGGCACGCACGCTTGCCCAAGGGAGGGAGGTATGGGAGGGGCCTGGCTGTTCCATCTGGTGTGTGGTGGGAGAGCCCTGGTCCTTGGGTCACTTCCAGGCCAGTGGCATCACCCTCACTCCTTTCCTCTTCCTCCACCAGGAACACGCTGGCCAACAGTTGTGGCACAGGCATCCGCTCGTCCACCAGTGACCCAAGCCGCAAGCCACTGGATAGCCGAGTCCTGAATGCCGTGAAATGTGAGTGGGCCTGGGTCTGCTTAGTGGGGTGGGGTCTGGGAAGCACAGGAAGTCCCCGTTGGATTCGGATCCCAGTCTGAGGAAGGCTGGGTGAGCCCCAGGGTCGCCCTGGGCTGTGCAGCTTCTCCTGGGACCAGTGCTGGCTCGGCCTGCAACACTGGGAAGAAGAGAAAGAAAAGAGCAGCAAGCAGAGCCTGGTCTCGAGGTGTTAGCGTCCTTGGTAGGTTTCCAAGCGTGATGAATTCAGCTGTGAAACTATTTTAATATGTGAAATAGATCTAATTTTCCTTTTTGAACAAAACCCCTTATTTACATGTTGAGGTTATTTTGAGCCTTTGCCATCTGCTCGGCCGGCTTCTGCCTCCCGCTCCTGGGTGGTGGGGCGGAGCCCAGTCTGTCTGTGTGGCAGGCCACCGCCCTGCCCCACACCCCAGATGGGGAAGAAGCTACCACTGCCTGCCATGTGCCAACCTAGCCATGAGCATAGCGTCTTGTGGCCACTGGCCCCACAAACACTATTTTTGTTTTCTTGCTTTAAAAAAAAAAAAAATCCCTTGTGTGGCTAATTCTGTTTTACAGCAGAGGGGCCTTAGCAGTCAGTAATTATAGTCCCAAAGTACAGGGTGACAGCCGGGACCTGGGAAGATGCCAGGAGGGAGTGTGGCTGATGCTCGGTTGGAGGGCTCATGGGGTTGGGAAGACCCATTCCGAGTTCAGTGCTTTTTGGGAATCTGAGCCCAGCCTTGGTCTGTGGCTCCAGTGGAGAAAGTTTTTTGTTTTTAATTGATGATAATGCTTGCCATCTGTTGCTCACGAAGCCTGGGACAAAGAAGGGTCTTGACCGTCTGGCCAGTCCCAATTTGCAGGTGGAGGTAGGAAGTCTCAGAGGGCTTAGATGTGGGTCTAAACTTGGAAGGTGGCTAGGGACTGCCCAGTTTGACCAGTGGAGGCTATCTCAAAGACTGTGTGGGCCTCCTGGACTGAGCAATGAGAAAAGTGACCACTGGTCTGGCAGCTCAGACTAGGAGAGGCCTTGTAGCCACATGGTCTTCTGTGCCAGCTGGGATTGAGCTGAGGACTGTCCCTACAGGTCTGGAAGTGACCATTGCAGCCCTTTTTTGCCCTAACCCGGGGTTTGTGCAGGGCATCCTGGTTCTCTGGCCACTTGGGGGACCACCATCATGCACTGCCCCCACCCCTACCTGTCCTTGCAGTGTATTGTCAGAACTTCGCCCCCAGCTTCAAGGAGAGTGAGATGAACGTGATTGCTGCAGACATGTGCACCAATGCCCGCCGCGTCCGCAAGCGCTGGCTGCCCAAGATCAAGTCCATGCTGCCGGAGGGCGTGGAGATGTACCGCACGGTCATGGGCGCCTCGGCTGCCAGCCTGCCCCTCGACCCCGAGTTCCCACCCGCCGCTGCTCAGGCGTTCGAGCAGCGTCTCTATGCTGAGCGTCGGAGTGATGCTGCCACCATCGTGGCTCTGAGAACTGATTCCGTGAATGTGGATCTGAGCACAGCGACCAACTCCACCTTCGAGGCCAGCGAGGAGGCAGATGGGGCTGGCTCTGTCATCCAGGAGGTGGCTGCCCCCGAGCCTCTGCCTGCCGACAGCCAGAGTCCCCCGCAGCCCTTTGAGCAGGGCAGTGCCAGCTCCAGCAGGCCCCAGACGCCAGCGGCTGCAGTGACAAGAAGGCCAGAGGGCTCGTATACAGGGACTTTGTAAGGAGCCTGGTGGCTCACTCGCTGGGACAGTCCTAAAGCTGCTTGCATGCATTACTAATACAGACCAATGTGATCAAGCCACTCACCTACTGAACTGCTACGCTGCCTGACAAAAATGTGATTTTTATTCTGCCTGTATTTAAAACGGATGAAGGAAACAAATGCATTCATTATACTGTAAACAGTTAGGCCGCTGGTCACCCACTGGGAGAAGGGTCCCAGGGCTCCTTTGTGATATTCCCCAGGTCAGCCTCCCATTGTGGCTTCCGCTCCCCATTCTTGGGGAGGGGTTTGAGGCTGCCAGGCCCCTGGTACCCAGCCCTGCTCCTGCCGCACCTGCCCTTCTTATTCTGCCTGCCCCGGAATAGGAAGTTGGGGGCCAGCAGAGGCTTGTGGTTGGCAGGGGAAGGCATGTGACACTCCATTTCTTGCCCACCGGGGCCTCTCTGGGGCATTGGGGCAGTGCTGGGCCCTCAGGGGCCAAATTCCTCATTTTCTTTCTTCCTGGGATGCCACTTGTGTGTGTGTGTGCGTGCGTGCGTGTGTGCGAGTGTGTGTGCAAAGACCAGTGACAATGCCACATCCATGACTGTTACTGGTCACCTGATGGGGGAGATACCTTGTTCTCCTGCCATATCCATGTCCTCGCTCTGCCCTACTGCCCCCAGCCCACCTGGAGCACCAGGAGCTGGCCTGCTGAACCCTAGGGCACCTCTGGCACTGACCTGACGTCCCACTATCCCACTGGGTGGGGACACCACCCTGTGCCCACTGTGGGACATGTGCAGTTCCTGCTGCCCTCGCAGCCCTCTGCCTCCCCAACCACTCTGGGATTGTGCTTGTTTGGTATTTTTGTTTAGTTCAGATCTATTTCATCCGTGGTTTGGAAACTTTCAGACCCAATAGAGCAGAAAACTGGGGAGGGGCAGCTTCCCTGTGGGCCACCTACCATAGATTTGGGTGAGTGCATACCCATGTCCTCTACCCTGGCCAGGGTCCACGTGCCTCATGTTGGAGTCAGGGGTCCCATGGAAGCTCACCCAGGATGCATGGAACCCAAGCTCACAGGGCTTGGGTGCTCTTCTGGGCAGGACACAGCCACCTGGACTGGGCTGGGCCAGGGTGCAGTGGCCCCTCCACCCTGGGCTTCTCACTCATGCTATGAGGACCTCGGTGGATGCCCAGGCCTAGGCTGGAGCAGTTTGCAGGAATGGAGCCCAGTGGGGACCAGCGGGTCAGGAAAGCATGGTGGGGGGGGGCGGGGCAGCAAGGAGGTGCTGATAGAGGACGGGCTGGTCGGTTTGAGGCTAGAGGGCTAACTTTGAAGTGATGTTTCTAAGTTTGTTCAAAGGGATTGTGGGAAGTGCCCCTGGAGCCACTTGCCCAGTGTCTCTTCCTTGGCTCTTGTCCAGGACTACCTGCCTGCAGAGCCAGGCAGCTCCTGGGTGTGACCAGGGACCCCTATTCCAAGACTTAAAGGGTGTGTTGCTCCCCTATCCCTCCTTCCATCCTGAGACCCAAACCCCTCTCCTGTGTGCACACAGCTGGGCAGGCTATCCTCAGCTGGAGAGCCAAGTGCTAGTAGGTCTGATATGAGCCTAGGGTGTAGGTTAGACACCCTGCCACTGGGCTCCCCAGTGCTTCTGGCACTGTCCTCTCTTATGGAGAAGTTTTGGGGAGACCTCACAGGAGGCTCCCTTCCCACACTGCATCCAGCTATAGAATGTGCCTGCCTTCCAGAAAGATCCAGTGGATTTGGAGAGGGGAAGGAGAACCATGTGTGGGGCACCTCACAGCTGGCCTTGTCCCCTCCACCTGCCCCTCAAAGCCCAAATCCAGGGAGACCTGACTTCCCTGGGCCACAGGCAGCCAGTACAGAGGGCTTAACGGCTTCTGCCCAGATCTAGAACCACCTGGCCAGAAGTGAGCTTCTCATTGCTCCCATCCCTATCTTGGGCCCAGGTGGGTTGGAGTCCCAGGGGGCTCTTCAGTGACCTGAACCAAACCTTCCTGGTGCTGGGAGGAGGCCGGGGAGCAGTGGAGGGGTGATGTCATGCTGCACCCCAGGCCCCTCTGGAGTTTTCTTCATCTGCTTTCCTCCCCACCCCCCAAATTTGCACTTTAATTTGACCATCCCTGGGGACCTTTGGGAGATAGACCCACCTGTCCTGACTGTAGACAGAAGGGCTTGCTCTCCCCACTCTCCTCTAAAGCCAGCATGGCCCCCCTGCCCTGGACCAGCACAGGGAGGGTACCATTGGCCCCTGGAGGAGACAGTGGCCGCACAGACGCCTGACCGCTGCTCAGGCTAGCACAATGTCCCACGACCTCTGACCCTTAATTGTTTATAATCGCCATCTGTTTTGTTGTTCTGGGTAAGGAAGGCAAGAGCTATAGACAAAACTTAATAATTATTCAATGTGAATGGATTCTGAGCTCCCCCTGTGCCCCGGGCGGGCCAGGCCGAGCGTTTTGCACTAATGTGTCCCGCAGTGAACAAGGTTGGGAACGTGTATGGCAGATGACTGTACCTGCTGGGGGGGGGGGGTGCTCCCTCTGCATCCTGAATTCCTGAATGTACCGGGGTGGCGGGCCTGGGCTCGGAGGGGCCTTCCAGAGTGCCTTAGCATCTTTTGATCATTTTTCCCAAGGAAAACCAATTAAGAAAACCGGACCCTCCCCCTCCTTTGTTTACAAGTGACTAATTCCAGAATCGGGGCTGTCTTGTCCTGCCAGCGCGACCCTGACTCATCCAGACCCTGTAAACGACAGACGAGCCACTCAGTATTTATGAGATGTCTGCACCTTTATTCCTAAGCTTGACTACTAGCAATACGCGTGTACTATATAGAGTCTATTATAGAGCTAAGTTATATCAGCGCCTTTCCCAGGAGGACAGTTGGGACTGGACCGCGTTGGAGCTGCTGAGGCGGGTGGCCGGCCTGGGGTCCAGCCGCCACTCCCACCCTCCCATACCCTTCCAGAGAGGATGGCCCCCAAGGCAGCTGGGACGAGTGCAAAAGGTCCAGAGGAAGGGACCAGAGACAGAACAGATACTGTGAGCTTGGAGGGGCCACCAGCTTGTCTGGCGGCCTGAGTACTTGAATTCTGTCTTGTTTTCGGCACCGGGTCCGCTCACCCGAGTTCTCTGTGGTTGCTTAAGTTTGCATCTGATTTGGTGTCTTGCTTTGCCCCTGAATGTGGATGCAGCTGTGTATGTGAGGCAGGTGGGGAGAGAGACCTCCGAAGTGTCTGTGTGGGGCGACTGCTGGGCAGGCCAACAGGGAACACTGGCTTGTGTGTAGAGCTGAGAGGAGGGCAGTCAGCAACAGGGCCTGTCCTCTCCCAGTGGACATGGGTGTGCCTGGTGCTGACCCGGTTCAATAGTTGGAACTTTCTAGACCCAATGCCACCCTAGCCCCACCATGCCCTGGTCATGCCCGGCTTGGGTTCCCTTTGGATGGTGTTTCTTGTGGAAGTATTTTTGCTGAAGTAGGGAGGGCCTGTGGCCCAATAGCCAACTGAAAACTCAGAGGGAAGCTGTTTGTCTCTGCCGGTGGTGAACCCTGTATTCAACCGGAGAGCTCGGAGTGTCTGAGTTGTAACTGCTGCTCTGGAACGTGCTGCTGCCGTGATTCCTCGTATCATCAGCCAGCCGGCTCGGCTCGGCTCAGCGAGGGAACATGAGGGCCTGGTGCAAGGTGTTTCTGAAATGGCAAAGGTGATTTGCTTGTTTGTTTGTTTTGTTTTCTTGAAAAAGAAAAGGAAAATTCTGCAGAATCTAAAGCATTCAGATTGGACAACCTGCTTGTGTTCTGATCAGTCTCTCCATTGTTAGCGTTTTGCACTCGATTGTGATCTTTATGTCAAAAGAAGCCAAAACTTGCAATACTATTTTTAGCAGACAAAAAAAAAAAAAAGAACTAAGTATAAAATGTATAAATATTTTTGACTTGAACATTTGGGTGGCATTGGGCACAAATAGAACATTCATCCCTTCGACAGGGTGTTTGGAGAAAAGAGACTTAAAAAGAGATGGTTGTTTTAAAGGATCTGTCTGGGGTTAAAGCAGTACTGTAACTCGTGACTGTTAAAATAAGTTATGTTCCTGTGCTCTGAAGGGAGGGCTTCACAGAACCACTGAGTTAGATTCAGCCGTGCAAATGCTGGCTTTTGAGGGTTTTGTTGTTGTTGTTTTTGTTTTTTTTTAGGAGGAGGAAGCCTTGTTTTATCCTTCCTGTGTCCTCCTCTCTTCCTCCCTGTGCTGTGATGTCCTGTAGAGACAAGACTGTTACTTTGTAGCCATGGCTGACAACATTGTATCAATAACTAAAAACAGCAGCAAAGTCCTCAAGCACCAGGGAAACCCAAGGGCTTTGAGCGAGCATGCTCAGAGCTGTTTCAGAAGGTGCAAGTCCACGACAAACAAAAGGCTGTCGTCATTAATTGTAAAGCGCTTTGTAAAATTCACATTTACAGAATAATAAAGTCAGTTCAAACCCAAGTTTCCTGGACTTGGCTTGACTAGTGGGGTTGAGGAATGCAGAGGTTTTAGGATCCAGGGCTGCTGGAGTTCTCTCTTTTGGGGGAGGACCATCCCCAGGCTCACAGGGGGTTCAGTGCATTTGACCTATCCGCCCCTTCCGCACCCCCTCCACCCCATGTCTTCTGCCCTGGAGGTATTCCTGTGAGGCCCTGCCTCAAGCCCACAGTGGTAGGAGGGGAACTCATCTTTTGGAGGGAATCTTGGTTTTATTGTCTGCAAAGTGGGGCACCACTTCACCTGGCACACCTGCCACCTACCTTGGCCAGGTCCGCCCCCAGGTGGACATAGGGGCAACTGCAGGTGGGCAGAGCTTGTCCCAGGTCTGGGACCTGTCTGGCCCATACCTCTCCATCTCAGGGCATCCTCTACCTGGCCAGTGCTTGAGCTAGGGTTCTGGGCTCTAGTCTTGGCAGCCATTATCCCAGTCTCTGCTCTTTTCTGGCTCACCCTGGTCCCTGAGCCTTGCATCATGTCTGTCAGAAGCAGATCCTGGAACTAGCCTCTGTGGTCTCACCTTGAACCCTTGCGCAGTGTGCCCTGCTTGGAAGGCCATCCTTCCATACCTGAGCAGCAGGGTCCACACTTCTGCAGTCTCACAAGGGTCTCTTCTCGGGCCTCCTCTAGTCACCCAATAGGCGCCCATCCTATCTCTAGTTCCCTTTCACAGGACTTCATAGTGCTTTCTCTACTGGAGGTAGGTGGTGGGTTTATTTGCTCATGTGTTTTATTGGGCCTTTCAGAAGGCTATGTCTCCAGAAGGAGGTCCCCTGGAACCAGGGCCAGTCATGAGCACAGACACATCTTAAAGGGTGGACATGGTTTTTACATGGGGCCTCTGGACTGAAGTGGGACACTGGTCACCGCAAGTCATTCCCTCCTATGGGAATCACATCATCACTCTCTCCACTAAGAATGCCTAATGGTCCCAGGCACACTAAGCCTGCCACCCCCACACCTCTGCCAAGTCCAGCTCCAGGGACCTGGGTAGGTACAGCCACAACTCACTTCCCTTCTCTCAGGTTGTCTCCCTCTCTGGCCCCTCAGAAGCATGGAGCCCCAGTAGGCTCCATGGTCAATGAACTTCCCCACCTGCTGGTAAGGGGCTAGAGAAGCCATTGATGCCCACCTGAAAGCCCAAGGCCCCTATCCAGGTGGGTCTCAGCTCCGCAGCAGCCAGAGCAGCTGAGGCCAGGTGGTGTGGTAGCATGTGTTTGCTGGGAGTATTGCTGGGTGACTGGTCTCTCGAGAACCTGGGAATCGGCACCCAGTAATCCTTCCCAGGTGCCAAGTCTCCCCTGGGATTCCCAGGAGAAGGAAGCCAGGCAGTTTTGGCCAGGGCTCTGTCTCCAGCTTCTAACCTGGTGCCCTTGAAACTTTGACAGTAAGGAGCTGAGGCATCGGAACCTTGGCTCTGCAGTGAGATCACAGCGCCCCACCCCCCACCCCAGCCTTTTGTTCTGCTGTGGGGAGGAGAAAGCAGCTTCAGCAGGACCAGGGCCCCGGACCTGGCCCTTTGTGCTCTGGAGCCCTGGGTGTGCAAGGAGCCCCTTGGGCAGGGAGTACAGTCTGAATCCAGACCCTGGCCCCAGGGAGGCCTGTTGAGGGCCAGGCTTGTTGGTGAGTGGAGAGGGCTGGGGCCAAGCTGACCACTTCCACATGTCTGCCCCTCCCATGATGGACACATGCCTGCCACATGCTCTTTACATCACCCACAGAATGGCAAGCCCATTCAGGGGGAGTTGGGCTCCTAGGGAAGGAGCTCCCACAACCCATGTGCAAGGGATCTAGGCCTGTGTCTGCCATTGCAATGGAGCCTGGGGGTCTGCTGCAATCCTGCCTCATGCCTGTGCCACCAAGAGGGCCAGGTGAGTGGTCGCAGACCACTTGTCAAGGGACCCTGGGGGGGTTGGATCTTGGCAAAGGGGAGGAGCATGGGCCTCCAAGCTGCAGAGCCACCTCCATGCAGATAGAGGCAGGTGCTCGGGGACTGGTTCAGAGCCCTGGGGTAGATGGGAGGGGGTGAGATCTGTCCACTTGAGGGATCCTTTCCCATGACCAAAAAGTCACCTGGGATCCCCAGGCATGGGGAGGCAGAAAGATTCAGGGTCCCACAGCTGGGAGTGAATTAGGGGGTAGGGCGGCCTGAGGGGCTGTGTCCCTGCCCCCATGGGCTGGAGATGGGGGAGGGTGGTGAGACCATCACACTTCCCTTAGGCCTTCACCCCCCTGGAGCATCTGTAGCTGCCTTCAGGAGCTGGAGTTGGGAAAGAGACTGGGACAGGGGTGTGGGAGTCTCTAGGCGGCTCCAGTGGAAATGAAGTCACCCAGAGTGATGGCTGGGCATGGACCTCAAACCCAGGTCTACCCTCCCTGCCCTGTATGGGATGGGGGCTGCTGTAGAGGATGTCCTTTTGGCTCCCCAAGACCCCAGCAATCTGTGGGGTGTCATTCTATGTGGTCCGAAGTCCCTTCCAGCCCAGCCTCCTCAGGGACCCTTGCCAGGTAGGAGGGGCTCAGCTGCAGGGGGACAATGTGGAAACCTAGACAGGGAGGAGTGGGGCGGGGGGGTCCCCAGTGGCCAACTTTTAGGTCAAGCTAGCAGAGGCACTGGGGATCCTGGCAAGACCCCACCTCCTCCTACCCTTAGACTCTGGCCTCACTGAGCAGAGAAACAGCCTCGGGAGAGCTGGTCCCAGCCTCCTGGACCCATAGTTGACTAACTAATAGTTCCAGACAGAGGGACAGGGAGATGGGACAACACTGCCTGGGGGAGGGGGCAAAGGCCCCAGACTTCCAGGAAAGTAGCCTGCTTTTCCAGGGCAGCTGGCAGGGGCACGAAAGGGCCAGACTTGGCCAGCCTGCCAGTAGGACACAGCAGGCATGTGCTGAGCTAGGAGGCAGGGCGTCCATGTGTGGCCTATGCCTGCGACCAGCTCAGGTGTGGGGTTCTCTCCTGTCAGGTAAGGTAAGGACAGAAGCCAGCCCAGAAGAGAGGAGCCAGCCATGTCCCTCTGACCTCCCCATGATCAGGCAGGGTCTGAAATGTGTCTCCCTCAGCAGCCCTGGACACTCCTGGCAGGGCACTCCAAGTGCTCCATGCTGGTGCCCAAACAGACCATTCCTGTTTCCAGTCAAGCCCTTGGAGCCCCAGCCTTTAGCACCCTCCCCCTTCACCTTCCTTAGCTCCATCCTGTAGTACAGGCAAGGGACAGAAACTCCCAAGGAAGCAGCTGGGAAAGATGTCACAGGGACATCATGTACAGCTTGACCTCCATGGGCTGCTTCCATCTGGATCTGTCCTGAGCTGTCTCCTATCTTTGACCGTGGAGGCCTGGATGGCCTTGGCCCAGATCTCTCTGCAGTCTCTTGATGGTCTTGTTCATTCATCAGCCAGCCCTCGCCCGTCCCCAGGCCAGGTGCTTCTCCACGACTTCCAATGAAACAGCTGTAGGACTGGACAAGACCTGGGTTTTAGGTCTGAGGTAGGGCCTGTGAGCTGGGTATAGGGACCAGGTCTTTGCATGTGAGCCCTGGCCCAGTGTGAGCTCTGGGACTGGGCTCCCAGCCTGGGGTTGGGGGTCTCTCTCCAGCAGCACCTACCCCTTGAGGGGCCACCTGTCTGTCCCCCTCACTAGTCAAACTAGAGTGTGAATGGGCCATGCCCCATTCCCACAACCCCCACCACAAAGGGCTTTCTCTGCTCTCCTGCCAAGGTGAGAAAGAATGAGGTGTTGGGGGGTGGGATAGGGGGTACAAAGGGGGGGCTCTTGAGAAAGAAGACAGAGTAGTCAACATGCCTTGGACACCTGTCAGAGAAATAGAGTGCCCAGAAGTCACCTGCCCTGGGTAACCCCTGGGGTTGGCAGAACTGGACAGGGAGCCTGTTCAGTGTAATTTTCACCACACCACCTTCCTGCATGAGGAGTCTAGATGCTAGTAACAAGAGTCCTTGCCAGGGCTCTTTCAGACAAACCTGGCTCCAAGTGTGGAGTTCTGCTGGATTAAGTAAGACCCCAGGGAACAGCACAGGTGTTGCCTTGAAGAGCCAGCCTTACACCCATGTTCACAGAGCACCAACCCAACAGTAAGGGCAGGACAGCTCAGTGTCCATTATGGGTGACAGACAGGTAATGGAGTCCATCCACACCATGGAACTGTGCCCAGCTCTAGGCAAGAAGGAAAGTCTGACACCTGAGGTCGTCATGGTGAGAAATGAACAAGTCACAGAGTGACAAGTCCTGGGGGGTGCCACTTATGTGAGGTTCCTAGAGTCCTCAGATCCACAGGTACAGAAAGATGGGGTGGTACTGGGCCTGGGGAGTCAGTATTGACGGGGAGCGAACATCAGTTTGGGATGGATGGTGGTGATGACTGCACAACTCTGTAAACATGCTGGATGCACTGAATTTACAAATGGCTAACATGGTAAGTTTTACGTCGTGTACATTTCGCATAGTAAAACATACATGCAGTCAAGCATTGCTTGATGATGGCTTACACTTCTGAGAAACTGGCCAATTCCACCACAGTGGGGACACAAACTCACACAAACCACGAGGCTACAGTGTCACAGTGGCACCATGAACGTCACCAACTCATGGGACCGGCATGGCAGCACAGCTCCTGCCCACAGGAGTGCATTCAAAGTGTGTGTGTGGGAAAATGAGCCCCCACCAGGTGCTGTGAGGACTGAGCAGGACAGGGTGTGCTAAGCATGGGTCAGTGGCCAGCCTCAGCCTCGCAGCGATGTGGGCCAGTGGCCAGCGGCTGTTCTCAAAGGGAACAACACCCCAGATTGTGGAAGAGGGCACTTCAGCCCCAGCCATCTGCTGGGCTCTCTTAGGGTCTGCACAGTCAGACAAGGAAGGGTTACGCAGCCAATGGCCTGAGGACAATACCAAAGGGACCCGCAGCACAGTGGAGAGGGAGTATCTTCCAAAATGGCCAAGTAAGGCAGCCTCCAGTGCCTGCTAGGAAGTCAGCGGGATTCCTAGGGTGGGCTGGGCTGGGCTGGGCAGCCAACCCTTGCCATGCACACCAGCAGCCAAGGAAATCCCAGTCCCTTCCTGTTCCAGAGGCCTGGATGTCTTGGATGTGACTGGGAGGCTCGTCCCCTGTCCTAACCCCAGAGCAGTGAGCTCCATACTCCAAGGCCCGGGTTACTTTCTCACACCTGTGTCTCCTGTCTACCCTGCCTGACCAACGTCCTTGGAATTCTGTGCCTTCCCCTGTGGGGCCCCTCTTCCTCCCCTGAAGCCTTGCTCACCAAGCAGCAAGCAAGTTCCTTTTGTGGGACACAGCCCAGCGCAGTAAAGGTTCCCCAGCTGAACACTGGAAAACCAGTCTAAGAAGGTAAGCTTTTTTGCGAGCTCACTCATCTCTATGCCTCAGTTTCTCCACCCAGGACAAGCAGGTGTGGCCCTGTTTGTCTCCATTTTGCTGCAGCCCAAGGCCTCTCACATCTTCCTAAAATGCAGCGCTGGTTCTGTAGGTCTGGCACAAGCTTGGAACTCCATACTTAAGTGACGTCCCAGAGACACGACAGCCTGGCCCAGGACTGCATTTTGCATACAGCTGTGAGGACCACCCCTCTGATCCAGAGAGGATGGTCCCTGCCCTCCCATGGGGTGGACTTGGCTTTTTCCTCATGTGCAGAGACCATATAGATGTAGGTACAGATGGTGTCATGGGCATTTCTGCATACCCAGCCATGAGACCATGCTGCCATTTTTAGCAACCCACCATCGAGCAACCATGGGTCACTTAGTGTGGGAATGGTCCAGGTGTTGGTGTGGTCCTCGTATCTTTCCTTAGCTTAGCTTTTCTTTGCTGGGCTTATAGAAACACCTGCAGGGAGGGGTCTCACTGTTCCCTGGAGAGGTTTTGCCCAATCCCACCCTCCTACTAACACTGGGGATTAGGAGTACTTTCACTTTTTGCCAAATTGATTTGGGGGGGGAGCAGAATCAGACCTGGAAGTGTAGCTCAGTGGTAGAGAGCACTTACCCAGCATGTGTGAGGCCCTGGGTTCCATCCCAGTGCCCCCCATCACACTCTAATCTGCTTTTTAAAATATCTCCATCCATTGGTCAACCTACTTCACCATCACTGTACTCTTGAGAAGTACTGAGTATCTTTTGCCTGTTTCCTTTTTTTTCAGTACTGGGATTTGAACTCAGGGCTTCACACTTGCTAGAAAGGAGCTCTACCATTTGAGCCATGCCCAGCCCCCCTCCCCCCCCCCTTTTTTTTTTTTTGCTTAGTTATTTTTCAGATAGAGTGTTGTGTTTTTCCCTGAGTCAGCCTCAGACTGCATGCGATTCACCCATGTAACTGGGATCACACCTGCCTGGCCTATTGATTGACATGGAGTCTTGCTAGCTTTTTGCCCAAAGTGGCCTTGAATTACAATCCTCCTGATCTCCACTCCCAAGTAGTTGGGATTATAGGTATAAGCTACTGTGTCCCACCCTTTGCCTGTTTGTGTTTATCCTTGTTCTTATGCATCCTTGGAATCCTTTGTTTAAAAGATTTGTAGACGCTGTGCTCTGGTGGCTCACACCTGTAATCCTAGCTACTCAGGAGGCAGAGATCAGGAAGATCACGTTTGAGGCCAGCTCGGACAAATAGTTTGTGAGAAACTATTTCAAAACAACCCAACACAAAACAGGGCTGGCAGAGTGGCTCAAGTGGCAGAGCACTGGCTTACTAATCGTGAGGCCCTGAGTTCAAACCCCAGTACCACGAAACAAAGAAAAAAAGCAAAAGGTTCGTGGGCTGTCCCCAGCTTGCTGTGTCCTTTGGCCCTTGTTTTGCTGCGAGGGGCTGGTATTGGCCAAACAGAAGTTTGGGATTTATATATCTGCTCCAATGTCACATTCCATCCAAGATGGCAGAAATATGACCTATGTCTTCCTCCATGCCTCTGACACCTGATCCCACCTTGCTGGGAACCGAGTGCCGAGGCTACACTGGGCCCTGTGGTCTTCTCTGCCTGGCTCTGTCTGTGGAGTAGGGTTTGCTGCCCTGCCATGTCCAATAGACACGTGGGTCTCCTCTCCTGCCCTCAGCACAGGAGATGGGGAGCGAGGCCAGCCTGGTCCTGAGAGCTGCTCTAGAGCCCTGTCAGTTCATGTGCCAAGTCACCAGTAGGGAAGAGGCTTTGTGGGGTTGAGCCACAGGCTGGTCACGATCCAGCACACATGCACTCATCCACCTCTTGTTTCTGGGCTCAATCTTGAAGCTGTGGGCACTGACAGGCCACAGCCAGGTTCAGTGGGGATGACCCATGCTTTCTGTCAGACCCCATTATTCAGCCCATGGGGCAGCTCCCAAGAAGACCTGGGCAGACCACAAAGTACCACTTCCTGGTTCCTCATGAGGAAACTGTCACCTACAGTCACACAAACAGCCCACCTGTAGATGCTGCCCCTGTGGTGCCCAACCAGTCACCGCAGGAGCACATAGAGCCCGAGCCCCGCCCTGCTCCTTTTGAAGCCCATGGAGCCCTCAGCATTTAAGAGGTGTCCAGTCCAGCGGGTCCTGGCTCTCCCACCTCTGAGACAGCCATGGGTGTGCCATGGGGTATGGTGGCAGGTCTCCAGCCAGGAGTGGCCTTGGGCCTTGGCTGGCTGCTCCTCTCCTTACCCACCTAGACAGTAGAGAGAACAAAGCCCCCATAAGCATTAGCCCTGGTGGCCTTGGGCCTAGGGAGCTGACCTGTGGTCAGGAACAGAGGACAATGGGGACTGAACCCTGTAGCCACCCCCAACCTCCCACCGGGGAGGCTGAGGAAACCCCTGGACTCTGCACTGGCTGAGGGGCCCTGGGAGCTGCCAGAGGGGAACCTTATTCCTCTGCACATTCCAGGTCTTGTCATCAACCACAGGACCAGTGAGGTCAGAACAACCCAGGCTGGGACACAGACTGGAGTTTTCCTGTGTGGGGACTCTAGGAGGATCCCAGGCCCAGGGGACAAGCAGATCTGCATGGGGCCATGGCTGGGTGTGGAAGGTGGCATGGTGGCCTCTCAGGCCAGGGTGGGGAAGGAAGTGAGGCTCCCCCAGCCTCATGAATGATACAAAGCCTTCCCCTCACATGGCAGATGGGCCGGGCACATCACCCTCCCCAAGTGGGAACACATAAAATGATTAGGCCTAAAAGCCAGGCCATCTAGCTTTCATTCGATTGGCAGAGGCTCTTCCTGCCCTCTGCATTTTGCTGTTGGATTTATATCTGCACTGAGCACTGACTGCTCAAAATACCATTCCTGGAATGGAGGTGGACCCAGGACTCAGAGTGAAAATCAATTTGATTAGAGAGCAGTCGATTACCGCCAAGACCGTGGCTGTGATCTGGGCAGAGAACCAGCTCCGCAGAAATGTGTGAAAGTTTCAGAGGAATTGTCTGCCTGGGAGAGGATCTGGGGGGTGGAGGCGCCAGGCCTACAGCCCAGCATGGCCCAGCATGGCAGATGGTCACCCCCACACACCCTGAGACCGTCCTTAGCCCTAGCTCAGGGCCCAGGCCTCAGGCAAGCAGGTAGGGAGGGATCCTGGTCACCTGCCCCCCACCAGGCCTTGGCTGGTGAAGTTTAGCCCCTCTTAGAGGCTTTCTCCTCCGTGAAATGGAGACACACTGATGCCCACCACACAGAGGCAATTTTCCCTAAGTGCACCTGGTGTGTCATATACACTCGTTAATCCTTGGTGGGGGGGTCTGCTCCAGCAGATACTCCAACACAGGCACACTCAGACCCCTGGTGGATTTGGGGGTGTTTCTGTCTCTACAATCCAGGGAAAGCTGGATCCAGCAGCAACGGACAGCTGCCTGCAATGGAGGAGGAAAAGGAAAAGGACCCTGGGCTTGGACTCCGTGAGTCTGATCACCCTGGCCCTCAGTCTCATCCTGTACAAGTGGAAAATTAACACTTCCTCACGGGTCCTTGAGGAAGGAACAACACCATTACTGACCGTGGTCCCGTGACCTCTCCTCTGTCCCTCCTTTGCTGACGGTTAGAATGTGGGGGTCTAGCCCCTCAGCTCCTACACGGGGGCTGACACCACATGGAGACCTTCTCCCCGCTATGGGCCCCTCTCTGTTCTCCATGGAGGCCAGCAGTGCTCACATTGCTGATGTGGTGACAGCCCCAGACCTCCTATGTGACCCAGGGTGGCCCCACCAGCCCACTTGTCACTCTGTAGGGATCCCAGCAAGGTGCCCTTGGGTGGAGCCAGTGCTGAGTACACAGTGGTGGGGGGCAGAGAACGAGCAGGGAGTGCAGATTGTCTCTTCTACCCAGTGGTGCAGTGAACAACCTGCACACATGTACACTGTGGTACTGCATTCAGGAGCCAGACGGGCCTGTGGCAGGGTCCTAGCTCCACTGTCTTTTGTAGAAAGGGATAGCAGTTGCTACCTTGCAGAGGTGTAATGGAAATCAGAAAGACATGTTCACTAAGTATTTATTGAGCACCAAACTTAGTGATGGTACATATCAGGTGCATCAAAACAAGAGCTCTGATTCATCAGTTACCCCCACAGTGAGTCCACCAGGACTCCAGAGCAGACCAACACTGCAGGAATGAGCGGGACTGAGGCCCAAGGATAGAGACCCCCCCCACACACCCAGGGTCTTCGGAAACTTTGATGGCTTAAGGCAGCTCATCCAACCCTCCAGTTCTACTGATGTCACCCTCTACAACTCAGGTCTATGTCTGTCACCTTGCTAGCATGATCAGATATTTCAGAAGGTTTGCATTTGTCCAGTTTTGTGGCCCCACACTCACACAGCCACAGGCTACTTACCCTCCAGGGAAGTGGACACCACCCCTACCTCACTCTTTCTCACATTCCACAGATGGGGAAATTACCTCCACAGAACAGAGGGGAAAAGCAAGGCTCCAAGAGGCTTGCTGGGTGTCACGTCCAGGAGGAATGTCTGACAGTGTGGTCTTTACAAAGCCGTCTGGCAGCTCCTCAAAGCGAAGCGAGGCCACCATGCCATCCAAAAGCTCCACTGGAGAAAAGACCAGGGAGAACTGAAAACAGGTTTCCCTGGAGCTGGTGCACAAAGGTTCATAGCAGAGCTGTTCACAAGAGCCAAGTGATGGCCACACAGGGAGACACTGTGTCCACACAGGAAGGACACTGGCACACATTACCACACAGGTGAAAGTTGGGAATGCCATGCTAAGTGACAGAAGCTAGACCCTAGACACACACTGGACATCTTTGCCCTTCTAATATAACTGCTTTTTTGCCAAAAAAGATCCAGAACAGGCAAAGCACAGGAAAAGAAAGATTGGTGATTGTGGGTCTGGGGGCAGAGAGAGGAATGGGTGTGGGTTCTCCTTTCAGGGGAAGGTTCTAGAATTAGATAGTGGTGTGAGCCACACATCACTGTGAGCTCATTCCTACTGCTGAACCATACAGTCGATAGTTTCAAAAATGGCAAACAAGTTTTGTGCATTTTACCACAAAAAAATCCCACAAAATCAAAAAGCATTTCACAGCTAGTGAGTGACTAAGCCAAGGTGGGAAACTGAGTCTGTCCCGATTTTCCTTAGCCACCACCCAGTGTTGGAGGTCCTGCCGACTGGCTATGTGCTAAGGGTGCTCCATAGAGGTGGGATGGGATTCACTGGTGAGCCTGTCCCTGTGACATCAGCTCTGCACTGCCAGGGCCACCATGTGGGAATAAACAGACACTCTGATGCTCACCAGGCAGAGGATGGTGTGGCAAGGGAGGCCACCTGGAGTGTGTGTCCAGGTGAGCTGCAGGAAGCTAGGGCTCTCTGGTGGAAGAGGGCCACCCTGAAAAACTGGGGGGCTGTCTACTACCCCCCTTCCAGGCCAGAAGAGACTTCCAGGGCAACTTCTGGAAACAGTGGAGGGGGAACACGACAAGGCCAAAGAGGGTAAAGGGACAGCAGCTGGCCAGTAGGCAAAGGAAGAAAGCCCTTGAGCTAGCAGAACCCCCAGTCCCACCCTGCCAACTGTGCAGTCATGACCCTGACCTTCCAAGGGGGAGGCAGAGCTCTGTGTGCCCCTCCCATCCTCCACAACCAAAGGTGTCCTGTCCTCTTCATAGGGAGGGGACAGGAGCTGCCCCAGGAGCTGATGCTCAGCTAAGCCACATGCTGACCTAGGGCCTGCAGTTGAGGCTGGGGTCTAGGGTAGGTGATATCAGCCAAGACAGCTGGGCCTGTAGGCATCCAGGTTGAACTCACAAGTAAGGACTCCTGGGGTCACCTTGATGTGAGTCTAAGGAGGGAGATGCACAGGGCAGATGCCCTGTCCCGCCAGGCCCTGCAATGCTGGGGGCACTGCCCACAGAGAGTGCCACGCTTCTTTCCTTGCTCCCTGCATTTGTATTTAGAGAGAGGAGCAGATGGCGTGAGCTGGAACACTTTAAATTAAGGGCTCTACATGCAATTAAATTTAGATTTAATAAAACAGCTATTATGTAGAAATTAAAGGCCTATCAATTATTATTTTTGAACATTCAGGTCCAGCAACACCTTCCAATCAACACCACTCCTTGAAGGGGGGGTACATAGGGAGGGGTGGGGGCACCTCCACCCGGTCCCAGGGCAGAGGTGCTCAGCCCCTCGGTCTCCCAAGCCTCCTCTTCCCAAGCCCTTTCTCCCCTTCCCCTTTTACCCCCCCTCCTTTTTCCGTTCTCCTTCCGCTCCTGTTCCCTCTTCCATCTTCCTCCCTACTAAGCCCCTCCCCCTCCTCTCCTTCTCCCTCTTCATCTTCCTTTGTCCTCCTCTTCCCTCCTCCTCCTCCTTCTCCCTCCCTCCACCTCCCTCTTCCTTCCTCATCCTCCTTTCTTTCTCCCCCCTGTTCCATGGTGCGGGGAGCAGGAGGCTTGAGATGTCACGGTCACAGGGGCTCCTGGTAGCTGAGTCCTGCAGGGGCCAGGCACTGTCCTGTCAGCTTGGTAGGTGTCATGAAATCCTCCAGAAGGAGCTCTTTCTTCCCTATTTTATAAGAAATCAAACCGAGGCTCAAAGAGAAGACGGCCAGGGAACTAGTAGGGCTGGGGTGTGTGTGTTGGTGGTGGTGCTGGAAGAAAGAGAGCAGCCAGTCTGGGAGGGAGCCTTGTGTCAATCTTGAGGTCCCAGTCCCCATTCTGAAGGTGGGAGTCCCACTGACTCCCAGGAGGGAAGTTTTGCTGAGCAGAGCAGGGCAGAGTGGGGAGGAGGACTTCCCAGCCTCTTCTCTCCCCCAGTGCTGGCCTCTCCGCATTCCGCCCTCCACAGACCTGCCCACCCCATGGGGGAAGGGGATGATTCCCGGAGCCAGCACCCCCACTGCCCCACAGGCCAGTCCTCCTCAGCCCCACTGCCCTCCACTTCCCTCAATCCAGCTGGAAGCACTAAGTGCAGGACTTCTCTGACAGCAATAAATCTGCCCATTTTGTCCTTCCAGAAAAGGGAGGAGGGGCCTTGGCCTCCAGCTGGAGGACTACTTTCTCCCTGCTGAGCGCTTTAGTGCCCCGCACGGTTCCTGTAACTGGCAGTTGTGCTATTAATAATCAATCTGTCTGGTGGACGTTTATCACTTGCTTCGGGAGAGCCGAGAGCTTCCGTGGGTGAAGGCGGGGGCCTGGTCAGGCAGAGCTGTGGTGCTGGGTGGCCTGGAAGGCCGGTAGCCTCTCGACCTGGCTGGCAGTCCTACAGGTGTCCAGCAAGGCAGCTGCACCTAGCCTGGGTGGCCCACAAACACCTTGCCAGGTGCTGGCTTCCCGACACAGGAGCTGGGCCAACCAAGGTAAGGCCTGGGCTCCTCAGTGAAAGAGGCCCTTTCCGTGGGGCCTGGCTCAACACCTCCTCTGCAACTCCTGGTCTCCAAAAAGGACCTCGAGGCAAAGGAGCTGCAGAATCATGAGGGAGGGGCTGCCCTCCGCGAAGACATCCAGGCCCATGATAGCAGTGGATTGTGGGCAGGGGTCTGTCCTGTGACCAGGTTAAGTGTCCTCAAACCTGTCACCCCCCAGGCAGAACAGCAAGATATAACAAGTAAAAATACGGAACACAATATAATGTTTAATCTCATTATAACAAGTAATTTTTTCAGTGTAAGTGTGCTCCATGCAATTTTGGGATATACTTGTATTTTTTAAATTTTATTAGTTGGGTTGTTCTCATTCTCACTCTGGAGACGACCACCTGAAGTGTATGCCTTTCCTAATAAACTTTACTGTCACTTTCACTATTTAAAAAGAAAGAAAGAAGGAAAGGAAGGAAGGAAGGAAGGAGGGAGGAGGGAGGAAGGAGGGAGGAAGGAAGGAAGGAGGGAGGAGTGAGGAAGGAAGGAAGGAGGGAGAAGGGAGGGAGGGAGGGAAGGAAGAACCCACACAGCAAGACCCTGCACCTGCACAGGCTGCCCACACCCACCCCAGCTGGATGTTCAGGCCAAGTTTGAGTGCAGTCTGAGCTCCAGGTGTGCCCTCTGCTTCTGGGAGCTTGGGAAAGCTGCTTGGCTCTGTTTCTAGCTAGATTCTGCAGCAGAGGCCCCAAATCCAGGGCACCACAAAACCCTCAGGCTGCAGGAAGAGGGCAGTGATCAAGTTGTTGGGATCAAGTGAGATGGGGACAGGGATATGAAGGTGACCTGACCCCCAGGCAGGGAGGGCCAGCCAGAGGAGGGGCTGCAAAGGCTGAAGCCAACTTGTATATGGCTGTTTCCTTATGTCTTCAATTGTGGTTTTCCTAAATTAAAATATAGAGTTAGGGTGTAGCTCAATGGCAGAGCACTTGCCTAGCATGTGTGAGGTCCTAGAGCTGATCCCCAACATCGCAGGAAAATAACTACAAATAATGGTGACGTCCGTCAGTCTTTTGGCAGCCCGCCCTGTCTGCTCATGGTAGCTGCCACAGCCCCAAGTCTCAGGGCTCCCTGAGTGACCATCCCCAGAGTGCTGCCTGTAGTCCTAAGGTGTCTGTGTTTATCCTCTCTATCTGTAGGGTCCTAGGGATTGGATCAGCCTGGGGGACCTAAACCTTAGGAACTGACAGCCTTCAGGCAGCCCTAGGAAAGTGGGGACTTTGGGTCACAAGTGACCTTCCCAGGAGGGCAGTTTGCAGAACAGGAACCTGAGGCCTGGATGGAAGCTCAAGGGACCTCAATCCCTTCCTACCTTTCTTGCCTGGTCCACCCCCACCCCACATCAACCCCCCATTTCTGCTCTCCGTGGAGCTCCAAAAGTTGCTCCCTGCAAAGTCCCCTCCCCCAGTCCCCTCCTAAAGAGCTTGGTCCACACCTAACTTCCTGGTCCCAGGCAGGTTGGGGAGAACAGAACCGCTGGACTCAACAGCTGGTGATGCAGAAGTAGACATGTGCTTTGCTTAACACCAGGACCGAGGCACCTTGACCTTCCCCTCCTTGAAGGAGATGATGGGACAGTGGGTACCCTCTGGGCAGTGGGATGAGGCCAGGGCTCCTCAAAGAGGGACACCAGACAGAAGCTTGCTGGCCAGGAGGTAGTCTGCCCTAAAGTGACAGAAGGGAAGGTGGTGGCCCACCTAGCTCTGGCAACCCATCTGGGACAAGGGCAGAAGAGGGATCTGCCCATTCAGGGGTCCAGGGCTCCTCCCTACATTCTTCCCCCATGCCCTTCATGACAGGGCCTGAGGATGGTGAAAGCCCACGCCCAGAGGTGAGAAGCGGGAAGGCCTCAGGACACAGCATTGAGCCCAGAGCTCAGGCTGGGCCCAGGACAGGGTGGGCGGACACTAGGAAGGTCCCAGAAGGGCTCAGTCACTGCAGAACAGCCCTCTCCAACTCCCTCTCCCCCCAGACTGCCTGTGGGCACAGCTCACTCCTGTGTTTAACTGGGGCGGTTTCAGCTACGAAGCTGTCGGTGGCAGTCAGCAAACATCCCCAGCCACCGCCTGCCAAGCACCGCCAGCCGCCAGCTTGCCTCGCAGGCGGTTTGCACAAGCTGCCTGGCCTGGCACTAGGCTGCTTGCCGGCCTCCCTTGGGAGCTGGCAGCCTCCCCAGGGCCCCTGTCCCCATGGTGTCACCATTCTGTCAAGAAGTTTGTCCCCCTCTGCAGCTACCCCTGCAGCCCCTGTGTCCCCCTAGACTCAGGAGGAAATAGTGGGCCCAGGGCTTGGAGATGCTTAAGAAGGATTAAAGATCTTTGGGGAGGTAGTAAGTTTGGAATAGCTGAGGGCCCAAGGAGTGAACATGAAGCATCACCTATGTCAGTAGCTGGTGTCCCGATGGTGAGCAGGCCTCCATGCAAGAGCCGATATCCTTTGAGTCTGCTCTGTGGGTCTCCTGGGAGTGGAGACATGACTGCCCTCAGGGTCCCCTCCACTGGCCCTTGGTGGCCAATCAGAATCACAAGTACCTGTGACTCTCTGAGGTATCTCCTTCCTTGCCCAACAGTGACCACCAGCACCTGGTGTGACTGGAGGAGTGACCACAAACCCGGGTCCATTCTCAGTCTGAGTGCCCTTAACACAGTTGGTGTACCTATGTGTGGACTCTGATTGGCTGAATTGTTGGCCCAAATTGTCCCCCCCCACAGTGGACATGATGGGCTGACACGGTCACACACACACCCCAGTCAGTCCTGAAGCATGCAGCCTCTGGGGGACACCAGGGCCCCAGCCCCACCCATTTCCCTGTTTGCCTGGACCTCTCTTCTGGGCCTTCCACTGATAGGAGGGGGAGGTTTGGATGCCCATGAGCCCCCCAGTGCTGGTCCTGGGACCCTCAGAGCCCCCCAGCCTCAGTGCCTGCAACCCCTCAGTCCTGGTCTCTGAGCTCAGCCAGCTCTGCTGTGTCAGAGTCACTGGGGCCGATGGCACCGCTCCCGGGTCCATGGGCCTGGGTAGCGCCACATTCAGCCGCAGGCCTGAGCTGTGCTGTTGACGACTGACAGTCATGCTGCCTCGCAGCCTTGTAATTAAGTGGCTGTTCCTCTCCATCATTGTCAGGGAATGATTTGTTGGTGTCTGGGCAATAACAATCTACCTGCTGAGGCAGGGGGCCCGCGGGGAGTCCCGGCGGAACTGGCCGAGGGAGCCGGCATGGCACTCGCAGCTGGGCACTGGTAGAAGGGGCCAGGCACCCACTTCTTGGCCTCAGCTTGCTTGTCAAATGCCCTGACTTGGAGGCAGCCTAGGACTTTCTTACTACATTTGGGAGCTGCCAGCTGTCCAACAGGCTCTACAGGGTTGCCTTGGGTTCAGAGACTGCAAGAGAATGTGGGTGGCTGTGTGCTGTGCTCCCACTCGTGACCCGACATTTCTGTGGGCACATATAGACAGGAACATGGGTTTATGGTACAGTAAGACTCAGACCCATCTCTCCAGGGCTGAGGTCTTTGGACTAGTTTAGTCTCAGCTCTTCCTGTTTGTGCTTCAGTTTCTCCACTATAAGAAAAGGGGAGACTGTTCCCGTCAGTCCTCCATTAGCACTTAGCCCATCCCCAGGAAACCCTAGTCCAATGGATCCCGTAGCATTCTCAGCCACTAGGCCAGGTACCCTGGGGCTAGAGTTGCCTTCCCAAGCATCTGGGTCCCTGCTCGCTCATGGCAAGCAGCCCCATGGCACTGCCTCCTGAGATGCCTGGTTTGTGAGCCAGGTCACTGGGAACAGTCCCTGAGGCTCCAGGTTCAGTGTGACCAGGGACTCCTCCTGGAGTCCCGTGCTCTACCCAGTCCCGGAGACCAGTGGATAGGTGGGAGAATGGGCAGCAATTGCCTCCAGTCCAGGAGCCGAGGATGGGGGCTGCTGACTGCAGAGGTCACCTGGTGGTTACCCCTCCCTGTCCCCACAGACTCCAAGGAGACCCAAACCAGAGGAGGAAGGCCTTTCAGGCTGACGAGCTCCCAGCGGGAAGAGAGGCACCTACTGTCTGTACCTCTGACACTCAGCTTGTAGAGCCAGCACTGGGACCGGCTGGGGACTAGAAAGCCCCCAGGTCCCGGGGAGTGCTAAAATCACCACTACAACCTCTCTTGGCACCTGCAGGCATAACGAATACTGGCAGGCAGAAGACTGACTTATTTTCCTATGGGCATTTTTCAAATTAGGGCTAAACATACATAACAAGGTTTTTTTTTTTTTTTCTTCGTGGGAGGAGAAAATGTGAAATCATGAACTAACAAAAGAAATTTGGTCAAACATAACCTCTTAACAAGAATCGACATTAAAATTATGGTTATTAGCCATATTTCCTTTCAGGAGTAGTTAAAGGCGCTTCTGAAGGTGAGGCGATTAATTTTTAAGTTTATATTACACATTATAACACAGTGGGCCATTAGCAAGCCGGCAACATTAACCTTAATGTGTTTGGCAAAGGCAGCTGTGGACACTTGCTGGAAGCTTCCCAGGCTGCTGGGCATGGTCCTGATGGACCAGGGCTGAAGGCTGTACCCAGGCATCACTAGCCAGGGGCCAGGCAGGTGCCTGAGCCTTCCAGGGCTGGTATCCACCCACAGGGAGAGGACAGAGGAGGGGCTGGGCTGGCCATTGGCAGGGCTGCGCTGCACAGACCCTCCCGTGGTTAGGTGGTAAACAGCTTGACAGATGCAGATAAGGATCCACTGGAATGTGGTGTGGGATGGGTTGGGTTCAGAGGTCAGGGTCTAGAGCTAGGGTCAGAGAACAGGGACGAGGCTGGGGCCTCTGCCAAACCTGAGCCAGGACATGGAACTCTGCAGAGCCCCTGGCTGCCCTGGGGCAGGCACGGTTTGTTGGAGGCTGACGACAGGCCTTGCTTCCACCAGATCTGCTCACTCCCTGACCATCCCGAATTTGCCCCCCTTCCCTGCCTCCCCAGTCAGCACTGGGTGCTTTCCCCCAGAAGCCCCTCAGAAGGGTGCTGTGGACACCCCCATAGCCGTTCAGGGGGAGTGTTGTACCCCTTGTCCTTAGGCTCCAGTCGCCTCTGTTGTCACACAATCAGCCTCCCTCCCTGTACTTCTTTGCATGGCCGTCTTCTTCTTCTTTTTTTTTTTTCATTTTTCTTTTATTATTCCTATGTGCATACAAGGCTTGGTTCATTTCTCCCCCCTGCCCCCACCCCCTCCCTTACCACCCACTCCGCCCCCTCCCGCTCCCCCCCCTCAATACCCAGCAGAAACTATTTTGCCCTTATTTCTAATTTTGTTGAAGAGAGAGTATAAGCAATAATAGGAAGGAACAAGGGGTTTTGCTGGTTGAGATAAGGATAGCTATACAGGGCGTTGACTCACATTGATTTCCTGTGCGTGTGTGTTACCTTCTAGGTTAATTCTTTTTGATCTAACCTTTTCTCTAGTTCCTGGTCCCCTTCTCCTATTGGCCTCAGTTGCTTTAAGGTGTCTGCTTTAGTTTCTCTGCATTAAGGGCAACAAATGCTATCTAGTTTTTTAGGTGTCTTACCTATCCTCACCCCTCCCTTGTGTGCTCTCGCTTTTATCATGTGCTCAAAGTCCAATCTCCTTGTTGTGTTTGCCCTTGATCTAATGTCCACATATGAGGGAGAACATACGATTTTTGGTCTTTTGGGCCAGGCTAACCTCACTCAGAATGATGTTCTCCAATTCCATCCATTTACCAGCGAATGATAACATTTCGTTCTTCTTCATGGCTGCATAAAATTCCATTGTGTATAGATACCACATTTTCTTAATCCATTCGTCAGTGGTGGGGCATCTTGGCTGTTTCCATAACTTGGCTATTGTGAATAGTGGCATGGCCATCTTCTTGTGAGGATGTAGGTCACAGTGGATTCCACACCCATCCTTCTCCAAGGTGACCTCATCTTAACTAATTACACCTACAACCATCCCCAAATAAGGCACATTCTGAGGCTCTGAGGGCCAGACCTGTCTTTTGGGGTTCTCCTCTCCTGGTTCTCATCCAGTACCAACAGGTTGTAGATAAGCAGGGTTATGTGAGATCAGTGAATTTCCCAAAACTTGACTCCTTTAAATGCTAAAGTCTGTCAGACTGTCTTCATTGGAAGCCTTCCAGAATTTCCCTCCCAATGCTTTGACTTCTTTGGAAGCCCTGAGAATGGTGGAAGCTGCCTCAGGACACTCAGTCATCACCAGTAGTCCCTTGTGGGGTGACTGCATCTGCCCAGACTCTTGGCGCTTTCTGCTATCCCTTGCAGCCGAGCTCTGCTTCTCAGTCACTGCCAGGTATGAAGTGGATGCTTGAGCTCCAAGATTCACTCTGCCACTCATACCCTCTATCCATGGCACTGTACTTGAGAGCTGAGCTTGAGGTCTCTTCTGCTGCAGAGGAGAGCCTCCCCTCCACTTCCAGGTCCCGCTTGGAAGTGGTGTCCAGCACACTGCTGTCCTACAGGGCCAAGTTAGGACTGGAGCTCCAGCACTAAGGACCTGGTTTTCCTCCCTGTCCTTCCCTGAAGGCAAGTGGGCTGGTTGCCACTGAGCAGGAGGTAAAGGGGACAGTAGCCCTACCTCTTGCCAGGGGCCTCTGCCAATGAGACTCAGATGGATCTGAGACAAGCCTGTGTAGTACCTATAACTTTAAATTTAAAAAGCCATGTGCTACTTATGGGCTCTCGAGGCAGCTCCGCACAGCAGCCCCTTAAAGACCATGTTATAGTATGAGCCGTTATGCACCGAGTTTACTGTATATACATTTCTAAATGGTTCAGCAAACAGCAGCCTACTTACGGGCAGGGAAGGAGAACTGCTTCATTTGGGGTAACAAATGATCCTTGATTTGATTTTAAATGCAATGACAGCCAAATTTATTTCTTATTTAATCACTTGCCTGCGCTGCAGAGAGCAGGGTGATATTAAACTCCACAATGCAGAGCAGACTCTGGAATCAGCGAAAGAGGCAGGCGAATAGATTATGTTTATAGGGCAGAGCGAGATTGTAGCGCCAAGCACGTAATCAGAATGGGTATTTTTGTCATTTATACAGTAGCTTATATCATTATTTCTTCCTGCTTCCAATTTTTCAGTAATAAAAATATAGGCAATGTGATTCTCTTTGCATTACAGATAAACCATCTTGATTCTTTATTAAATATTTTTATTAATCTGAAGTACTAGAAAGCATCTGAGCCAATAAATCAGGCTGGGAGCAGCCGTTTTCCCCCTGCTAGCGCTCCACAAAGCAGTTTCATTTATGAGCGTGCAATACCGGGAAAGGCCCCAGGTTCACCCCAGGTTCCCTCTGTCACCGCTTTACGGCCATGTGTACTCAGCAGAAGTGGTGCTAACGGGATATTTGTTCTTCAGAATCCAATCTGTTTGGGTAATCGCTCCACAATCCCTGGTTTGTGTTCTATTTAATTAGGATTTACTACTCGGGTATCACTCTCTGTGCTAGCCAGACTGAACAGGGAAGGGGAACCCCAGAGTGCCAGAAAAGGATGGAGCAGAGCCTAGATATGTTTGGGAGGCCATGCCCAGGGTCAGCCGGCTACAGGAGTCCTGGTCTTCAGGGGAGGGTCAGCCACAGTTGGAGGGTCTGATGATAGGGAGCCAGCTTTGGCCTGGCTTCTCATCCCCAGGTGGCCTGGATTGAGCCTACTTGTCCTCCTCCCCTGGTGGGGACATGAGGTGAGGGAGACAGTCTGGGGACATCAGTGGACACAGTGCCCTGCTGGAACACTCTCTTTCCAGCCCCTGCTGTAGACCCCTCTCAGAGCTGGTCACTGTCACTTTCCCAGTCCCTACTCAGGGCTGTAGGCATGGTCGTCTCCTTCCTGAGCTAGCTGTCTCCACCCCCCACTCCTTGTCCTCTACTCTCTCCCCATGTTCTTACTCTCCAGCCAAAAAGCCACTCAGTTCAGAGATGACAGCTCTGTATGTGCTAGCACTGACACTCACTGACCCCCTGCAAAAGCCACCCTCCTACTATTTGTGTGGCCCCTACCCCCATCCTGTCTGGACTATCCCAAATGGTGAGGGACCACCATCCCCCCCGCTTCAGGGTCTCTTCTTTCTGCTCCCTGAGTCCTCCCCACTGATGGTAGGCTTGCTGACCACATGGTTGGGCACTCATCAAGATTTGGATCAGCTCCGGACTCTGCCATCCTGGGCCTGGTGGCCTAAGCGAGCCCTGCCCACATTGAACACCCAGTGTCCTCCTGCAGACAAACGTCCACACCCACCTACTGGCTTTGTCCAGGGCAATGACCCGGCCCTGAAGGACACTCTATGTGTGCCTGCCCCAGGCAATGCTGGAGGCCGCCTTACATCCATCAGAGGGAATCAAGAGAGCCAGGGCGGGGAAGGAGATGGGGGTGGACAGGATGGGGTGGGGCGGGGTGGAGGTGAGGACAGGGATGGGGAGGATGGTGCAGAGAGAGGCAGCTGGAATGCTGAAGTTGGAGTGACCACAAAGCAGCCCCACAGGAGGGAAGAGCCTGCACCTCTGTGGGGCCCTGTGCTGGCAGAGTGACCAGAGGACACTTTCAGAAAACCCCTGGGCATACCCACATGCTTGTGCTCAGTGTGGGGCATTCAGTGTCGAGCGTCCCCATGACAACCTGCAGTGGCAGGAGTTCATGTCCCGATTTTCTACTGCCAGCCCCAGGAGCCAGAAGTGGCCAGGCTCTACCCCTGTAGGGCTCCTCAGGTCCTCATCCAAGGCAAGTAGGGCAGGGGGCCTTCCCCACCCCGTCATCTCCAACTCTGGCTTTGCTGCCCCACAAGCAGGCCACGGGTGTCTGTGGGCCTGAGCCGTGCACTGTGTGTGTCTGGGTACAGGCAGTGCCTGAGGCTCAACCATGGCTACTAAAAGTGCTGAGTGGAGGAGGAACAGGACACCGTCTGGCTGGGCACCAAGAGAACGCCGTGTTCCTGCCACCTCCTCAGTGGGACCAGATCTGAATGCGACTCACGTGCCCAGGCCCTTCCGCCAAGTCGGAGGCCAGTGATGACTGCCTGGCCACTGGGCCACCCCCATTCCTCCCTCCAAGGCCCTCCAGGGCCGGTCAGCTGCCTGAGGCGGCCTGAGACTCTGCCATCCGAAAAGCTCTGGTTTTGTTGGAGGGAGATGGTGGTTAGGGGAGGATGGGAGGGAAAAATTTCTGGGAACCACTCAGGACAGCCAATCACCGCCCTCTGGTTCCCCGTCTCAGTGACAGGAGTGCAGCCAGACACACAGGGCCGCTACACTTCTATTCCTCAGAGATTGAATCACAGGCCAGCATTGCCAGGTGACCTGCCACAGTCCCGTGGGAAGCAGGCCCTCTAGGCACTGGGTCCCACTTGACTTGGTTGCCCCAGGAGCTGTCCAAAAACACGTAGGCTACAAGAAGACTGATGTCCCTGGGGGCTAAAAACCCCAACCTCCTAGGGTCAGAGCCTCCCAAGAGCCAGTCCTGTTCAGGAGGAGGCAGGCCAAGCACTAAAGAGGGTGGTGGGTCCCCAAGTGCCCAGGTTGGCTGGCTTCTTTCACTGGCCTTGCCAGGCTCTTGAAACTAAGTTCAAACCCAGTGTCCAGTTAACTTCTCAGGACCTTGCTCCAGTAAATCATGACCCTGTGATCCTTATGGTGGAAGAGGAGAAGGGATCATGTTTGAGAAAGGGGTAGGTGGCTTTGACAGGGTCATGCCAGGGAGCAGGCCACCCCTGCAGGGGGTGGGGACACTGACAGGGGTCCTTACTCTGCCCAACGCTGCCCCCGACTATGCACTGTTGGCAGGGCCTGGTGGAGCCTCCAGCCCCACTGGCCTGGGATGAGGGTCAGCCTGGCCTCTTTTTCAGTTTTGTTCTTACACCTTTCCAAGGTTTTCTCCTGACCAGGCAGAGAACTTCCTTGTTCTCAAGAGACTGTCTGCACTGCTTGGGAGGTGGGACAGGAGTGGTAGTTTTGAGTTTAAAGAAGGGAGGACCCGGGTTGGGGAGAGAACCCCAGGAGCCCAGTGTGTGGGGATGGAGGGCCAGTACCGGCCCAAACTCAGACTCCTGCCCTGTCCCTGCAGAGGGGCCGCTGTTGGACACTCCTGAGCTTCCACTAGACACCTAGGGTACAGCCCCTGGACTGAACTCCCAGGTTTCATCTGGGAGCCGAGAGTCCCTGGGGAAGTGGAGTTCTCCAGCTCTCTGCGGACAGACACCAACTGGGTGCTCAAATTCTGCTACGTTTTGACAGTAACTACCGGAGCCAGGGCAGACCTTGCAGGGTAAGATTCAGACCCACAAGACACCAACACAAGTTGGTACCTCCTACACTCCTGATGACCAGCCACAAATCAGGGGTCCCCATGCTCCTCCTTAGGTCGGATAATTTGCTAAAAGGACCCACAGAGGGCCAGGAATGGTTGCGTGGGCGGTGGAGATCAGAGGATCTTGGTCTGAGGGGACACTGACCCCCACAGCCCGGCAAAAGGAAGACACTACCTGAAAATAAAAGCTCAAAGCAGAAAGGTTCAGGGTATGACTCAAGTGGTGAGCGTGCCTGCTTAGCATATCCCAGACCCTGGTGCCATCTCCAGCACTGAAAAAAACTCTGCCAGAACAACAAAGTATTCTGAGCATGTTGCCAGTGAGTTCTGGGGTGAGGTGTGGTGTTGGGAGAACCTCATCCTTCACAGGCTGGCATGTCAAGCCCCACACAATCCCTCCAGCCCCAGGCCACTTTGCAGGGGTGCGGGGCACATGAGGCTGCTCCCTGGACCCGGCCATCCCTGGGCACAGAGCTGTTGCAGCTGCCTCCATTGCATGTCTGAACCCCGGCTGCAGGATGGCGCCGGCTGAACAGCAGGTGAATAACATCAGCCCCCAAGGAGGGGGACCCAGGGGAAGGGCCCTGCAGAGAGACAAGGGGGCCCAGTGCTCAGGAGAGATTTCAGAGTGAGAGTGGCTGGAATAACCACATTTTAACCCATCATAATGTAGATAGTTGTGTTATGAAAAACACCAGAAAGCCATTAATGTAAATCATGAAATATTCAGTAAGGAAGTCACTTAAATGTCTTGTGTTCCCAGAAGTGGTGCCCAGAGTTTCCTGTACCGGGTGCCAAACACCAACTCCTTAGCGTCTGCAGAGGCTGCTCGTGCTGCACAGGAAGCCTTGGCTCAAGTGGCCGGCAGTGGACCCCTGTGCCCTCACCACCAGGGAGGGGAGAGAGGCGCAGCTGGGACCACAGCCACTACCTCCCCTCGTGTGTCATCAAAAGGGACAATCAGCTTGCAAGCCACTCCTTTCGTTAGACTCATCAGCACACAGCCCTGCCTTCAAGGATGGTGAGAAGGGCTGGCGGCGTGGCTCGAGTGGTGGAACAACAGCGGTGAGAAAGGCAGCCGCCCTTGCTTTCACTCTTGCCCTTGGCTTTCGCTCCTGTTGGTTGTTCCTGTCCACAGTCTGGGTCATGTGGGCCGTGAACCAGGAGTCCAGGATTTGGGTCCAGATCTGCTTGGCTCCAAAATTGTGCTCTGAGCCACTATCTTACTAACCTCTAAACAGCTATCCACTCCAGAAACACTGAACGAAACAAAAACAGAAAACACAAGTCAAAGAAGATGAGGCAAGTGAGGAGGATGTCTACCACCAAAGCAGAAAGCGTGTGTCATGAGGATGAGGGGATTCCACTCCTGGAGACCCAGGGTGGGAGTGTGAAGAGGTGCAGCCCCTGTAGAAAACAGGATGGTGGTTCTTTAAATCATTAAGGATGAACCCAAGAATTCCATGTGACCCAGAAATTTCTCTTTCGGGTCTATACCTGAAAGAAGTATAAGCAATTTTTTTGGGGGGGGGTGGGACTAGGGTTTAAACTCAGGGCTTTGAGTTTTCAAAGCAGGCGCTCTACTGCTTGAGTGACACCTCCAGTCCACTCAATGCTCATGCTATGGTTATTTTGGAAATGGGGTTTTGTGAACTATTTTCCCAGACTGGCCATGTACCGTGATCCCCCTGATCTCAGCCTCCCAAGTAGGCATGAGCCACAGTGCCCAGCAAGAAAATTTTGCACACCCATGTTCATACTCAATAACCAAGAGGTAGCAGAAACCTGAGTGGTCATCAGCAGGAGACAGATAGACAAAATGTGGTTCATACATATACTCAGCCTTCCAAAAGAGGAAGGGGTCAACAGGGTGACCCCTGAGACCATCACACTGAGGGAAACGAGCCAGACACAAAAGGACAAGCATGTGGGATTCCACTTATGTGAGGTCCCCAAAGTCACCAAAATCACTGACACGGTAGAGTGGTGGATGTGCAGCTGGTGAGGGAAGGGCAGTCAGAGTGTCAGGTTGGGAAGATGAGTGAGTTCTGTGTGAGTTGTCACAGTGGTGACGACTTCCACACAGTGTGGGTGTGCTTATTGCCATTCAACTGTGCAGTTAAGTGAGTTTTACTCTATGTGAATTTTACTATAATTTTAGAAAATAAAAAGATGAGGATGGTGAATGTTGATGAAGGTTCTTTCATGTCAGGGGTCGCTGGTGGCACAGGGATCCACAGCAGACCAAGAAGGATGGCTTTGGCCAGGAGTGGGGCAGGTGAGGGGTTTTCAGCACCCTGGAGAGAGACATGGTGTTCCCTGGGTTGCTGAGGACTCTTTGGTCATGGGGAGCAGAAGGTCCTGGTCTTCTGGGCTCTGCTCCTTCCCTTTGGTAGAAGCAGGGCAGGTACTTGCTGAGACTTACCAGGACTTGGTCTCTCCAGCCAGGTGATCACAGGGCTCCCCTGGTGAGAGGACAGAGCCTCCCAAGCTGTGCACACGAGGGACCCTGCCCTGTAGTGGAAAGGGCTGTAAGGCCCTGGAGGGCAGGCTGGGCCCATAGCAGCCTTGGAAAATCGGTTCCCATCCTGCTATGCACCCTGTGATCTCAAGAAGACTCCTGCCCGTCTCTGGGCCTCTTGGCCTCATCCATGATCTTCATAGCTTCCTGGGACCCAAGACAGAAAAGACGCAGGTAAATCTGGCACAGGGAGGGGACAGCTCTGGTTCCTTTGCTTGTGTGCACCTGGCCTGAGACTTTGTGGCATCACACTTTCACCTGGAGTGGTGGGACCCCCTAGGAGGGCTGCTGCCCATCTTGTCACAGGGATACCAGGGGGTGTGCTGCTGGCATTTAGTGCCTGGGAGCTAGGACTCTAAAGGTCACTCATGACTGAGACAGCCCTGCCACTAAGGATCCTCCACCTACAATGCCACTGTGACAAATAGCTTCAAGTCCCATACTCCCCAGAAGCCAAGCCTGGGGAGGTCCTGGTGCTCACAGTCTCTGTGATGTGATGCCAGTACAGTGAGGCTCTGGTCCTGATCCGGTAGTTTCCACAGGGGCTACTGACGCCTGCCCCATGCAAAGCACCACCAACCGACTGGCAGCCCTAAGGTTGATCAGATGCCCAGATCCCGGGGAGGCCTATAGGACAAAATTTTGGTTGTAAGTAGGGAGGACTGTACGCCCCTGGGGCAGAAATCCCACTTCTGTATGCATTTCCTATATCATTCTGGAAAGTGTACGAGGTGTGACACGACTCTCAACATGAAAACACAGTCCACTCTCGGCAGTTCTCTGTAGCCACACTTTGTAAATACAGCTCACCCTCAGGGTAGGCCTGTGTCATGGCCTTCCTTGGGGATCATTTAAACAGCCAAGTGCAAACGTGGTGATGAGCTGACCCACGTATGCACACTGTGGGTTGAGGTGATAGACAGCAGGACTGGAGGGGGAGAAGCAAGCACAGGCCCCAGGGGATCCCAGGCAGGGACCTAAGTCTGGGGCGGCAGGGAGAGGGGCCTAACTCTAGCCTACCAGGCTTTGCCACAGGTGCTGCTTGAGGTGAGTCTTGGGGTGAATGAGGGGAGAAAAACTGGGGCACAGAGGGCAAGGGAGCTGTGGTCAGCCAGTTTCTAGGAAGCTGACCTTTCCTGGAGCCTCTGGGATAAAGTGGTAGCTCCCCCTGGACAGGCTGGGCATAGGGAGGCTGCCATGGTCCCAGCCCTGGGTGGCCCTCCCACTCGCCATCACTCGTCTCTGAAAGGAGGCTTCTTAGGAAGAGCTTCTTCCCATAAGAACAATTATAGGAGAGCATCATGAATCTGATTTTCCACTTAAATGTGTATTTAGTGAATTGCTGTGGTTTATTGGGCACTTGGACTCGCCTGTAATTGCCTTAAATGACAGAAATGGCCCTGGGAAGCTGTTCCAGGGAAGCTGTGCAGGCTCCGTTCCCCTGTCCAGGTCTGGGGTGCCATCATTTCTGCTACATCAAAATACACAATGTAAGCATTAGACCGGAGGCCCTGGTCCTTTGTCCTTCCTAATCTGAGGCAGCCGGAGGAGTACAGGAACACCAGCTCTGCCATGAGGTGGACCCCGAGTCTAATCTTGGTTCGCTCGCTACTCCCGTGTTATAGAGGAAGAAATAGAAGCGCAGAGAGGTTTAGTATTCTTCCTAAGATCACACAGCAAGCCAACAGCAGCAGCTGGATTTGAACTCGGTGTCTGTTTGAGTCCACAGCCAAGCTTTGATCTTGTCACCCCAATCACAGACTGTCGTGGCCCAGTGCACTGAGTGGCTGCAAAGATGCAGGAACCAAAGGGTGGACGGTCTGCCCTTTGTTACATGTTGAGCGGAAGGGTGAATGGCCCCTCCTCAGCTCGGTCAGCCCCTGTGCCCACAAGCTGACAGCATGTCAGGACGGAATGCAGGGTGACCTGGCGTCCCTGGTCCCCCAGCGTGGCAGGGACTGCCCCTGCTGTGTGGTTGAGTGCCCGCTTCCCGGCTGACCAGAACAGCCACTGTCATCTCATTATTTTAGGAGCTGGAGAATTATTATTCGTGACAGTGAGCTTAAAAATGAAATAATAAGTCTGTCTTTTAAAAAGCAAATTGCGGCGCTGGAATATTCATGAGCTGTGACTTCATGGGAGTCGGCAGTGCAGTGCGGGAAGATTAGCATTCGGTTAAGTCAGCAGCGGAGGAATTTAGGGAAATGCGCTTGTCAGGCTGAGGAAGCGCGTGATTAATACTTTCCTGTTTGCGCGGCCCCTTAACGGGCACATTTTTAATGTAATAATTAATTAACCTTGGGATCACTCACCCCTCACGGAGGGCGGGGCTCCGTTCCTCCTGCGCAAGGACCCTGGAGACCGGGCGCCCAGAGGCCGAGGCCAGACCTCAAGAGAGGCCTGTCCCGGGGAGGATGGGGCGGCCAGCTCTGGGTGCAGGCAGGGCAGGGCGATGGGGACACAGTGTTGTACTAGCAAACGCCCACAACCAAGAGGTCGTGGCTGGTGTAGTGAGTGAGTTCAGGAGGCTCCACCTGGAATCTCAGAAGGTGGCTTTATTTGGAAATGGGGTCTTTGCAGATGTCACTAGTGAAGGGGCCTAAAATGAGAGTATCCTGGAGTTAGAGTGGCTCTAAATCCACTGGCCAAGTCCTCTTAAGAGGAGAGGCCACAGGGAGACACGGGGGAGAGGACACATGACCAGGAGGCAGAGCTTGGAGGGAGGCAGCCATGAGCCGCTGGGAGCTGGGAGAGGCCTGGGCAGGGGTTTGGTCAGAGCCTCCAGGGGGACTTGCCCTATTGGGACTGTGACACTGACCTCAGAACTGGGAGAGGAGGCACTCCTGTTGTTTCCAGCAACAGAATCACCCTGGGAGTTGTGGTGCCTTGTTAAGGCAGTCCTGGGACACTTGACAGTCGACAACTGTCATGGGAGGCGCTGAGGCCAGCTGAGGGCGGCCATGGGGAGGAGAGAGAGGTCTCCCCAGAAATTGCATTGTGGGGTCTGGTGCTGGCCTTTGCAATGAGCAGGACAAGCGACCAGAAGCTAGGTCCCTCTGCTCTAGGCATTGGGGTCTCTCATTGTAGGGGACTGGAACACAGATATGTTTCTCAAACTGGTTCCCATTGTACCCAAAGGGGCATGGGAGCTGAGAGGTCAGTCCCTCCCACTTCTTCCCTTGTGCTGCCCACTCCCAGGACCCTCCTCTGGCCATGCTGCTCCTTTGGGCTCTGTGCACCCCACTCTGCAGCTTACCACTGCTCCCATCTGGGCTCCAGCTCCAGGCCTGCAGAGTGTTTGTGGGTTGGAAGTGGACATGCCAGCCAGGCCCCATGGTGCCCAAGCATGCACTCATAAGTGCCACACACACCCATGTTGACATGCATGCCCACAGACACGAACATGCACACACTCACAGTGCCATACAAATGCACTCAGACACACACACACACCCCTCACTCACCCGCACAGCGCTCAGCACCCTCAAATGCCCACTCTGGGCAGGACAGCAGCTCTCCTGCGCCCTCTAGTGGTGACTGTGAGGCACTGCAGCCGCCGCCTTTTTGAAAGGTTTGCAGTTTGGTGAGGTTGTCCCCAGTTTGGTTTGTGGGAGGGGAGAAGACGCGTATCTGTGTGTGGGGGGTGGGGTACAAGAGGACTGGGCAGGGCAGGGGGGTGGGAAGGATGGCCATGTCTTCAGCAGCCGCCACTAGGGCCACTCAGCTCCTCCAGGGATCTCTTGGCACAAGGGCTGGACTGGAGTGGTCAGCTCACTCCAGACCTTGGGCCAGGCCTGCTCTTTCCTGACCACAGGCCTCTCTGGTCCCCTGCTGGGCCCTGGGCCTGCCTTGCTCAGACCAACTAAGGCTAGGGAGCTGGTGTGCAGGCAGGATCCACATGGTGTGCCTCTTGTAACTGAATTCTAGGCCAGAAGCCCAACTCCAGGTATTCCACAGTACTCCAAATAAGAGACAAGTAGTGGTGACGAGCAGAGAAAGGGAAGAGGCAAAGTAAGAATTTCAGCCCGTCTTGGGGCACAGACATGAGGTTAAATAGAGGAAGAATTGGGGCAGGGGGAGAGAGGTGTACATAACTAAGCAGTCCCAGGAGAAGCGGGAGCTGGTTGATTACTGTCTCAGTTAGGTTCTGTGAGGGGAGCAATCTGGCTCTCACGAGATCATTGCCCCCGCTCCAGGGTGCAGCCCTGCACCTGAAGACATAGCTAATTGTCTTCATTTGGAGGGGTGATCTGTCCTGCCAGGCTCTGCTGCTCCTTTCCTTAGGAGCCTGCTCATGAAGATGTTGTCAATCAGTCCTGCCCTTCCTGGAACCCAAGGTGATTGCAGGGGAGCTCAGAGTAAAGGACAGAGATATAGCCCAGTGCCGGTGGCTCACACTCATGATTCTAGCAGTAGGGAGTCTGAGATCGATAGGATCATAGGATCGTGGATTGCGGTCAGCCAGGCAAACAGTTTGTAAGACCCCCATCTCTAAAATAACCAGAGAAAAATGGACTCGAGGTGTGGCTCAAGTGGCAAAATGGCTGCCTTGCAAGTGTGAAGCCTTGAGTTCAAACCCCAGTCCCACTAAAATTAAAGAGTTTTAAAAAAAAAGGACACAGATGTAAAATGGAGGCTGGGATGCTGTGCTTTTCTCCTACTTTCAGTTAATTCATGGGCTCAAGTAAGGAGCCAGTGTTTCTTAACCAAAGCAGTTCTAAGTACCCATTATCCTATTCCTGAGGAAAACAGGAGTGGGAGGACATCCCAGAGGGCTATGACCACAGGCTATCTGGCTCCTACTTAGCTTCGTGGGCTGGGGTGGGATGGGATAGGCAGTCCATTGTGGAGGTGGCAGTGGGAGTCTGGGAACCTCGGGGGTCCAGCCTGGTCCTGTAGCTGAGGGAAGTTCTGAGAGCACCCCAGAAACCCCTCTGTGATTCCTTTTCTGCCAGAAGTGGCCAGTTTCTGTTGCTGCAGTTAGGACCTCCCAGAGGCTGCCTGGCCCCACCTGGGAACATGGGCTCATTGTCCACCAGACTGGGAATTCCTTGTGACCTTCCCCTGCTGCCTCCCCAGGCCTGTTAGCAGGTACTAAATAAACAGTATTGGACCAAGGTCAGGTGTGCAGCGGCATTCTCCAGAAGCAGAGGCTGAGATGGAGTTCCTGGCACATGGTGGGTAGGTACTAGGGACCAGTCTCTGTGGGACATGCAGGTGGCAGGGGGAGGAGCTGTCTCTCCACACAGGCTCTTTGAGGCCTAGCCAAATAGGTAGGCAAAGGGCAGGAATCTGAGTGGGGGCTCCCTGCTGAATATCCCATGAAATGCTGGGTCTGACCCCTCTTAGCTCAGCCATGCAAAGCGGGTGTGCCCTCCAAAGGTGCTTCTGTAGCTGAGGCAGCAGGGCAGCAGGTCCTCTCTTGGAGGGACTCTGGGTGGTGTCTCTGAGCCCACACCAGCCACACAGAAGCCTGACCCTGGTAGAGGAGCTAACTGTCTCTCAGAAGGAAGGGAGCTGCTAACTCCCATTGGGAGGGGACAGATGGTACCAGTGGTCAGTTTGACTCCAAAATCCTCTCTGTTGGCCACCTCCCCACCCTGGGGATCCCAGAGAGCTAGCCCCTGGGCATGGGGGAGGGGCTCATCCAGGCCCCTCTGTGTACCTCCTGCTTTTCTCAGCTTCCCAAGATATGGGGCTGTGGTGACTGCTGATTGGCAGTCTGCCCTAGGGCGGAGCTGCCATCCATGGGAGAGCAACCATACTGCCTTCTGGGCTCCTCCTCAGAAACATTTCAACAACACTGTCACTGTGCAGACTGGTGGCCTGGAGAGGCGACCAGGCAGCCTTCCTGGAGGAGGAGGAGGCCTAAGCCCAGAACAAGCTATGTTGGCACAGCATTGAACAAGGAAACAGGAATTGATAGGGAGAACAGCCTGAGCAATGGTGTGCTGGCTGCAGCCCAGGAGGGTCAGGGAGGGGCTCTCCCAGGGCTCAGGAGGTCTGTGCACGGCCACATAACCACATGAGGCAAAGCCAGGCCTGACAGACACATGAAGCCTCTTTAGTCTCAGTTTATTTCTGACACAGATGATGCCAGGAAGAGGAGCACAGGGCGTTTGTCCCACAGAGGGAAAAGAGAACATCAGAGCACAGAGGGCCACGGTTGGACAGGAGCAGGGGTATGATGTGGTTGTGTAGTCTTCCAGACTGCAGCTCAGCAGCCCCACCCGGGAGTGGAGGGGGCAGGGGGCTCAATGGCACCCCATGTGGCTGTGTTGTAACACGACCTTGTTTGCAAGAACGGTCTTTGCAGATTTAATGAAGGATCTGGAGATAAGATCATTATTTTAGATTGGGAGGGGACCTAAATCTAATGACCAGAGTCTTTAGAGAGGACACACAGGGAAGAGATGCAGGGAGGAGGGGCAGAGGTTGGACTCATGCAGCCTCAAGCCCAGGAGCCTGGGATCTCAGAGCTGGAGGGGCAGGAAGGGCCCCCCTCCCCCGGAGAACAGGGAGGGAGCCAGCCCTGCCACACGCGAAGTTTGGACTTTTTGGCTTCCAGAACTGTGAGAGGGGAAATTTCCATTACTTTCAGCCACCCTCAGGTTTGTGGTACTTTATTACAAAAAGGAATAAGCCCCATGCCTCATCTGGCATCTGGGGAGGTGACGAGAACCTGCCTGTGACCGCCTCCCCAGAGCCAGGGGGACCTGAGGCTGGGTCTCAGAGCCTTCCCTTACACACTTCCCCTGTGCTCATTTCTGGGACAATCTGCCCAAGACTCAGATCCGTGGCTGGAGCCTGTGTCTGTGTGGCCGTGGGGATATGTGGAGCCCTCATGGCAGGGGTGGGCGGGGGGCCTGCACTGGGCAGCAGGTGGCTGGAAGGAAGCAGGGAGACTGAGGGCTTTGAGGTCAAGATGAGGATTCAGATTTCTCCTGTCAGAGCAGGGCGCCACTGAGGCCTGGTCTCGGTCCCCCTCCCTGTGCTCAGCTCAGGAATGTGCACAACTTTCCCCAGAATGAACCTTGGATCTTCGCCCTCACTCTTTTGCAGCCAGTCCTGCAAGAGCTTGCACTTCTTCACTGGCCTCTGAGCTGGACAGAGAGAGCACAGTCATGGTCCTGTTGGTGGCCTCCCTGTGCTCCTTCCCCTTCCCCATCACGTTGTGTTGGGACTCAGACATGTGACATGTTAGTTGTGAGGAGGCCAAAGCAGAGGCTGGACCCCAGCTGCTCCTGGGGAACAAGCTGGGCCACCCTGCGGGGACGGGAGGCCACAGATAAAGCTTGCAGGTCCCAGCCCAGGCTTCTGAGATAGTCCAGCTTCCAGCCCGCCTACCAGCTGATGGCTGCTGCTTACCACCCTGGATGAGCCCCACTGGGATCAGCCCAGCCGGTCAGCAGAACCATGGGTCAGCTCTTGGCTCCCCAGAGATAATGAAGTCATTTCAAGCACCAAGTGGGGATGGTTTTGTCACACAGCAGCACTGTGCTTGCAAATGACAGACCCACAGACAGGCACCTGAAGATACTCACTGAGGTGACAAGTAACATTTCAGGTTCTTCTCCTACAGGCCTCCATTTTCTCCTCAAAATCGCCCCCCTCCTTAGCCCATGGTGGACCATGCTCTTAGAACCTTCCTGGTACTGTTTGCTTTCTTCGTAGGTTCCCTACAGGAAGAGGTGGGTGCCCCCTTAACTCCAGCCACGGCTGCCCTGCTGACACCTGCCTGCTTTGTCTCCAACCCAGGCCTCACTCCTGAAGGCCAGCCAGGTATGTTCAGCGGCCTGTCAGCCACCTCCACCAGGATGTCCCCTGTACGTCCAGGTGCCTTGTCAGAATCTGAGCTCAGCACTTCCCTACTTGGCAGCTCCTCCTGTCCCCTACTTCAGAAGGCTACTGCCCTCTGCCACCCAAGCAGTAAGACTTCATGTCATTCTTGATTTCACCCTCTTTACACCTGCCTATCAACGACACTGCAGAGTCCTGCTGACCCCACCTCTTCAAATCGGAGGTGGTCATTTGACTGTCTTCTCCGACGTCTTGGATCAGGCCTTCAGCTTTGGTTCCCTGAAAGAGGCAGTGGCTTCCTGCCTTTCTCGGTTTCTGGCCCGGTTCCTCAGTCTGTACCATTCCTACCAAGGCCAGGTCACTCGAGTCCAACTTTGGCGAAGCTCCCCCTGGCCTCCCAACTTCCTGACCCCGCTCACTGCTTTTAGGTTCCAGTAGTGCTGGGTTGTTTTCTTCCCCCTTCAGCCAACTTCTAATACTTCTTTCCTACTTGCTCTAACAGTCGGTCTGCTTTGAAAGTGCTCACCTCCAGGACTGAGTCCTGCTCTCTGGTCTTAATCATGACTATTTTTTCAGTGAGTACAGAGGTTCCAGCTTGTGGGAGATAGTTAATAAATGCTAAACTGGACAAACAGAATTTGATCGTGATTGGAATTCTCATATAGGAAAAAAAATGAGAACATGTGTGCAAAACGGTGCTGAGAGAAAAAAACCAAGAGGTGAGAGACACTGGGAAGTCTCCCACCAAGAGTGCCAGCCTCCAAGCACAGGAATTGTGGCTCCTTCGTCTTTGCTCATAAAGGTCTTTGAATGAATGAAGTGTGCATGTGCAGGTCACTCAAGAGCCCAGGTCTGGCCCAAACTGCACTACTTATATCGATCACCTGTTAAAAAGACAATACAGGGCTGGTGGAGTGGCTCAAGTGGTAGAGCACCTGTGTAGCAAGCGTGAGGCTTTGAGTCCAAACATCAGTACTGCCAGAAAAAAAATATACAGTGACACTTGCTAAAGCACAAAGAGGAAGACTTTACTCAATACGATTGACACAGGCACAGGGAACTCTGCAGTGGGAATTGTAGCCAAGGAGCAGGAGGCCAGCGGATGGAACCCTGGTAAGAGGAGTAAGGGGTGTTCTGGCGAAACCTGGTAGGATTCTTGCTGAAGATAGGCCAGGGTGACCATGTTACTGGTGGGCATCTCAGAATACCCTGGTTGAGAAGACCTCAGGTCCTTGGTGTCCTGACAAAGAACTGAGGGGAGACACACAGACGACAAGGCGGCAGCAAAGTTCCACTGAGAGAAATCGGGAAAGTACGCTCCACCAGGAAAGGCGCGGCTCTGATCAAGTCTGATCAAGACTCTGATCGAGTGCTGCACTGCAGCTCAAGAGCATGGGTCCCTTGCTTTGGATGGGAATTTATACACACACGGGGTGAGCCAGTGGGGGAGGAGATTTGGGCGGTTCTTGGAGAGGCTTTTGGTGATTGACGATTGACTCACTGTGCACGTGAATTCACTCCGTTATAACTGAGAGGCGGTCCCCAATACATCAGGCTGTAACTGGGGGCCCTCGTGCACACGCCCCAGCTTGGGTCCAGATGAAAATGCTGCTTCAAAAGGGGTGTTTTAGGGCAGTTCTGGGTAAAGCTAGATCACCTGTTCCCATGGGACGATCTGTGAAGCGGCCACGTGTTCTCCGTGACCTGGTTTGGGTACTTCCCTGAATTTCCTGCCTCAATCACGTATCACCTGGGGATGTGGAGGATGACGAATCTGACCAGGTATCAAGGTCAGGGCTGTTGCTAAGCTGGCTTAGCAGGGTACTTTTTTTACAAGGAAGTGCACAGACTGGCCTAGGAGCCTGATTAAAGTTTGGCCAAGTGGGGAATCTTTGTCACACTCACCAGAAAATGAGTCCCCAAGGGCAGCTTCCCTCCCTTACAGCAGCCCCACAAATGAAGTGTTCCTGCAGCCCAGGGGTTGTCCACCCTCAGGCAAGCTAGGCACTCCTGGAGGTTTTTGCTGGAGTCAGATCATATTTCTAGTTGCCACAGGCTGCCCATCTGGGGACCCCAGTTTGAGAACCTCCACTCTAGGGCTGTGCCATCCAAAAGAAACATCAGAGCTGGGTGTCAGTGGTTCATGCCTGTAATCCTAGCTACTCATGAGGCAGCGATCAGCTCGATGCCAGCCTGGGCAAATAGTTTGTGAGACCCTATCTCAAAAAAACCCATCACAAACAAAGAGCTGGTGGAGTGGCTCAAGGTGTAGGCCCTGAGTTCAAACCCCAGTAACCCCCCCAAAACCCTAACAGTCACATATACAACTATCTTAAAAAGGCAAAAGAAACAGGTGAAACTTTAATGTTTTATGTAACCCAATGCATCCAAAATACTATTTCAAGATGTAGTCGATCTAAAAACACGACTGAGAAAACAGCTTTTTCTCAGCTGTTTTTGTTTCGTTTTGTTTCTTGGTGGGATGGGATTTGAACTCAGGGCTTCGGACTCTCAAAGCAACTGCTTTACCTCTTAAGCCACACTGGACCATTTTGCTCTGGTTATTTTGGAGATGGGGAGGGGGTGTCTCACAAACTATTTGACCAGGCTGGCTTCGAACCTCCATCCTCCCGATCTCAGCCCCCCACGGGAGCCGTTTCCCGTGGCTGGCCTTCCCGCCTGGGCTTGGCTCTTAGCTGGAGTCACTTAAAGTAGTGCCACCGAGGGCCAAGGCCCTGTGCCCCTGCTTTTCTGCTGGGGGCGGGGGGGGGGAAGACTGGCTGGCGGGCAAAGGCCCAGGGCAAGGGTCCCCCCACCAAGGCTGCCTCTTGAAGTTTACTCGCAGAATCGCTCCTTATTTCCTTAGCTAACTTTTGGAATGAGCCGCTGACGCCCGGTTTTAGCTAACTCTTCAGAGTCAGTGCGTATTCCACAGCCATAGCGCTGCAGTAGCCTGTGGCTAGTGGCGCTGGCGGAAAAAGAGTTCGAGAACTACAACTCCGGACAGATAGCCGGCGGCACCTGTTACGCACTTCTGGTGCGCCGCCGGGCGCCCTCTGAGAACCACAACTCCCAGCATGCATCTGTGCGTCCAGTTACCCACTTCCGTCAAGGCTGTGGGCACGAGATGCCTACTAAAGAACCACATCTCCCGGCATGCCCCGGCACGCCAGTTACGCACTTCCGGCGCGGCGGCGACAGCGCGCCCCCGGCGGCTGCGGCGGCGGCGGCAGCGAGGCCGATCATTCAAGCGGCGGCGAGTGACGGGGCTGCCGGGCCGACGGGAGCCGGGGCGGGGCGGCGGCAGCGGCGGCCCAGCGAAGGAGCGCGCGACGGCCCGGCCCCGCCCCCGCCCCGCCTGCCCGCCCGCCCCGGTGACCTTCACGGGCTTGGGCGGCGGGCGCTGGCCCCGGCGGTGGCGGCGGCGAGATGTTCGTGCAGGAGGAGAAGATCTTTGCGAGCAAGGTGCTTCGGCTGCACATCTGCGCGGCCGACGGCACTGAGTGGCTGGAGGAGGCGACCGAGGACACGTCGGTGGAGAAGCTCAAGGAGAGCTGCCTCCAGCACGTGAGGCCCTGCCCGGCGACCCCCGGACCCCTGCCTAGGCCGCAGACACGCGCCTCATTTCCGGACCCCAGTCCCACCTTGCCTCCTTCCTAGAATCCAGGCTCCGATCCCGGATCTGCCCCAGCCGCGGACCCCCTCTGGCCCCAGACCCGCCGTCCCCCCGCGGCCCTTGGCCCTCTCTCGGCCATACCTTCTTCTCCGGCCGCAGACCTTCCTGGACGCTCTTCTCTGAGCTCCGCTGGTCGCCAGCGCCAGACACCAGGCCAAGCTCTGCTTGCCGCCCTCATTGAATTTCTTTGGGTCCTTGGGAGGGAGGGCGGATGGGGAAACGGAGGCCGAGAGGGGAGGACCTGGGCGAGGCAGGGCTCATCGTCTTACGGCATTTGTGCTCGCTTGCCGTGGGGGTGAGGTTAGTGTTTTTCAAGCTGAGAATTAATGACGGTCCCTTCCCTTCAGAGCCAGCTGCTTGGAGCCGTTTCCCGTGGCTGGCCTGCCCGCCTGGGCTTGGCTCTTAACTGGAGTCACTTAAAATAGTGCCACTGAGGGCCAAGGCCCTGTGCCCCTGCTTTTCTGCGGGGGGTGGGGGGGGCAAGCCCAGGACAAGGGTCCCCACCAAGGCTGCCTCTTGTTGAAGTTTACTCGCAGAATCGTTCCTTATTTCCTAAGCTAACTTTTGGAACCAGTTCTTGAGACCTTCACCTCTCTAAGCTCCACTGAGAGTGGTCAGGTGGGACACCTGCTGTCTCTCAGACCCTGGTGGCCTTGACATGATGCTGTGTTTCCTGGCAGACTTGGGTTAAAGGCGGCCACAGCTTTATAGTGGAGACACCGTGTGAAAAATTATGTACCTGTATGTGTGACAAGTTGTTTGTGTTCAAATGTGACCAAGTGCTGACTCTAAGGGGGAACTTCCATTATTACTGTGCAACTGCTTGAGAAGAAAGATTTCGCACCCTTGAGTGGTGGCTGTGTGGCGTCAGTCTGTAATTGTCAGGCGGGCATGGTGACACCCCAGTTTCAGGCCCCTTCTAGAGCACATCCTATAGTGGTAACCTGAAGGCCTTGGCCTCGCGTTCACCTCAAGGAGGCTCATGTACTCAAAGTTAGGTGCGTTTTGACCATTTGATTATTTTTCTTCTCAACCAGCACATGTAGTTTTGCTCTCTAGAAACCCACCAGGACAGCACAAGCCAAAATGTCCTGTGAGAACCAGGCATTACTGCGTGTCTGCATGTGTGTCTTAAAACCCCCGGGGAGGTTCTGTGTTCTCCCCAACACAGGATTAGGGCCTTTAGGGTTAAGTTCCGGGTGACCCCCTAAATAAGCATGAGGATTAACGGAATAAAAGAAAATATATTGTCAACCCAAAAACCACATTGTCTTGGAATGTCACCTGCATGGCTGTGGCAATTAGTGTAACTCACTAATGGTATGGACTTAATGACCATCCTGGGAGTGTTTTGTGAAGGTAACAGGAAATGAACCACAGATGCTTACTAATGAATTTCAGGAGCACTCAGTTAATTAAGCAGACAGTTTCAATGTGAGGCTAATTATTCATGATATGTTACTTTACTTGGTATTTTGGGTTTTCCCCCCCATATCCTCCTTTAAGTTGAGATTTTATTCCACTCTACAGTCTCTCCAGGTATAGAGGATCTGAGGGGATTTTCACACCACAAGAGCTGATGTAAATTACAGGACTGTAGACCTGAGGCATCAGAAAGTATTGCCTCCTCCAAGTCCCATCCATCCTGCAGGCAGAGTCAGAATACAGTAGTTATAAAAGAGACTTTTCAGGTTGTGTACTTGACTGTCACCCTGGAAACCAGTCCCTGCATGCCATATTGCTGTAGGCAGCAAGGCCTGGTGCATGTCTTGTCTTGAGTCCTCCTTCCTGCCTCCCCTGTGGGTGCTTATGCGGGTGTTCTTTTTCTCGTTCTCTTTCCCGTCTACCTTGAGGGGTGATGTGGACTCTTCTTTCTTTCCCCCCACAGTACTCCTGGAGCACATAGCTGTATGAAAGAGGAGTGCATTGTCATAACTCTTAAGGAAATGGATTACTGATTTTGCCTTTTCCTTTCTTGTTTTATCTAAAATGGGTTCACCATAGTGATTTCTAGCTTCTGTTGCCCAGGACTGGAAAAAAAGAGCACAGGAAGCCCTTTGTCTTATGGGATTAGACCTGTGGGATGGAGGATGAGGTTGTTTTGGGGGGGGCGGGTGAGGGATTCAAACTCAGGGCCTCACACTTGCTAGGCAGGTGCTCTGCCACTTGATCCATGTCTCTATCCCTTTTTATTTCTAGTTATTTTTCACATAGGATCTCAAGTTTTTACCCAGGACTGACCGCAGACCAGGATCCTCCTACCTCCACTTCCCATGTAGCTGGGATTACAAGTGTGATCCACTATCCCTGGGTTGTTCTTTGAGAATTTTTTGCCTGGGCCGACCCTGAACTGCTATCCTCCTGATCTGTACCTTCTGAGTAGCTGGGATGACAGGCATGAGCCACATGCCCAGCTTGAGGAGTTTCTTTTTGTTTGTGTGTTTTTGAGACAAGGTCTCACATAGCTGAGGCTAGCCTGAATGAACCTTACTATGTAGCCCTGGCTGATCTCAAACTTGTGATCCTTTCGCCTCAGCCTCCTGAGAACTTGGGTTATAGGTATGCACCACCATGCCTGGGGTAGGGGGTTCTCTGTGATTCAAAGTGCCAGGCAGCACAGTACTTGCTAGTGTGGGCTGTTGAAATTTCGTAAGTTCTGTGAAGCTTCAGGTCCTGTCATTGTCACATGACAGATGGTATCGGGTGTAGGCAGAAGATAGGGCAGTAGACATGGAATGCAGAGGATGTCAGGGTCTCCCTGCCTCAGTGGTGGTTTTCGCTGGGATTCCCACTGCTGTATCCCCGTGGACAAACACAGACAGAAGGAGGGTGTTGTGCATGGTGTGGGTGACTCATGCTTATGTCTTGCTCCTAGTGTGCTTTTGACACTGTGCAGAGTCTTTTGGGAACCATGATTAGGATTGTTTTTGGAAAATTGTATTTCATTGACTGTTCTGAACTTGACAGATCAACTAGAATTGCAAAGGCATACCCAGTACTTCTTGGAGCAGAGCCATTGCCAAGTTGAAGGAAAGTTGGAGAGTTCTTTATTGTGTTACACTGGCAAGAGCATAGCTTACTGTTAGCTGGATTCCACCTCTATGCCCCTGGCTTTGCCAGTTTTGTTTGAATCTATGTTAACCCCTGGAGCCTCTGTGATCCTTTTTTTCAAAACTGTTTTCAATCTGAGACTAATGGAAAATTCTTGTTACTCTAAAATGCCAGTGTTGAGAGAGAAATACATGCTTCTGTTTTTTCCTTTCTGGCTAGCAGTTGTGTTTGTTGGGTGTTTTTGAACCTCCATACTATCCATAGTAGCAGAGGGAGGTGATGAGTAAGCTTCCAGTGAGGTCTGTACACAGCGCCCAGCATACCCAGGAAGCCTGGAGGACTCCAGGTCCCAAGAGTCCTGGAATGGTGCCACAGCTCCCCTCCAGGCTGGCTGTGTTGCAGTCTGTTGTTAGGTGTTTAGAAAGCACCAGTGAACTGTCTCACCTAGTTTCTCAGGTTTCCTCCCTTCCTGATCTTTACTGAATTCTGCTATCTAAACTCAGAAAATCCATAGGAACAGGAAAATAGTCCTGGCCCCTGGCTCTATTCTGAGGTCCAGAGGGTTGCCAGCCCAGGCTGCAGAAGCATGGGAGGGTCTTTTGTGAAGATTGCGAGTGCTGTCACATTTCCCTCACTCCAAGGTTCTGCCTTATGGAGAGAGGCCACAGCTGATTAAGTGGCACCATTGTCTGGTGTGGTGTCTGGTGTATGGTGCTATGAAGGGCTGCATGGTACTGATGGGTAGTGGTAAAGTTGCAATCTACTGTACAAACTCAAGTGAGCATAGATGGTGCCAGAAGGCACAGGCACAGCAAGCACACCTGTCTTCATCTTGTGCTACCATCAGCATTTGTTGGTCTTCATATAGTTGGCAGTGAGATGGGCGCTGTCCAAAGACAAACAGGACTTCTGTAATCCAGAAATAGGAGTGTTTAAATTCTGGATGGCTGTGCATTGTTTTGTGGAGCAAGGTGCCTGAATGAAATGACTAGTAGTTTCTGTCTGCCCAGGCCCCTGCCAAAACAGGTTGTGAGGTCAATCTCTTAGAGGGTAGTTGCAGGATTGGAAGAGATCTCATAGGTGAATATCTAGAGTTTGAAGTCAGTAGCAATCGAGGAGGTGTCTCAGTCACTGGGAGTGCCTGTTGGGTGACCGTGGGGTGGGTGTGTGGCCATACTCCTCACTGTTGCAGGTGCGCTGTCTTCCCTGGGTGGCTGGGACTTCAGTGCTCTCCTCCTTCCCCTGCCCCACCCTGCTTTCCAGGGCACTGGGGACTTAGGCATAGCTGTGTGCCCATCAGTCTCCGGTGAGCTGCCTTAGGAGAGGCCCTAAGAGCTGTGTATGTAGTGAAAGCATAGTGAACGTGAGGCCAGTCACATTCAGTACTTCTCTGGGAACTTTGTGGAGGCTCATTCTCTGCTGTTTCTCGTTCCCTTTCACATGTTTGTGGAAGAAAGAAAAAATGCACAAAACATATCTGGATCTTTAGGCTATCAGGAAACAAGGGACCTATTTTCATCTGAAAATCATCTTCCAGATCTTTCCCAACAAAGGAAGCGATTTGGGTTGCCCATACTTTATCAGTAGGGTCTTGCATGTCCAAGCTCAGTGGTTTACAGTGGGCAGTAATGAGCGGGAAGGCCTGGGAAAATCATGAGTTGTGACATTTCATTTGGCTTCTGACATTAATGGGGTTGTTTGATTTTTGTCTATGTTTTAACGTCCTTGATAGTAAGGAAAACCAGTAATTCCAGCTGTAGCTTGGGATGTCAGGTCCCGTATTGCAATATTATGATTATGTTCCTTTATTTATTTATTTTGGTGGTACTGGGAAATTAAACTTTGGCACTTGAGCCACACCTAGCCCATGACTTATTTTCTACTTAGAGATGTATCGTTTGGGTTTTTCCCCAGTGTGCTCATGGGAGCTTAGAAGACCCAAAAAGTGTAACCCATCATAAGTTAATACATGCCGCTTCAGAGAGGGTGCTGAGTGACACCAAAACAATCCTGGAGGAAAATGTCCAAGACAAAGGTAAGGACCCCCCAACCTCAGGAGCTCTGACCCTGACCCCGTCCCCATGCTATCCGTGGTCGAGCTGAGTATGAACAAGAGAGTGGATTGACTCTGTTTTTATCTTATTAAAAATGTTTGTGTTATGGAATATTTGTAAAAAATAGCAGAACCCAAAATTGAGCAAGCAGCAACATTGGAGAAGCCAAATTTTTTAATTCCATTTCAAAGCAAAGCCGGAGTCTGGGGTTTGTGCAGGTTTAGTTTTGGGTCACAGATGATGGTCGTGCCTCTTGTCTCAAGCACGTTAGTAGGATGGTCTTATCACACACACACGCACTTCACTGCTTGCACTTTTGTGTCTGGAGGCACTTGGGGAGAAAACCTCAGTTTTTTAAATGTCGTTCAAATACTGACTTTAATTTTGGAAAATGCTGATAGCAGTTATTGCTCACAGACTCCTTTTGAGCATTATAATGAGGCCCAGAACTGGACAGAAGGTGACCCATGGTGAATTATCACCTACCATACCTCAGGTTGTTAGCTTTGAGGATTAAGACCAAACTCCCCAGCCTTACCCATTTTCAAAAGTGAGCTCATGAAAATGAGAGCATTTTATAAGATTTCCACCAGTTCATTTTGTGTCATCATTTGGGCTAAACTGTACGTGCCTCCTGGGCCATTGGTCACCTCTGGTGACCCATACAGACATCAGAAAGCTAGGAGTGGGTGGGCTTGCTTGGTTTAGGAAGGACCCAGAGAAACCCCTGTTTCTGTGCTGAGCTTGTCTAGCACCCTGTGATTTATGGCTATGAAATGATGACCAGCTTGATAGATACAAATATTTTTTCTAGATGTCCTGTTGCTGATAAAAAAGCGTGCTCCAGCTCCACTTCCCAAGATGTCCGATGTCTCAGCAGAAGAAAAGGTAAGTTTCAGAGTTTGCAGCAGGAGATCTTCATTGGTCAAAGCCTCTTGTACTCAAGACTGCAGAAGTAATCTGTGTACTAGTTCTGTGTACTGTGCATAGCACAGCATAATCCCCAGTAATCACACACATGCTCTATGAGATTCTCCATCATGGCTAGACCTGTTTGACCACCCTTGATCATCAGTGATTGGTGACCAGCCCCAGAAAAGCTGGCTCTGTGGTGTCAAATGCAGAGGAGAATGAGGGCATGCTCCCGAGTTACCACTTAACCCTTGTGCCACTGTCTAGCCTGACCTCTACATTCTCCCGTTCTTCTGTCCTCCAGTACCCAATTTCATCCTGACAGAACAATGTAGGAAACTCTTCATGTGAAATGAGGAGCAGCATGCAAAGGAGGTGACAAGCCCAGCAGCACACACTCTTCTTTGAGCCTGGGTTTGCCTGTCCTGAGTATGTTTTACAGGACAGAGTTGGATACCCTAGAGTTCACGTAAATGGGTCGATTTGCAGTCTGCAACTTCCCTGTAACTGAGGTGGCTTAGGAAGATAGCAGTTCGTTATTTGTCTGGTAACTGCCCTCAGAGCTCCTCCTTTAGGAAGCTCATGTGTTCTAAGACATGAACTGTGGATGGACCTTTTCAACTCTTGCACCAAATGTGCCTGTGTCCTAGTACACGGCAGTGCTGTTTTGAAGGGCAGTTGCCTTTCTTGTCTGCAGGGAGTGGAAATGCCAGGAGAGCGCTCACCTCAGAGGAGTGACTGGATCTGTGCCTGATAGCACGCAAGCTCTTTCAGGGTTTCTTCTGGGACTACAGATAGAGGAGGAGTGCCCTGGGTTTCAGGCCTTTCTTATCTTGACCACACCTGGCCACCAAGCTGGTTTGGGCACAGGCAGTAGCTCTCAGATGGGTTGTCTGCCCATCTCTACCATTACAGATCTGGGCTGGTTTCTGCCTGTCCTGAGCCAGGCACTTCTGAGAACTGCTACAGGCTGATGCCATTCTCAAGTTACGGTTCTGACTGTTGGTATTTGGTCTTAGAGGCCCACTAACTAGTATAAGCAGCGTGGCTGTGACTACAGCCTGACACATTGGCTCCCACTCACCTTTGTTTTTCTTTTTCTTTTTTTTTTTTTGGTGGTACTGGGGATTGAACCCTAGGCCTGGTACATACCAGGCAGGTGCTCTACCACTTAAGCCATACCCTAGCCCTCACCTTTCTTCTTTCTTCTTCTTCACATAAGTGCAAGATGGAACATTATAAGGTGTGAATTCTTAGTTTTATGTATTTTTCTAAGTTAAAATGACAATGTAGTTAAAATTTCAAGTAATACTACACAATTTTAATAAGAATCAGTAGCTTCCTATCATACTTGAGTCATACTCCCTATAAGCAGTCACACATAACTCTTGTTCTGTGTTCTTTTCCAGTGGTGGGTGGTAGGTAGGTACTTTGCACAGAGCCATATCTTTACTCCCGCTTGTTATTCTTCCAATTGTTATCTTCAGCAATTTCTCTCCTGATTTCTAAGTAACGTGCATGTGATGCTTCTTGCATTACCGATTGTGGGCAGTTGGCTTCTTGGTGATAAGGATGTAACTGCCTTCCTTCCTTCTCCTCCCTCAGGGTGGGGTGAAGGTGGCTTCAGAGCTTCCATTGCTGCTACTGTTCAAAGCATATTCTGAGCAAAGCATATTCAGATTATTTATCTTGGGACTGGGGGTGTAGCTCAGTGGTGGAACACTTGCCTAACATCCCAAAACACACATAAACGTAAAAGATTTTTATACTTTTTTTTTTTTTAATATAAATTAACCCATTTTATTGTAAACCAGGGATGTCTCAAATGGTAGAGCTTCTACTGGTCTTTTAATTCCTTCAGTCTTCTGATGGCAGACTTGATGTGACTGCTGAAGTGGTGGTATAGGTCCAGGCACCACCAGCCACCGTTTTCATGCAGGAACCACAGTGCCATATTCCTACAGCCTGTCTCCTCATCTTGATTTTGCCACAGAAGGAGCAGGTGTAGTTGGTGTGTTGGCTGATTTCAATTTTCTTTTCCATTTTCTGGAGGGAGGCACCATAGCGGGTCCCGTATTTACTGACAGTCCCGACCTTCTTGGTGCGTTTGTCCATGTCGCTGTGATGTAGGTCTAGCCAGAGAGTTTTATATGTCTTCACTGCCACACAGTTTGCAGTAGGAGGATCAAGTGCTAAGTGTCTGAGGCTGTGTGCAGAGCACCCCAGAATTCCCCCAGCTCACCGAGGAGGTCAGCCACAGTTCTAGCGTGGAAGGAGATTGGCTCTTTCTCTAACTAGGACCCTATTTGTCCTGTCTCATAGTTATGTCCCTTATGGTCCTGTGTCCTTTTTGACTCATATCACTTTCTGTGCAGAAGAAACAAGAGCAGAAGGCTCCAGACAAAGATGCCATCCTTCGGGCAACTGCCAACCTGCCCGCCTGCAGCACAGACAGAGCTGCGGTCCAGACAACCATGAGAGATGTGAGTGCCAGGCTTGGGAGTGGGGGGGCATGCTGAGCACCAGGGGGTAACGATAGGCTCTTCAGAAGTGCTTGGCTGGCACACACCTGTGGTCCCAGCACTCTGGAGGTTGAGGAGCACTTGAGCCCAGAAGTTGAAGCCAGCCGTCTCAAAAAAGAAAGAAGTGGGCAAGGTGTTGAGGAGCTATTTACTACTTTCTAGCTGTTCCATAAATCTAAAATTACTTCAAAGTCAGAAGTTTACCAGCTACCTGAGAGCAGGACTGAAGGGACAGATAGCTCTGGGAACAAGTGAGACTTTGACCTGAGTTTGCCAAGCTTATAGGTAGGAGTCTAAGCTCTCAGGTTATCTTGGACAGGAAAGTTAAGAGATGAAAGTGCTTAGTGCCTGTGTGGGCTAGCCCAGGATGAGGGGCACTATGTGTGCAGAAGTGGGGAGAGCAGCTGGCTTTGACTTCCTTGGGTCTGGACTGAGCTACGCATTGCTGTGAACCCTGGTTCATTTTAGGAATAAACTTTCTAGGGTCTCTTCCAGAAAGTTCCGTGTTGACCAGAGCATCGTAAGTTTTCTGCAGAGGCTGGCATGTGTGTCCCTTCCTGGCCTCTCTGAGTGTAGCCCTGGAGGGGTCTCACAAAGGTTTAGGATTATGGTAGAGAGGCAGTTGGTCCCCAAGCTCTAGGCCCTGCCAGTTGCAGGCTGGTGCAAGACAGGTCTCAGATCTCAGTGTCAGCTTTCTTTTCTTGGTGATCTGCAGTTGCTGTCAGCTGTGGTTCCTGCCAGGTAGCGGATCGGTCAGCTTAGTCTTTTTTTCAGGGAGGCCAGAGGAGGAGCTTTAGCTTCTGTGGCTGTGACCAGCCAGATGCTTTCCTCATTGCTGCAGTCTGAGTGTCACACTGAGCTTTGGGGGTTGAGTGCTGGCTGAGAGGCTCTCTCTATGCCCATCTGTGCACACAGAGCCCTTTCTCCCCAGAGCTGTGGGCACCTGCTGAGGATGGGGATGGCGCCACCCCAGCCTCAGCTTCATTCCCTCTAGCTGGCCTGGGCTCCCTTGAAGGAGGCAATAGGGTCTGGCCACACTTGGAGTGTTAGTTTGGGGTAGGTTGTAGATCCACATAGGTTTGTTGGATATCCACAGAAACGATCTCTTTCTTTGTTCCCTTGCAGTTCCAGACAGAACTCCGGAAGATCTTGGTGTCTCTCATTGAGGTGGCCCAGAAGTTGTTAGCTCTGAACCCTGATGCAGTTGAATTGTTTAAGAAAGCGAATGGTATGAGTTGAGCCCTCATTCTGAGTTCCCATTGACTGTTTGCCCATTGCCCCAGGGAGGGTCTGCAGCTGTCACATCAAATGGAGGGGTGGGGTTAGGGGAAGAAATTCCCAGTATTCTGCTTTTCTCAGCCCAGGCCTTGTGGCGCTTTTGGCACTCCTTGTATGTGAGAGCTGATGTTAGGGTTCATGCTTTCTGAGGCTTCAGCTAATTGCTAGGAACGTTTGGTGCGCAGATGGATCTGTTGACCCATGAGGGGCTGGTGGCTTGGGCTCAGGGTAGCCCCTCATGTCAGGTCTCCTCTTACCTGCAGCTATGTTGGATGAAGACGAGGATGAGCGAGTGGATGAGGCGGCCCTGCGGCAGCTCACAGAGATGGGCTTCCCGGAGAGCAGAGCCTCCAAGGCCCTTCGGTTGAACCAGTATGTGGGGGCCTCTCCTTCCTTCTGGAGATGCTGGGAGCTTGGTCTTGTGAGCCACATCTTCCCTCCCAAAGTCTTTGTTCAATTGAGTCATTTCTTGTGTGTGTGTGTGTGTGTGTGTGTGTGTGTGTTCAAAGAGGCACTTATATGCAGAGACTGGTTTTAGTTGTTTGGTTAAACTGGACATGAAGACACTGTAGATGAGGGGTGGTTAGGGACTGTGTCCTTGTGCTGCAGACTTAGGCTCCCACACACCTTGAGCATTTAATGTACATCTGTACTTGGCCAGGACCTCAGTAGTTTGAGGCAAGGGCAATATGGAAGTTCCCGCCTGGAGGAATCACTTACTACTGCTCCTGCTGCTGGTGAAGCTGCCAGAGCAGCAGCATCTCTTCTGGGGAGCCCATGGGATGGGACAGGCCCTCTGCGGCTATGGCTGTCTGATGGGAGAGTGGGAAGAGCCTCTTGTCCTCTTTCAGCATGTCAGTGCCTCAGGCCATGGAGTGGTTAATCGAGCATGCAGAAGACCCAGCCATTGACACACCTCTTCCAGGCCAGGCTTCCCCAGCAGGGGCAGGTACTGCAGCTGCCACCCCTGAGGCTGCTGCTGGGACTAGTGCTGGAGAAGAGGAGGAGCGGGATGAGCTCACCGAAATCTTCAAGAAGATTCGCAGGAAAAGGGAGTTCCGGGCCGATGCTCGGGTATGTGTGGGATCTCTCTTGAGTGGAGATGGCTTCTCGTGGCTGTGTTTTGCAAGGAAGCTGGGGATCTAGAACTGGGTTGGGAGTTCACAGGCAGGCCAGGACGGACTTAGTTCCTGAGTCGATGTCCTCTGGAGTCCAGGTGGCTTCTTTCTGCTCAGTGACCAGTCAACACATGTCATCTCTGGAAAGTCTCAGTGTGGAAGTTCCTGTCTGTACAAGTGTTGACCAACAATGAGTGCTGATGTGATCTGTGGGGTTGGGTGGGCTAGAGGAGCATCTTGTGGGGTGGCTGGTGAGTGAGGAAATGGATGAGGCTGGCTAGCCACTTGGCAAGGGTACATGGCTGCCTGTGCTAGCCATTACTAGTGTCCCTCTTGGCCTCTCCTCCCTGCCACCTCACAGGTGATGCCTTCACACTTCCCTGCTCTGCATTCACTCTCCTGTGCATCGATTAGGGTTTTAACATCTACCTTGACCTTATGCTTTCTTTCAGATTACACATCTGTTCGTTCGGGGCTTTCATTTTACCTGCTTTCTGAATTCTTGCATGTGACATAGATCGTTTGCTCAGGGCCTCACCTGTGGGGCTTGTGTGTTCCATGGGAATTCTGTGTGGTCAGATTGCAGAGTGTCCACATAGGATGATTCCGGTGTGCCTCTGTAGGACTGAGCAGAACCACCAGCCAGGGGACACTTTTTAGTTGGTTGTCCCAATGGGGTCATGGTCCATGTGCACCCCCCAGTACCAGTCACATTTTCAAGGTTCTGACTTCTCTGCATGGCCCGCAGAGACCAAAGCATCTGCTTGTCTTGTTTGTTTTTTGCAGTGCTGGTGTTTGAACTCAGGGCTTACACCTTGAGCTACTCCACCAGTCCTTTTTTTGTGTTAGGTATTTTTGAGATAGGGTCTCATGAACTATTTGCCTGGGCTGGCTTCGAACCTTAATACTCCTGATCTCTGCCTCCTAAGTAACTAGGATTACAGATGTGAGCCACTGGTGCCCAGCTCATCTGCTTATCTTGTCCTAGCTTTTAGCAAGGGTTTTAGTGCCTCACATGGCCAAGGGCTGTCTACTTCTTTCTGTGTGGACCACAGGTCCCCATGATGCCTCCTACTCCTCCCAGAGCAGATCCCTTCTCACCTTCCATCTCATCAGGTTTGTTTTCTGTTACTTGGGGATTTCCTCTTGTGAGTTCATCTGTGCATTTAAAGTCTTCTTGTTCTTCTGTTTTATCTTTTTATTAAACTTCTGGTGGTACTGGGGTTTGAAAAGACCTTATGCTTGCTTGGCCGGCACTCTACCACTGAAGCCACTCTGCAAGCTCTTTCTGTGTTGGTAACTTTTGAGATAGGGTCTTATTTTATGGGTTGGCTTGGGCCTCAATCCTTCTATTTGTGCTTCCCTCTGTAGCTAGGCTGACAGGTACACACCACTGTGCCCAGCCACTGGTTAAGATGGAGTCTTGTGAACTTTTTGCCTGGGCCGGCCTTGAACTATGATCCTCCCAATCTCCACCTCCCATGTAGCTAAGTGTGAGGCAGTATTCCCAGCTTTGTTCTATTTTAATGCACGTTTCTAGGATTAGCAGGATGTTTGTCTCATGATCTTAGTCTTCTAGGGAGCCAAGTCTGGCCGATGCTGAGACCCTGTGAGGACACAGCCATTGTGCTCTCGCTGGTTCTGGTCTTGTGCAGGGAGATATCCTCAGCTTTCCTGGATCTTGGTCCTGCCTGGTCTTGTGGGTTGCTGCCTAGTCTTGCTGCTGGTTGGTTCACATTCATTCTTCTCATCTCAACCCATTTTTTTTTCCTTATTATTAAAATAAAAGTTTTTTAATCCTTAATTTGAGTATGCTGATTTCTTGAAGCTACTTCTTCTACTGCCATTCCTTCCCTTTACTCTTTTTGTTAGAAGGTTCTGTAGAATCCTTCTTGTCTAACAGATGTTGTGATACAACAGCAGGGCTCCAGGGGCCAATGCATCAGCTCTTCTCCTGCCCTTTGATTTCTATACCGGTCCTGAGATCAGGCAGCAGTTTGGCAACGATCAAGTATTACTCACTATTAGACAGGATTGGAGATCAAAGATTGCACTTGAAACCCAGTTTGTCTTTTGCTGCTTTTCCTCCCAGCCGTGGACAGGCCAGCTGTGTACAAAGGACAGAGCCACCAAAGCCTTTGGTTTTGCAGTCTATGAGTTCCTGTGAGAGAGTCCTTTCTCTCCTGTTTGGGAGGGGGACAGAAGGCTGCTAAGGCCTTACATCAAAGTATTGGGGTATCATTTTTGTGGGCTGAGATGGAAATGAGAGTAAATACTATTCTTGAATTGAGCAGTAGATTCCAGGCCATTTTATGTAACCTTTGTCCTCCCTCCCTTTTGCAGTGCTGGGGATCAAACCCAGGGCTTCGTGCATGCTAGACAATCACTCTGTCAGTGAGCTTTACCCCAACTCTACTTACATGATTTTGACATCCAAATGTTGTATGATGGGTTCTTCTGGCATTCACTGCTTGAGCCCCCGGTGTTAGTAAGTGCCTGAGAAATCAAATAAGATAGGCCATAGGTAGAATAGAGGCTGCTGTGAGCTGACCCCATGTATAGCATCCTTCCTGTTTCCACCCCACCAGAAAAACCTCTTCTGGGTTTTCTCGAAGCCTCTATAGTCCAGTCCATTTGGACTGCAAATGACACGCACATTCTGCGGGGTGATGTGTGTTGTGTTTTTGGAGAGCTGAGTGGGGCCTGTTAGCATGAGGGAGAGAGGGTACCAAAGGCTTCAGACAGTGGGTTTAGTTGGACATGGTGGTTCACGTCTCGGAAGGCTGGGGCACGAGGATTTTGAGCTTGAGGCCAGCTTGGGCTGGTATTTGACCTTCAAAAGATTATGAAAAGCCCTTGAAAAATTGAAACTCTTAAGAGTCTTTGCAAAATTGGCCTTTTTAAATATTGTGTTGTAAAAGTTCATCATAAAATAAAGGATAACGTAAATGTTTTTGTCCTGAAAATGAACATCCTTCCTCTCAAAATATTGAAGATTAGGTTGTTCACACTAAGAAGTGACATGTTTACACTTAAGAGTCTAAGTTCATTAAATGCTAGATGTTAAAATTAATTTTTTTTAAAGATAACTGAATTCCCCTCCCCCCTTTTTCCTTCTTCTTTTTTGGTGGGACTGGGGTTTGAACTCTGCTTCACACTTGCAAAGCAGGTGCTCTTGTTATTTTGGGTATGGGAGTCTCGTGAACTATTTGCCTGGGCCGGCTTCAAACCATAATCCTCCCCATCTCAGCCTCCCAAGTAGCTAGGATTACAGCATAATCCAGCTCCTCCCACTTTTTCTTAAAGTACTATGACATTTTTGTCTTCACGTAAGTTGGATTTACACGCTGGGCCTTTCTCTAATGCCACTTATTGAGTAGCAAGGTCCCTGAGATGAGTTTGGATTTGATTGCTGAGGATGGTTTGAGCCATGTGCTCATTGGGACAAACAGTGCATCCAAGATTGAACTGCTTGCCTCGTGTCCCTTTGAGTGTTATGTGGTGGCTTGGTGCTCCTCCCACCCTAACTGGGCTCTCTGACAGTGTGCCCTGGCCCTGCTCACTGCCCCACATCCTATGCCAGGAAGGCTTAAGATGCTGGCAACACAGATGTGTTTCAGTAAAGCTGTAATGAAAAGACTTGAGGTAGAAAATTTTGTGGTGGTATGGCAGCACAGCTGCTGAGATGCTGGTTCTGAAGCCAGGCTGTGCTGTGCATGGGGGCTGTTCCCCATGCTGCTGCCGCTGAATCCAGTGCTGTGGTGTTGACCAATTGTGGTTTTCATGCAGGCTGTCATTTCTCTCATGGAGATGGGCTTTGATGAGAAGGAAGTGATCGACGCCCTCAGAGTGAACAACAACCAACAGAACGCTGCTGTGAGTGCTGGTGGGTGGGCAGGATGCAGCCTGCATGGGGGGGTGTCTGTCTCGCTGGCTCGCATGGCTTGTGTCAGGAGTGCTCTGCTTGTGCCAGCTTCTACATGCATTCGGTGGTGCTCTTTTTTCTGTGTGGTGTGCGGTACTAGCACAGATAGTCCAAAAGGCGTACACTTCTGAAGATACTGGTGCTTTTCTGAAAACAATGCTTTTATGTGCATGGTCTAAGTGAGTGTGAGGCTTGTTCATTTATTTTATTAAACAGACTCTTAAGACTGAGTCCCATGCTGAGAATGCACCAGCGGCTTATAGGGTCCATGGTGGGCTAGTGGCCTCCTCCACTTGTGGACAGGATTGAGACAGAGATGATGAATTCTGGTTCACATGTTCCAGGCTCATTGACTTTGAGAAATTCAGTCATTCTGGGGTTCCTTAGAACAAAGCCTGGTGTTGAGGGGCCATGTTAGCACCAGTGTGTTGTGACCAGATTGAACTGCATTGTCAGGTCTGCTAAGCAGCAAGCCAGAATGGTCACTTCCTTCTCTGGCCTGGCTGGATATGCATGGCACTGAATGTGGGCTGGGGTTGCTTGTGTCAGGGTCACATCCAGGCAGAGCAGCTGTGGGGACTTGACAGGAACTACAGAAAGGTACAGGGCCAGCCTCAACCGTGTCTCAAGAAAAACTAACAGCCACTCTGATGTTCTTGGTTTGTAGTGCGAGTGGTTGCTGGGGGACCGGAAGCCATCCCCTGAGGAGCTGGACCAGGGCATCGACCCCCAGAGCCCACTCTTTCAGGCCATCCTGGACAACCCAGTGGTTCAGCTGGGTCTGACCAACCCTAAGACATTGCTAGGTATGTGTGCCTTTTTTAGGCTGACTTGGTTGGAGCACATGTAGCAGGCTGTCTGCCATGACAGGTGCTACTGAGATAGGGATGAGGATCACTGTGCCGTGTGGGTTGGCTCCTACAGGGCACTCCTGCCAGGCCACCAAAGGGCCCAGGAATTAGGTTCACCCACAGTGGGAACAGCTCCTGCAGTGCCTGTGGCTTGCTCAGGAACACGCATGAGGAGAGGGTGTGGCTTCGGCTTTTGCTTTCCTGTCCCCAATTGTGAAATTTGTGAGTTTGTTTTTATCCTCAATGGTCCCTTTCACACTGAAAGCATGCCCTCCCATCTCTCCTGGTTTGTAGAACTTAGGAGATTAATAGGTGCTGTCTTGAGGTCTGCCCAGAGGTCTTTCTTTTTTTTAGGGGAAGTGGGGGTGCCGGAGATGGAACCCAGGGTCTCATACATACTTAACACACTCTACCACTGAGCCACACAGGCCTTTTCTAATGGGTTTCCTTTTGGTATTTCCCAGTTGACATTACTGCTTGTAGGTTTGTTTTAAGATACATTTGATAGATGAAGGACTCTCGCCTTCCCCTCGAGTTTGGGTACTGAGTACTCAGTCCTGTCTTTTGAGATTCTGGGGTGGTTGGCTCATGTCATCCCTTCCTCCTTTTACTGAAACAAACCACCGGAGTGAGCACCCCAGTCTGCACCTGGCAGAGTATGGGTCAGCAGGACTGAACTCAGGCATGTGGACAGCTCATACAGCAGGGTGTTCACAGAGTAGGGTATCTGCACTTGGTATGATAGGACTGAGCTGGCTGCAGCAGTGGGCACATGACTTGCTGCCCTGAGCCTGCGTGCCTGGGTCAGGTGTGCTGTCCCCACCAGACTCATTGTGAAGTCTCCATGTCAGCCAGGCTGGCCTGCCTGTGCCAGGCTTCTCTGCAGGGATGCTCCTTTCTTAACCTCAAATTAAGCACTTCTAATACAACTTTCAAAAAATTACCTTTACGTTTTAGAAGAAATACAAAGTTTATTACAGAAAATTGGGAAGATGATAAAAGGGTGAAAAAGCAAGTAGATGTCACCTTGAACCCCATTCGCATTGGTGCATTTCCTTCTGGAGGATATGCTGTGTGGGATGCCTGAGTGCCAGTGAGGCTGTGGTCATTGGGCAGTGCTGTTGACTGTGCCTCTCACTCTCCTATTGCATTCGATGCCCTCTTTGTCCTTGCTGTCTGAGACACTTGAGTGTCTGGAGGGTGAGGACAGTTGATTCTGTAGATGCACTGTGCCACTTTAGCAGATCGTCCCTCTGCTTCTGGTTTTCATCTGGACACATTGGACCTGCTGCTGCAGTAACCTTTCTTGTGTCCAGTTCTCTGGGTGCAGCATAATTCCCAAGGTGTCAAGTGACCAAGTTGGAGATTGGGGCATTGGAAGCTCCTACTTCTTCCTTGTCAGCTTGCTCTCTGTGCCACCAGCTGTGGGACCCCAACTCATTGTCTAGATAAAGACCTGAGTGCTTAAGCTTGTTAGTAAGGTTGAGTACTTCTGTGCTGGGTATTACATGTCTTTTACATACTGTCTGGGCGTGTCTGCTTTCTGTCTCAATCATGTCATTAATTTTGGAGCTCTGTTAATTGCAACAGTGAGCTCATTTATGTTAACAACATCTAGTCATTGTTGCATGTTGCAAACCTTTCATTTATTAATCTTGTTGGATATTTTTGGAATACAGAAGTAAGACAGGTGAAGAAAGTCCTTCAGATAAATACTCATCAGTGTGACTTTTCATATTTAATGCCTCTTTTCATGTTTTTGTTCAGCTTTCATTCTGGAATTGTTTTTTCTGTTTTCTGGGAAGTAATGGGAAGTTGGGTTCCAGCCCTGTGTGTGGAGAAGCACTTTCTTACCTCACTAAGTCTGATGCCAATTCTTATAATTTGTTACCAACTTGGCTTTCTAAGATTTTAAACTGGTTTTCAGAGACTTTGATCAGGAGGACAGCCACCTAAGACTGAAAGCTTTGGAGCCTGGGAGGTTGTCATGTTAAGCTTCCCTTAGAGCCTGTGTCCGGCCCAGGGCCTCCCTGATCCTGAGTAGCTGCACAGGCTGAGCATTCAAAGTGCTAAGCTGAAAGTTTCTGGTTTTAGAGCATTGTGAGTGCTTGACCAGTGAAGTCTATGCAAAAAGCCCACAATCTGACAAGCTTGGACTCGGAACACTTCTGTCCCAGTTGTCTGCTTAAGGACCACTCAGTAGTGATGCTGTCCCTGGGCCTGTGCATGTGGGTAAGGCCACCCTTGCTGGAGTTACTCAGAGTGTGCAGAGATGGCTAGGTCTGGTGCAAAACCACTTGACCCAGACAGAGACAGGCAGTCACCCTGCAGTGGCTTCAGTGACTGGGTTTTAGGATTTTTTGTGAAAAGGCAAAAATTATTTCCATAATTTTGTAAAACTTCAGAAAAAGTATTCTATTACCCTTATTTTTTTATTTTTGTAGTACTGGAAATTGAACCCAGGGCCTCATGCATGCTAGGCAAGTGTTCTACCACTCATTTATGCCTGCTGGTCTCCATTCCTTTTTTTTTAAGTGGGACTGGAGTTTGAACTCAGGGCTTTGTGCTTGCAAAGCAGTTGTTCTACCACTTGAGTCACACCTCCAGTCCATCTTGCTCTGTTTTTTTTTTTTTGGAGACGGAGTCTGGTGAACCATTTGCCCAGGCTGACCTTGAATCTCAATCTTCCTGATATTAGCCTCCCAAGTAGCTACAGGTGTGAGCCACTGGCACCTGGATCCATTATGCTTTTAATGTTCTCCCTCTCTCTCTGTATATATTTTTTTTTCTTTTGAGGTACCTCCGCTTGAACTCAGGACCTACACCTTGAGCCACTCCACCAGTCCTTTTTGTGTTAGGTATTTTTGAGATAGGGTCTTAGGGTCTTTCAAACTTACTTGCCTGGGCTGGCTTCAAACTGCAATCCTCCTGATCTCTGCCCCTTCAGTAGCTAGGATTACAGGCATGAGCTACCAGTGCCCCGCTTAATGTTCAATTTTTAAAGAACCCAACATTTTCCTAAGATTGAGCACTTAAATTTTTCCCATTGATACTAAACCTGCAGCAAGCAGTAAGTAGTATCTTTGTACCTAAGTCTTTTCTGCATCTGGTCATTTTCTTAGGGTGGGTTGGAAGTGGGGTTTCAGGCTGATGATTTTTGAGTACTGCTGTTGCTGCCACATGACTTTCCAGTGTTGGAATGCTGTGAACACACAGGCAAACTGCCACCCACAGATGGACCACTCGATCTTCTGATTTTAGATCTGCTGTTTGGTCAGCAGGTCAGACACTGTGGGTGGATTTTCAGGCAACAGTGAGTACTGTGTGGCCCTGCTCTTTTTATTGTGAGACCATTAAGAGGAAGGTCATTCTATGCTTGTTGGCATCTTGGGGTGCTAGTGCTCAGCTCCACTGTCTCCCCACAGCATTTGAAGACATGCTGGAGAACCCACTTAACAGCACCCAGTGGATGAATGATCCAGAGACGGGCCCAGTCATGCTGCAGATCTCTAGGATCTTCCAGACGCTGAACCGCACGTAGGCATGCCCACCAAGCACCTTTGCTGTGCTGCTGTAGCAGCCTGTCGGCAGGGCAGAAGGGCCGGAGGGGACCTTGCCTGGAAGCCGTCTTCAGCGCCTGGGCCTGGATTACAGTATCATGCTATCCCTCTCTGACCTTACTGCTTATCAACTTCCGCCACGATGGTTTGTAAGGCTGCAGTTTTAGCTTCTGACAGGTGTTTACAGAAGGTGGCTGCTGCACTGGGAAGGTGAGTGATCACCTCCCTCCTGCTCCGTTGGGCTCTTGAGATGCTACTTGAATTGACCTTTAGGCGTTTGCTTGTGGAGCCCACCTGTTATTTGAAAGAAGGCATGTTCCGATCCAAAGTGTTATGTCAAGTGTGCTAATTTAACCAGAGTGATTCACAGATGACTTCTTTAATAAATAAACCTTTTCCTATTTCCTGTCTTCACGTTACTGAGTGCCAGCAAGGATGGTGCATGTCTTCTGAACATTTGCATTCTCTCAGGCTTAGTGAGCCTTATGCCTCTGCCTGAGGTGGGTGTCATTGTCACTTCAACGCTGTGGGCATCTAATAACTACACTGTATGGGCAGATCTCATGCTGGGTGGGTGACCTGTATTGGAACCAAGCCTCTGTTCCAGGTTCATAGCTGGTGGAAACTGGCATTGCAGTCATTCCCTGCCTCTGCCTTTCCTTTTCTCTCTCTTTTTTCCCTTAAACATTATCTGTGCTTTAAATTGAGTAAATGAGTTTCTCTTTTTGTGAACTGTGCTCATTATCACTGCTGAAAGTATTTAGCTCTCAGGTGTATTTTTAAAAATCCTCATCTGAAGCAGATGCACCTGCCTGTGTCTGGGAGCTCAGCTATGGCCTCTGAGTGTGTGGGACTGGCTAGGAGCCTTAGCTCTGATCCTCTTTGAGCCAACCCAGTTGCTTCTCTCCACTGGTTTGAAATCAGCTATTCCTATTCTGCCACCAGCCCCATGCCAGTGGGGTTTGACCTGCCATGTGCCCTGCCTCACCTGCTGCCCTTCTTACCTGTCTTTTGGATTGGAAAAAAACATTTTCCTCAGCTGTTGAAGAGTCATGGTTGAGGGATTCCCAGGAGCTGTGGAGTTCTTGGGGAGCATTCTATGCCCAGTGGTGGCTCTTGGCACTGTGACCACATGCTTTCCCCAGGATCTGGTTTGGGGCCATCTTCTTGATGTCTGTTCTTTTTTTTTTTTGATGGCACTGGGATTTGAACTCAGGGCCCTACTCTTGCTAGGCAGGTGCTCTGCCACTTGAGCCACTCCACCCGCCTTGGGGGCATCTTCTTGATGTGATGTGAGTGTACACGAGATGGCCGAGTGGCCAGGCTGATGCCCACCTGTGTGGTGTTTGCACTGAGAAACTAGTATAGTATAGAAGTGGCTTCAGAAACAGAATCTTCAGAGGGAAGGGGTTTGCTGCTCTCATTGGGTGGTCCTGCAACTGTGGCTTCTGCCTAGTTGGCATTCCTCCACTGGTCTTGTGCTTCCTCTGGCCTCAGCCTCTGAGTGTTCTTCCTCCAGTCCCAACTGCAGGTAAGTGTGGACCCGTGTTTTAATCTGGTTGTGGCTTCATTATTCTTCTGGGAAGAACATGCCCACTGATGTCACACCTGTGACTGCCAGCCTCACTGGGGCTGCAGAGAGCAATTCTCTGCCACTCTCACTCTGGCCACTGCAGGGCACTTGGATTGTTGGTGGGGCCTGCCACTTGGGCATATGGTCTGCGTAGGGCCACTGGTGAGTGCAGTGTGCCTGGCAGGTATGTAGGGCCAATGTTGCATCTCAGTTAAATGAAACGACTGTTGAAGTCTTCGTTCTGCATATGGATTTGAGTTGAGCTCAGTGACTAGTAACGATGCTGGTTGTTTCCCCTTGTGCTCGTCACAGTGACCTGCAGAAAGGAAGAACGTTACATGTGCCCAAGTTGGCTTTAAGCACAGCTGTCTCCTGGCTGCTGGTGGCCAAATGATTTCTTAGCCAGTTTGGGGCAAGTTGAGCTGCTGAGTTGTGTCTGGTGTGATGTGGGTGTGGGACTGGGGACACCTGCATAGATGGGCTAGGGCACATTCATTGCGCAGCTGTGTTATTTGGGTCCTGGAGGCCCTCCTCTTGAAGACCCTCAGTTGGTGCTCCTGCTGTGCTGGGGCTCAGTCTCAGCTGCTGGGGGCGTGTGGAAAGGCCAAGGCGTCTGGAGCACAGCCTTCCTGAAGGCAGGGCTGCTCTGTGATTTCAGATTCCGAACTGGCTGGCCGTGGTGGGGTTTAGGACACTTGATGGGATGGCCAGGTGGGAGGGGGCTAGGAGCACATGAGCACCACAGGCTCCAGGACCCTGAAGCTGCCCAGAGGAATGTGACAGCAGTGCCATGGTGGACCTTGCCCCAGCTAGGTATCATGTGGGATGGGCTCAGGGCCTGGCTGTGAGTTTTGCTCCCCAAATTTTCTTTTTCACAATTTCCACTCTGGGCCTGTAGACGGTTATCAAATGGTTTATTTAAGAGAATTAAGCAGCATGTTTTGTTATAAAATGCTAATTTCCATATACTGACATGTTTCTAATAGTGGTCCTTTAAGATGAACAGGCAGCCACATTTGATTTGGGTGCTCCACATTTAGATCAAAAGAAGCTAGAGTGTGAGAGATGCTTGTCACAGGGCAGGGTTAGGAGGGCTGTATATGTGTGGAGACCACACCTCACAAGCCTGGAAGGCCTCGGTGATTCTGGGGGACTCTTAGGAACTGGCTGTGCAGTGTCCCCCTGTAGGAGTGGACAGCCAGCCACAATGACTCCCATTCCAGACTTCTGTCCCCAGGCCATGAAAAAAAACAGGGAATTCCTAGAGAATTCTGAAGTGAACTGTGTGCTCTGGGAAGGCCCTGTCTGCTGCTTGGCAGTGTCCAGTGTCCTGCTCATTAGGAAGCACAATTCAAAGAGAATAGGCACCTGCCCAGTATTGTTATTCAAAACAGTTATTCAGAAAACAGTAATGTGGCCATTCTGATGAGGAGGCCAAGCCGTCCCTGTCTTTCCCACAGGGCTGGATAGGGAGAAGTCTTCGAAAGCGCTATGTCTTCAGCTCTTCTTGGAGGATACAAAGGCTGATTTGAAAGGTTCAGGTCAAGGACTAGACAGACCTTTACCCAAGCTTGGTGTGACTGACACTAGGTGATGGTCTTGAAGGGTGGTCTCCAAGAATGTCTGTGCCATGCCCTGGTTCTGCTGGCTTGGCCATCTTGGGGTCATTTTAGTGGCAAAGGCTGGATTTTGGCTCTTCTCCAGGGCAGGCATGGTAACCAAGTGAGCCAGGTCTCAGAGATGTAGATTATTCCCCTGGGAACCAAATGGTTCATGGAGCCCAAGGGTCCTGTGGGGTAGGAAGGTAGGTATGAAGCCCTGAGACTACGAGGCCTAAGCCACACCCCCTCCCCACTTCAGCTGGTCTTTCAGCTTCCTATCTTTATTAGGTCCTCATTGGACCTCTTGTCCCAGGCAGCCTTAGCCTTTATGCCCCCCACCCTTCCAGTATGAGCTCAGTATGACAGTGTTGTGGCTGGTCCTCAGTGGCCTGGTCCTCTGCTTCATGTACAGAGCCCCCAGTGTCCACTGTATTTCACTGTGGGGTCAAGGGGTCTTAGGTTAGGGGAGAGCTGCTTGGGCAGGTGAGGGTGTGAGGGGAGCAAATGGCAGAAGAATGTGAGGAGAGGAAAATGGCAGAAGTAATTTTGTCTTAGTTAAGAGACAGGAAGGCGTCCTTAAATGCAAACATCTAAGAAGACATGAGCAGGCCTCTCACCAAGATAGTAAGATACAGCAGTCTTTTGCCTGGATAAGGGAGACAAGGAAGCATCTTTAAAAACAAACATCAAAAATGATGAGAAACAGGCTCCTCAAGGAAAGTAACACACAAACCTCCCACCAAGATAGCAAAAGGCAGTTAAAAAATGAAAATGGTGGGACTCAAGGCCAGAATGAGCTGACCAGACCCTCCTGGCATGCCCAGTTCGATAAGGATGGTGTGACCAGGTGGTTAGGTTCAGGGAGAAGTCAACTAAAATGACATCCAATCACAAACTAGTTTCAAAACAAAACAAAACAACTAGTTTCTAGATAGAATAGGAGGATCTAGACTTCAGCTGTTCTTTGGCTTTGCTCCTTATTAAGTCCCACCTCTAAGGCTGCTTTGCTGTCCTTTCAATAAACTTTGTGTTTGCTTTACTCTTAACTCCTGTTTGGCGTCTTCAGTCATTGGCTTCTCCAGGACATGAATTCGCGATCAACAATCCAGTTTCAAGGGGGTGCCAGAGTGCAGGGAGGGGAGGGCGCAAGATCGCTGCAGACATGGAAAACCAGAAGACATGCAAGGTGCACAGAACAAGTGGAGAACGAGTAGGGATGAGGCCAGGGAGGACAGAAGGGCACTGGAGGAGGGATGGGAGACAGAAGCCGGGGACTGGGGTAATAGGGACTTGATCTACTTGCTGCTGTTCACACCACGTGTCCCTACCTGTCCCTGACCACCCTTCAGGAGGTTGGAACCCAGGTCTGGTGTAGGTGATGGTACGGCCATGTCCTCAGTTTAGGCTGTGTGGTCCACAGCTTCATGACAAATAAGGAAGCAGTGTCCATCCCATTCATTCTGTTCTTCAGAGTTGCTGGCATCCCAGTGCCTGTGCAGGAGGGGGTCCTGGGCTGCATGAGGCTGGGCATGCCAGGTGTTGGGCAGTGGGCTACAGCTGGTGAAGGGCCACAGTGTTTCAGAGAGGAGCTCTGGGGAACTGTGGTCCCAGATGTAGCAGGGCTCTGCATGGAATCCTGGGTGGTATCCCCTGCTTGCCTTTTCCCAGGAGCCTGAAGGCTGGATGAAGAGCATTTACAAGCAGCTGCAGGAGAGAACAGCAAGCAGAGGGGAGGGGAGAGCCCCCAGAAACCCAAGGGGGCTGCACAGGCTGACCATGCAGGAGCAGACAGCTGCCCCAGGGCAGGACAAGCATGCATGCAAGGCTGGACTCTATTTTTGTGTGTGTGTGTGTGTGTGTGTGTGTGTGTGGTACTGGGGATTGAACTCGGGCCTCATGCTTGCTGTGTGAGTGCCCTCTTTACCATGCCCCAGTCCTGGAACTCAAGCTTAGTAAGTCCTGGATAAACTTAGCATTGTTAACTAATTATTATTAATCTTGGCTATTACTGTGGTTTCTGTCCTCCAGTACTCATTCCTACCGAACCATCTAATTCCTTTTGTAAGGGAGAACTTGAGTGTAAGTTAATTAGTTCACTTAAGTTTAAGATTTGGTACTTTCTCCGTGGGGGGAGTGGCAGTGCAGCCCTGTGCTAAGCTAAGCATGCCCTGGATGCTGGACGGTTGGCCGGCGTGGATCTGGAGAGGCTCTGGCCCCTTTCATACAGCCTTCTGTGTAAAGTCCCCGTTAACGCCTTGATGAAAACATTGCACACCCTCAACACTTAAGGATATTTAAAATTTGGCTCCTTTTTTTTTTTTTTTAAGTAATACGTGCAGGAGGTGGCATAAGTCTTAGGTTTTGTGTGTACTTGTGCCCAGATGTGCCCTCCCCTGATGAGAGACGACGCTGTCATGTATCCCTCGTGCTAGGCAGAAGGCAGGAGAACAGAGCTGTAAGCAGGACAGACCGTCTTCCTAAACAACAGTGAAACTGGGCCAGATCTGAGCAGTTACTGTTACCACACTATTTCTAACACCACACTGCCATCATTAGGCCCAGTAATGTTTTGACCTTGTTTCAATATTAAAAAAAAACAGAACTTGTTTTGCTGTAACAAAAAATTTTTCTTTTGTTAAAAATCTTTTTTCCTTGAGGGGATAGTGGAATGGCTCAAGCAGTAAGACTGCCTGCCCAGCAAGCCTGAGGTCCTGAGTTCAAGTCCCAGTACTGCCAAAAAAAAAAGCCTGGAGGAACAGTTCTTGATTTTAGTGTATATCTCTTGTACAGAAGGGTTCCACCATGCATATATTTCCATACGGATATGTTGTGCTTTCTTTTCCCTGTCCCCCTCATTTTCAAGTTTAGTGGATTTCGCTATTCCGTCTTCATATGTAGATTGTCCTTTGATGTTTACCTCATCATCTTTCTGTCTCTCCCTCCCGTACCCCAGCACAGGACTTTTTCTCAACTCAAGGCCCCATGGTTGCTAGGCAGGTGCTCTATCACTTGAGCCATCTTTAAAAGAGCACCTTACATGCTCTTTTAAAGTTGTGGTAAAATACACGTAATACAAAATTTACCATTTATCTTTTTGGGTTTTTTAGGTGGTGCTGAGGTTTGAACTCAGGGCCTCACGCTTCCTAGGCAGGCCGCTTGAGCCACTCCACCAGCCCATTATCTTTTTGTTTCGGAGACAGTGTCTCACTGTGTTGCCAAGGCTTGTCTTGAACTCCTGGGCTCAAGTGCTCTTCCTGCCTCAGCCTCCCGAGTGCTGGGACCACAGTGCACACTACCTCACCTGGGTCGTAGTACCACTTTTTGAGTGCACAGTTTAGTGGCCTTAAGCACACTCAAGTGTTGAGTAGTCACCCCCATGTTCCTCCACAGAACCCTCCCATCTTCCCAAGCTGACACTCTCTCTGCTAGCACAGACTCACCTTCTAAAGTGTGCACAGCCTACATACCTTGAGGTCAGTGTGCCTGACCTCAAGATGCCACACAACAGCTCTGGGAGGGGAAGCTATTTTACAGCTGGGACCCGAAGCAGGAGTGGGCACGTGGCCTACCCAGGCTCCCATGGCCCCCAGACAGCCAGGATGCAGCTCCACTGACCTGTGAGACCTGGTGTCCATGCTCCAAGTACTCACGGGAAGTAAATGCCATGTGGAGTCACACACACAGCATTGTGGGAATAGCACTGCCAGGGCTCTGGTGTGGCATGCATCGGGCATGCTGTTCCCAGGGGCATCTTAGCAGTTTCTTTTCACAGATGGATCCAGGGCTGGCACCCATGTTCTACACCGCAAACACCTGTCAACAGGAAGCAGACCTGGGAAGGGACAGTGATTTGGAACATTTTGGGGCTCTGTCTCCAAGCAGCATTTAGTTTTTTTGTTTGTGGTTTTGAGACAGGGTCTTGCTATGTAGCCCAGGCTGGCCTGGAACTCACAATCTTGCCTCTACTGAGGGCTGGGATTGTAGGTGTGCACCACATCCACCTCCTGTGTCTGATTTTGCTGAGCATTCTCTGTGCAGAGATGGTGCTTTGGGTGGGGAGCTCAGAGGGGTCTGGGGAGTCCTCCCCTTCTTGCCCCTCACTCTGCCTGGCCTGGGTGGGAAGTAAGCCTGGGTGGCCACCTCAGTGGGCCATGGAGCCTCCTATCAGCAGGAGCTCCTGCTTCACTCCAAAGTGTGGGTGCCACTAGGGTCACAGGGTGCAGGAAAGACTCCTGGGAACACTAGGACACCTAACTAGTGGGGTGGAGACAGATAGCTAGCCCAGTGCCATGGGCCAGTAAACATGGGGTGATGAGCATGTCCTGGGCAAATGCACTCATAAAGACCCTCACTCAGCACTTCAGGAGCACCTTGGACTGACCTGTCCCCCCACCCTACTGCAGTGGCTTCATCTGGACCTCCTGAGATTCTTCAGAGCTTCCTGTTCAGGGTGGTGTGACCCGGCCCAGGGGCCTTTGCATTGCTCCTGTGGCTTGGGCTGCCTCTGTGGTCCCCACTGTCTGCAGAAAAACCAAGTGCAAGTCCAGACAGCAGTACTGAGCAGAGCCCCAGGCCATTTTGAAGGGGTACAAACAGAATCTGGGTAGGATAATAATAAACATGCTGGGTATGGCCTGAAGTCTCAGAAACCGGTGATGATGGACGTTGTGTCCAGATGCACATTTCAGGATCCCTATAACGGGACATGATTCCTGCCTATAGCATATGCTGTGTGGGCCCACCAGCTCTCCCACTCAGGCAGGATAATCCTGGGCACAGAGCCTCTGGGTTGCTCTGGGTCAGTAGTGCATGGTCCTGTCCTTCTGTGCTCTGCCTCTCTACTACGAAGCCAGTGAAAGTCAAGGTTTTTTTCTCCTGTCTGCATCTTTTTATTAAAGAAAATCTCAAAGATATTCAAGGGTGTGCCTGCCACCCAGATCCCAGCTGTTTTTCCTACACAGGGCTTCCCACCCCTAAGCAAAGGCCAGACAGTGTCTGTCCCTGTAGCACCTTTCAGGTAAGGACTCTTTGGGTGAAATTTTTTTGGTGTTGGGTACCCGAACACCACCATCCACCTAAAATAGTTGCCTTGGCACTCACTAGCAGCAACTAGGAACGCCTCCTCTCACTGGCAAGGAGCTTAATTAGAAGCTTTATTCATACACAGCTGGCCATGCTAGGCCTGGCCTTGGAAGGACAGACTTCCATGGTGGGAATGAATGTGAGGAAGACAAAAAGGTCATTAGTGACCCCTGCACTTTCACTTGGTGCTTACTATCAGAGTTCCTGCTTATCTTCCAGGAAGACTTCATGGAATCAGAGTTAAAATAATGAAGATGTCACTTTTTCTTACATAAGTGAGTTAATGAAAAGGTAAACCTGCCTTTTCCACCCACTGTATTGGGACTATGCCTCCACTGCAGATCCTGGCAGCCTCATTTGGGCAGTTTTGTTTGCACTCTGTCCCCAAGGCTTAAATCCCACCAAGCATGTGGAAGGGCTGGGGTCAACTGGGCACTCAAAATCCTCTAAATAAGGGAATGCAGGGCAGCCTGTGGCTGTCCTGAGCCCAAGGGAGGACACTGGCAGAGGCCTGGAGTGGCCAGACTTCCCATAGGTGGCAAGCGTTATGTCTGAGGAGGCTGAAAAGCGTCTGGGTCCCTTGGCAATTTATCTGACATGAGGGCAGAGCCTGGAACCAGCATTCTTGAGAAGACAGGTCAGAGAGCCAGGGGCTGGAGGATGTCTGTCATCCTTGCCTGGGGGACACTGAAGGGATCCAATTGAGGGGTGGCTTCTTCCTGCTCCCAGCTGGGGGCTGGTCAGAGAGGGAAATCACTCCTCAGCTGGGAGCAGGAAGTGCTCTACCACCCAGAGCCTGTCCTTCCTTGCAGGACCTCTGGCTGCTGGATCTTCTGCCTGCTCTCTCCCCCACATGGCCCAGTGTTACCATCTACCCCTGCACCTCCCTTGACAGCTCTGAATGCCTTCTCAGGTATTCTCAGTGAGGGGACCTATGTTGCACCACTGGTGGGACACCTCCCAAGGAGGTGGGCAATGCTGCCCCTTCCTGCAGTTCAGATACCTGTCCCAGACCTTCTCTTGTCTAAGCCTGGTCTTAAGCCAGTGTCAGGGCCGTCAGGGACCCAGCCCCAGCCCACCGTCCTGCCTTCTCTTCTGCTATGGAAGGAAAAGGAAGGATTCCCCACTAGGCTCCTGGCCAGTTACAGACGCCAGCCAGCAGCTCTCCTCTCTTGAGCATCGTCAGGCCTTCCCACTGCTGCGGCATTCCAGTGAGCATCCAACATGGCGTAATCTTGCCCACGTCACTCTACGTCACGTGCCCTCCCCTGAGTCTCTGCTCCCCTTTACAGCAAAACTGGAAGAAGTGTGAACACTTACCGTGGGGATTTCTGTCCCTGATCCCCACTGCTTGCCACAAAACTGCTTGTCAGGGATGCCAATGTATAATCCAAGTCACACCCTGGACTCCTTGTCCTGGCCTGGCCTTTCCCTCTTCGTTAAGCATAACACAGTCCTTAGAATTGCTCAGGCCTAACCCCCTGAGCTTCACTAAAATGGACAATTTCCTAGAAAGCCAAAAGCCATGGAACCCATCTCAAGAAGAAATAGTCAGTGATGAGATTGAATTAGTGATCAAAAGTCACTAAGTCCAGACCCAGGTGGCTTCAATGCTGAATCCTACCACACACTTAAAGAATTAGCACCCATCGTTGCAAATTCTTGTGGAAAACAGAAGGGAAAGGAACACTTCCACTTCCTTCTGTGAAGCCAGTAGTATCTGTTAGCAAAACCAGACAAAGACATCACAAAAACACTACAGGCCTCAAAAGAACAGCAAGCTGAATCCAGGCATTTACGCCATGACCAAATGGAATTTATCCAGGAATGCAAGCGTAGGTCACTATCTGAAAATCAATCAATGTAATACACCACACTAACAGAATGGAAAAAACCCACATGATCAATAGATGAAGAAAAGCAGTGGACAAAATCCACTGTTTCATGAAGAAAGCACTCAACAAACAGAATAGAGGGGCATCTATGAGAAACTTCAGCCACATTGCAGTTAGTAACAAATTGGACAAGACAAGGACATCTGCTCTCCACACACTCCTGGAGACTCTAGGCAGGGCAGCCAGACGGGAGGAAATAAAAGGCTCCAGGTTGGAAAGGAACAGATAAGGCTCCCTATTCACAGGTGACAGGGTCTTGTATTTACAGACCCCTTAGGAATTCACTGGGAAACAGTGGGTTCCCAGGCCTGCAGGATACAAGACCAGTGCACAAGAGCACTTGGTCCTCTGACCCATTCTCCTCCCGCCACACCCATCTGTCACCGTGTCCAGCTCCTTGCCTTGCCCTTTTTTCCTCTGTGGTGTCTCACTGTAATCCCAGCTATTTAAGAGTCAGAGATGCGGAGGATCCCGATTGGAGGCCAGCCCACAGCAATAGAGCTGGGCGTGGCGCACATCTGTCATCCCGGCTATCGTGGGAGGCTGCGGTAGGAGAACCCGGGTCCTACATCCTAGGGGCTCTCCGTCTGCGGTATCCTAGTCCCCCGCACATACTTCCCGAGACAGCCCAACACCAGACCTTTGCTTCCTGCCTGTCTCCGCTCAAATGCCCCCTCCCGGCCCTTCCTGACTGCCTCGCCCGCTTCTTGATGTGACTGCGCGTGTCCTTCCCTCCCCAGCGCCTGACGTCAGCACCTGAGTGCGCTGTCCACTCGAACACGCCTTCTTTCTGGGGGGTGTGTGTTGGGGGGGCTCGTCTCCGCCAAGTACACAGAGGCTAAGCACCTTCGAGCCGCTCCCAGGGCGTTCCCTTCCCGGGGCTGGTGCCTGCGCGGTCAGTCTCCAGCTAGGTCCTATGCGAGGTGTCACGGAAGACCTAACTCCAAGCCCACCCAAGCCCTAAACGCTGACTCCGTGAGGATGAAACCAGCGCCCCCGCTGGAGCTGCTCTCGGGTTCGGTCTCCGGGCCCCGCGCGCTCCGCCTGGGCTGTGGTGTCCCGGGGTTGCCGATGGACAACGCAGGCGACTTGGGTAGGGATGGGCCCTGCCTGCGGCGGCTGGGGACCTATAGCCGGGATGATTCAGTCTCAAGGAGCAAGAGCTCGCTTAGCAATGCCTGCCGCCGCGGGCTCCGCGGGGATGAACAGACAGCACCACGCGCTCAGCACAAAGGGGAGGGGCGAGGCCTCACGGCGTCTGCGGAAGGGGGCGGGGCGAGTCGGGTCCGGGGCGGGGCTTCGGGAGTGACTACTGCGCCTGCGGAAGAGGGCGGGGTGGGCGTGGGGCGGAGGTGGGGCGGGGTTTGTCTACTGCGCTTGCGGAAAGGGGGCGGGACGAGGGTGGGGCCGGGGCGTACCTACTGCGCCTGCGGGAGGGCGGGGCCGGTAGGGACGGGGGGGGGGGCTGCAGGCGGTGCCTACTGCGCCTGCGGAAAAGGAGCGGGGTTGCGGGAGGCGTGAAGTGCGCCTGCGTGACGGGGCGGCTGTGCGCTCGCTCCCGCCCGTTGGCCACCGCCTCCCCGAAGCCGCGCACGCGCCACCGCCACCGCCGCCGCCCCCGGCCCGCGCCCGCCCGCCGCTGCCTTCCCGGCCCGCTTGGCACCTCCTCGGCCTCGGCTCGGCGCCCGCAGCATGCAGCAGCAGCAGCCTCGGCGGCGGCGGCGGCGGCCGTGAGGCGAGGGCCGTGCGCCCCGGCGGGCCGGCGCGGCAGGGCGGCGGCGCCTTTGTTGAGGCCGGGCCGCCGCGGCCTTTGTCTGCAGATGGTGGACGCCGGCGGCCGCCCCGCCGCGGAGGGCTGGAGAAGAATGGAGGCCCCACCGGACAGCGCCGACCTGGTGCCGCTGGATCGCTACGACGCGGCGCGGGCCAAGATTGCCGCCAACCTGCAGTGGATATGCGCGAAGGCCTACGGCCTAGGTGGGCGGGGGCGGCGGGGGTCGGGGACGGGGGATGGGGACCCCCCGGGGGACGGATGGAGTCTGGGGCTGGGACAGGGTCGGACAGGGACAGGGCTGGGGACGAGGCCGGGGGACGCGACGCGGCAAGGCCGGTCACCGGGCCGGGGCCAGGGCGCGCCTTCGCGCGGTGTCCGCCGGCTCCCCTCGGCCCCGGCCCTGGCGGCGGCCCCGGCGAGCGCGGCTCTGCGGTCCCTTGCGGTCGGTGCTGGCGCGGGCCTGTGCGTTCGCGTGTCGGCCAAGCTCCGAGTCTCCCCTGGGGGCGGAGGGTGGCCGCCTGGTGCTGGGTGCAGTGTCCGCCCCGGTGTTTCTCTCCGGTCCCTGGGCCGGTCCTCTGGCTCTGAGTGCAAGAAGGGACCCAGTTACTTGGATAGCCACTGCCCAGACCGTCTACCGCACGGGGGCAGCTGTAAGACCTAACGGCCTGAGACCTGGTCCAAGGGGACAACCCTTGATTCTCGGCTACCGTCCTTTATTATGAATTTTGATACGTACACAGTTCCCCAGCTAGATGAGTTGCATATTACACAGATTGTGCAAATCTTAGTGATCCCCTTTGGTTAATTCCTGTTGTGAAGAACGAGGTAACCTTGTGATGGAGTCCCATTTGTGACGCCTAATGTGCTTAGTGGATTAAGATGCTCGGTTTCATGCTCTGGGAACTTTGCAGAGTAGGTGAAGCTGGTAATGAGTTGACTCCTAGGGCTTTCTACATGGATTTCAAGTGCTTTGTTTACTTATTTATGAATTTCCTTAATTTGAAGCATAAATTGCCTTTATTCTGGTGAAAACATCACTGATAGACTGAGATTCAGAAAAGGATTAGTTGACCAATTACGAAAACTTGCTGAGCAGGCATTCCTGTGTGACAGTGGCTTGTGCCTCACTCAGCTGGCCTCCAGTTACTAAGGACAAACGTGTTTTGTGAGTTTCAGGGATTAAATGCACTGCTTTATTTGAAGCCTGTCTTGGTGTTGTGTAAGTAGCACTTAGGAAATCGCTCTCTCTTTTCTTTTACAATTTCCAGTTCTAACAGGATTCTTTTGAACTTCACTCAGGTTCTGTATAGTGATGGAGAACTCTGCCATGTACCTGACTTGACCTGATTCAAAAGAGTAGAATTGATAAAATGTGTAAACACCTTAGAAAATGACACTGGAGTGGACACAGGCTGCTTAGTCTTGGGTCACCATCCTCCTTTGCTGGTTCTGTGTACCTCTCCCTGGCCCACCCCCTTCATGTTGATCATTGTTTTTCTTTTTTCTACTTTTCACTATACATACCACTAAGCTATATTGCTTACTTTTACATGGTTTTGCACCTTTCATAGTGATGTCTGCTGAGGTTTCCTTTCTTTATTTCACATTATGTGCTTAGGCTCCTCCTAGCTTCATCCTCATTCCCTGCATTCTTTTCTACTGTTGTGCAGTATTTCACCGAGGCCTGTCCACCCTGTGCCAGTCCATCGTTCCTGGGTACTGGCTCCGTTCTGGGTTTTTGCTGTTATACATGGTGCATTCTTGGACACAGCTCCTGGACCCTTACACAGGGCTTCAGTACTGTGGGTCGTTTATTTTGTTGTTGTTTTGGCAGTGCTTGCTTGTGCATGCTAGGCAAGCACTCTAGCACTGAACTACACCCCCAGCCTTGTGTATTTTTAAGATTGTTCATGTGAGAATAGCTTTGGTTCTGCTCATGAATGTTAGCTAGGCTCAAATACTTATAAAAAGTGCTTCTATAATTTGCCTTCTAGTTTCTTCAGTAAGGTAAGTGCATGTTTATTTTATTGCGCTTAATATTAGCATTCAGCTTGGGATGCCAGCTATCTTGAGATAAGTAATTGTCTCAGTATTGGTATTGGATTGGTCTCACTTTATTCCAGTACCAAATGGCTCTTGAGGACTTGTTGCCTCATCAGATAGTGAATAAAAAATCTGATAGTGACATGGGCTTTAAAGCTTTGGAATTTTTAGGCAGTGGATATTTGAAGAATAGAAATGAGAGCAGGTACTAAAGACCAGATACCGTCCAGGGATTGAGCCTGGGGTGGCCTTGCTGTTTGGGGGTTGGGACCTCAGCTAGCAGAGTGCACATCATGTGGGTTTTAGAAGGTTTGGTTTCCATTTATTTTTTCTAAATGAGAAGGTTTCCATTTTATGTCTAACTTCAGAAGGGGAGCAGCTGTAATACTTTTTTAAAATTGAGAATTTTTTTTTTTCTTTGACTATACTGGGGTTTGAATTCAGGGCTTCATGCTTGCCAGACAGGCGCTCTACCACTTGAGCCAAGCCACCAGCTCCAAGAATCTTTCTTTAAATTTACAAATTTGGGAGGTCCCAATTCAGATGACCAAGAAGACTTGCCTCAGCTCAACTGAAAAGATTTCATTTACGCGTGGTTGTGCAAGTCTCAACCTTAAAACTCTTACCCTTATCTAGGGGTGAATCTTTGTTTCTTTTATGGAACTCTTCATGCACTTTTCCATTCACTGGAGATACAGTGCTTTCAATCTGGACACTTCAGTGGTAAATCATTTTTAGAGGGCTTGATGGGGAGAGTGGCTAGATCTTTTATGTGTTAAACAATTATTCATTAGGCTGGAAAATGAGAACAGTTTTCCTTTGGTGTAGGAATCAAAAATATGGTGAAACTAACTGTAGGAGTGGATGTTGGAGGCTGCTTTCTTCACTTGCCTTGGGGATTCTGTGTTCCTGGCACCAGGCTGTCATCTGTAGTAAGTGGCAGGTCCCAGGAGCTCACCCTGGCAGACCTTGGGCATCAGTAATGCAGAAACATTTTCTCTAGCTTTATTTGGCTCTGGTGCCACAGCCAAGACTTGTGGGTTGCACTGTTCTTTTATTTTTAGATTTCCCTCTTTTTTTTTTTTTTTGGTGAACTCTTGCGTTTCATTGACAGTCTTTCAGTTATTTTTCAGATGTAACTTATTGGGCATGTTGAAAATTGTTCACTTAAACATGTGTGTAAACAGGACAGGAGTTTTCTTACCTCCAAGAGTATGTGGTATTGCTTTAGGTGAAAGTTCCACTAAGTGGATAGAAAAGTTTAAAGGAGTGACTTGAAATAGTATTTATTTTATGGATTAGAGTGTTGGGCTTTGGCAGACCTGGCTTTTGCTTCTAGAGCACTAGGCATGTTGTAAGTGCTCTCAGCAAATTCAGGGGCATCTAGACCTTGGTTTCAGGGGACAGCGGGGAATATCAGCTTTCATTGCTCAAGGACAATCTAAAGAACAAACAACCCAACCCAGGGAGAGTATGAGAAGGCTCTCAAGTATTTGCAAGGAGGTTGTAGTATGGCGCAGTGGAAACTGACTTGTCCCTTTGCCCTGGAGCTGAGTTACCCTGAATCTTGGGCCCAGGGCAAATCCTGGGTCTGAACAGAAGCTCAGCCTTCTTACCCTACTAGCAGTAGACTAGGCTGAAGAACTGTGGTCTGACTCTAGGATTAGGGCTGCTGGCAAGGAATGCTGCTTTTTCTTTCCCTCATGTTCTTCCAATCTGGCTGGTCATTCAAACTACTGACTTAAAAAGCATGTGGTAAAGGCATAGGAGGACCTGTAGCCTGTGAAGCTGGGGTCTAACCTCATTCAGGGGAAGTCTGCACTAGAGCCCCTCTGGCAACATGCATTCCTAGTTGGGGCCATACTCCCTGGAAGCAGCCTTCTCTTGACAGCAGCATGTCTGGTTCCCAGATTAGAGGCATGTAGCCACGTTGTTCTAGGTGATGGTTTGGTCAGATTATTAGTTTATAAATTTGGATTGTGTTTTAAATAGCCTTTTGTTATTCTTGGCAAGGATGTTTCTGGGATGGGAAGGTCAGAGCAGCTTTCAGATATTTACTGAACACTGTTACACTTAACAGTATAACTGGTGCCCAGGGGCTGCTTGCTGGGCACAGTTGTGTGACCCTTCCTCCACTAGGGTGTCCTGAGAGCACCTGTCTTTTTGTTGTGTGTGTGTCTGTGAGGCTTGGGGTCCTGGTTGTTGCATTTAGTGCCGTGTCCACTGTGCAGAGTGCTCAAGTGCTTGTTGAACTGAGGAATAAGAAGATGTGTTCTGTCCTGGTAGCCAGAAGAGGAGGGATTTACATTTCTAGAGATGTGTCAGCATTCTTCCAGTCCTGATGTCACAAGTTAAATATTAACTAAAGACCAGAGAGTCAAATATTAAAAAACGTAAATCCATCTTTAAGTTGAATCTGTTAGTTAATCCTTTAAGTTTGAGTGGCCCTTCAGTTATTACTGTGCTTCAGGGTGTTATCTTTGGGCAAATATTCCCCAGAGGACCCTTAATGTTTTCTTGCTTTGCATTTATCTTACTTGTAGCTATTGTTTTTGTTTGTTTCAGTAGCCCTATTAATGTTGTGTACCAGTGCCCTTTCCTCATTTCCTAGTTGCATTGTGAGAAACCTAGGCTTGCTATAATTTTTCATCTTGTCTCAGGGTGGACAGGGTAGAGCCAGTGTCACATTCATGACAGATGGTAATTGAATAGCTACTGTGTGCATAATTTTTTTGTATTATAAGAACTACAAGATATTACATAATGCTATCTGCTCTGTTGATTAAAATCCCCACAAAATATGGAGGAACAGGAATAGTGCAGGAGTTCAAAGATAATGGTGTGCTATCATGGCAGAGTGCCTAGAGGCTACAGAGGGGAGTTTCTGGGTGCTTACAGGGATGCTGAAGGAGGCTTCATGGGTTGATAGGGTTTAAAAGATGGAGAAGGCTTGGGTAGCCCCCAGGAGTGGAGGGGAGGGTGTCTGGCTGCACCACTATGCAGCAACCAAGTGTTTTCAGACACTGAGTCTGAGTAGATTAACCTTGTTGAGGTAGAGGCAGTGTGGACTGAAATAGTAGGTGATTAGTTTGGAAATAGTTTGGGGCCAGATTGTTTATAGTGTTCATGCTGCCTGGAGATTTCTTTTATTGTATGTCCCTGTGAAGACATTTTAGTAGGGGTGACTTGTTGAGAAAGTATGCCTGGGAAGATGTTTTCAGCAGGTAGGAGTGGGTGGAGGCTCTTAGGTGGAACATCTGGGAGCCGATGTGGTTGAGGCTGCAAGTGCCAAGGTCTTGCCTCGTTTTGTTTGTTGGCAGTAGAATTAGAAGGGTAAATTGAGGGCTGGGATGTAGCTCAGTGGTAGCATGCTGAGTAGCGTGCACAAACTGGATTTGCTCACTAGCCCTGCAGGGTGGGGGGGAAGCAGAACCCAAGAGAGTAGACTGATTGACAGCGGTGTGGGAGGTGGGCAAAAGGGTGAGTTGTGATCTACTGGGCCTCCAGTGTTAACATGGGGACTCTGGTACCCTTGACAGGAATAGTTACAGTCTCTGTTTCATAGTTCTTCTACTTCTTTGACTTTGGTTATTGCACACAGAAAGATGATCTTTGAGTTTTTATTTCTATTTCTGACTTCTTTGTTGAGCTTCCGCCTAGCCCTTTCCTCCTTTCCTTCTTTCCCTCTCTCCCTCCCTGGGGATTGAACTCAGAGTTTTGCACAAGTTAAGCCTCTTTTTCTTACATAGATACCCCTTGATTTATGATGGGGTTACATAGAGAAAAAGCCCTTCCTAAACTGAAAATGTGTCCTTTCTGGTGGTGACAACCTCATGAGAACAGGCCTCTAACAAAGGAGCTCCTTTACCCCTCTCTAGAGGAGGCGAAGAGGAAACACAAGAAGAAACACCTGGTGTGAAGCCCCATTCTACTTCATGGATGTGAAATGCCCAGAATCCTATAAAATACCACCATCTTTACTCATGCACAAATGTAGTTTTGTGTGTTGGCTGCTCCACTGGTCCTCTGCCAGTCTACAAGAGGAAAAGGAAGGCTTCCTTCAGAGGCAAGCAGTATTAAAGCACCCTGAATCAAGATGAGTGGGAACCATCCCAATACACACATTTTGAATATAAAAAAAAGAAAAAAAATTAAAATGTTGTAAGTCAAAAACACAACTTAATACATCTGACTTATCCAACATGATAGCTTAGCAACACCACACTGCAGAGTCTTGGTTGTTTACCCTGCTGATCCTGACATTGTGAGAGAGTACCATGTGGTTTACAGCTAACTCAAGAAGAGTTCAAAATTCAAAGTGCAGTTTGTATTAAATGCATATTGCTTTTTTTGAGGGGGGAGGGGGCGGGGAGTGTTTGAGGCAGGACTTTTCTATGTGGTCCAGCCTGGTCTTGAACTCATGATCCTCCTGCCTTAGCTTCCCTTTGCATATTGCTTTTGTACCATGGGCAAGTTGAAAGATCCTACTTTGGTGACTGTTAGTTTGCTTATATATAACCTGGTCACTGCAAATTCAACCAGTCAAAAACTAAACTAGTCTTGGGCCTCCAATACAAGGGGGAAGCCTGGGGGCAGTGCCGTATTTAAAAAGAAGCAGATGCCACTGGAAGGACAGGCAAAGAGGAAGAAGTGCTTCCTTGATGGAAATTGGAATGTTCCATTAAGCAAAGTGAAATTGAGTATGTGGCCTAGATAGGTGAGAACCCAGACAAGGACTGGGAAGGGGAATGGAGGCAGGTGTGAGTGTGTTATGTGCAGGGAAAGGCTAGTGGCAGTTGAAAGCTGAGATTAGATGGACAAAATGCTGAGTACCAAGTCTTGGAATACCATGGATGGCTGATTGATAAATTAATGAACTCTTGCAAGGGTTTCACTCTATACTAATTGGGAAGACATGGAGGTTTCCAAGTAGGGAAGAGATATCTGAAATCTGGGTTAGTCAGTCTCTTCTAGGGCACAGTGGTTATTGCCCACTGTATACAAAGTGTAGACTTAGTTTGGACCTTTGAGAAAACCACTTTTATTGAAGTATAATTTATATACGATAAAACACACATGGAAGTACTTAGTTGTGTGAGTACTACACAACTAAGGTACACACTACTGTGGCCATGGCCACAGTCAAGAGAAAGAACGTTTTGCTCCTTTGTAAGGTCCACACGAGTCCCATCCAAGGCTTCCCTGACCTGTTCCTGTTGCTGCAGAATAGACCTGTCTTTCTGGAGTTTCCCGTTACCTAAGCACACAGCAAGGGCTGCATTTTGCTTCCTTCACTTTGTACGGTATTTTTGAGACTCATCTGTTATGTGGATCTTCTTTACCTAGTAATGGAATTCCATGTGTGCCTAGCCACATGACTTCTCCATTTGCCTGTTGATCATTTGGGAGGTTTCCAGTTTCTGCCCTGTGAATAGACGTATTCACTTACCTTAAACAGCTAGGTGTGCAATTATTGGGGTCACGAGGTAAATGCAGGTTTAACTTTATAAGAAGGTCCCCAGTAGTTCTCCTGAGTGGCTGAGTTACTTCCCATTAGCAGTATATTAAGAGTTCTGGTTGTTCTGTCTCCTTGTCAGCATTTGATGTTGTCAGTCTTTATAGTTTTAGCCTATCAAGGCAGTGAATTACACCATCTCACTGTGGTTTTGATATGCATTTCCTTGTTAATGATGGACCTTTATAAATGTCTCTGGTCCATTTGAATTTATTTTTTCTATGAAATATCTTTTAATATCTTGGTCAATTTAAAATCTATCTATCAAGGTATGTTTTTTGGCAATACTGGGGTTTGATCTTAGGGTCTTGGCTTGTCAGGAAGCACTCTATCACTTGAGCCATGCCCCCAGCAAAAAATAAACTTATTTTGAGGTAATTGTATATGAACGTGTGGTTTTGAAAAAAAAAAAAAATGACAGAGGTCTTAGATACCTTTACTCAAATCCCAAAAATAACTTCCTGTAAAACTAACAGATTGTTACAACCAAGACATTGACCTTGGAATAATTTAGGTACAGAATATTCCCACCCCTCAGAACCTCTTCTATTGCCCTTTTGTAGCCATGTCTGCCTCCCTGTGCTTGCTCTGGGTGTACTTTGCCTGCCCTTTTCTAGTTTCGTAAGTTAGGGACTTAGATTATTGATTTGTGACTGCCCTTCTTTTCTTATATAAGCACTTAGTGCCACCAGTACTACCTTAGCTGCATCCTGCACATGTTGGTAGGTTGTATTTTCATCTTCATCCAGCCCTAGGTATTTATAAAAAATTCCCTTTGATGCTTCCTCTTTGACCCAATGTCTTATTCCATTTGGGCTGTTGTTACAGAAATATCTTCTATAGGGTAATTATAAGCGGCACAAATCTATTGCTCACAGTTCTGGTGCTGGAAAGGTCAGGACAGGAGTAGATTCCATGTCTGGTGAGGACCTGTTTCCCAGTTAATAAATGGTACCTTAGGTATGTCCTGACATGGTAGAAGAGGCACTAATCCTGTTCAGGAGGCAGAGCCCTCCTGCTAATACCACTTCAGTGGGGATACCAGTTACTAATTTTTTTTTCTTGGTGATACTGGGGTTTGAGCTCAGGGCTTTAAGCTTGCTAGACAGGTGCTCTGCCACTTGAACCACTCTACCAGCCCTTTTTTGTGTTGGGTATTTTTGACATAGGACCTTGTGAACTACTTGCCTGGCCTAGCTTTGATCTGAGGTCCTCCTGAGTAACTAAGATCACAGGCGTGAGCCACCAGTGCTCAACTTAATTATTAGTGTAGTTTCCACGTGTTTAGAGATTTTCCTCTTTTTACTAGTATTCCTGTTATGGTTTCATTATTGTAAAACAGTATGTTCTCTTTTATTTTTTATTTTGAGGAATTTTTTTTGGCGGTATTGGGTTTTGAACTCAGGGCTTCACACTTGCTAGGCAGGTGCTCTACCACTTGAGCCACTCCAAGCCCAGTCTGTTCTCGTTTAAACTTGTTAAAGTTTGCTTTCTGGCCTAGAGTATAGTCTGTTTTGGTGAATATTCTGGGCATGTAGCTGGTTCATTTTGAGACTATCCCTTGCTCCCTTTCCCTACCTTTTGCTTCTGTCCCTTCCTAATCCTTTCTTAGGTTTCAGCTAATTGGCTGCAAGAGGTTGAAGTCCATTGTGATATTCCTGGCGGGACCTGCACACATCTTATTTTGTCAAGACTTTCCACTCCCACACCCCCAGCTCTGCCCTCATGTAGCACAAAGCTGCCAGGCACCCCACACCTCATGGAAATGGAATTCAGGGTTGACAGTGGGGAATGTAACAGTGTAGGTGGAAACCATGTTTATACTGTAAATGTGAAAGTCGAAAATGTCTGGAACAACAAACTTACTAAATTGGTTATTTTGGAGGAGAAGAATGGGGATGTGAGGTGATGACTTTAGTTTTTGCCTCACCTCCCAGCTTTTCCCTAATCTTTTGATGTTCATCCTTTTCTCCTGATATTCTTTGTAACACCCCCTCCTCTTCTCCAGGTTCATATGAACTAGTTTATTTAAAAACAAAATGGAGATGTTGGCCCCTGGAGGTCCAGATGGACTTTCAAGAAGAGTGAAAGAAAGGGTCCCAGTGCTTGAGGCCTGAACAAGGCCTGACACGAGAAGGTGCCAGCTGCCCCACTGCCACTCATTGCTACCAGGAGCCTAAGATTACTAAAACTGCCAGGTGCTGGGCTGCTGGTGGTTAGAGGCTCAGACAAATAAGCCTCCAACCTGAGTGCCTTAAGGCCGCAAGTCTCTGGCTTCTCAGACCTGGAGCAGCAGATCTCTAGCTTTCAGGTCTTAGAGCTGTAAGCCTCTGAGTCTGCCAGTCTCTCCTCTAGCCATGGCTGCTTGAGGGCCCAGGACTGCCAGTACTGTAGGAGCTTCTCCTTGTCTACACGTGTCTTCTCTCTTAGTAGAGCGAAAAGACCCCAGCCAGCTGATTGCTAATAGTAATATGTTTATAACAGATTGTTGTGCTGTGGTTTTACTGTTTTGAGTGAGACACAGAAACCTTTTTTCCATTTAGGTCTCTATCCTCACCACTCTTAAATGCCATTGTGATGAATACCCGATGCATTACAGTTTTTGTTTGACATCATATATCACTTTAAAAACTAAAAGGGATATCTATTTTATTTACCACACTACCTATCTCCTTTACTTTTCCTTCTTGATGCTCCAAAATTTCTCCTTTTATAACTTTTTTTTTTCTCACTTTGGAGAAATTCCTTTGGCCATTCTTCTTGATTTGTTGGAGGCAAATTCTTTCATATGAGAATGTCTTTATTTCCCTTTTATTCCTTAAGAATAGCTTTGCTGGATATAGAATTTGTGGTTGTTGGTTGTTTTCCTCCAGCATTTGAAAATGTGTGCCAGTTCCCTATGGCCACCGTGACTTTCAGTGAGAGACCCACTGTCATTGCAGTGGGTGTTCCCCTTAGGCACGTGCCCTTCCACTCTGGCTACTTCAGAATGTTTGTCTTTAGTTTTAGAAATTTGATTTCTTTGGATGTATGCTATTGGGGGTTGACTCAGTGTCTTGAAATTGGTGGATTTGTATTTTTCACTGTATTTGTGAAGCTTTCAGCCATTATTTCACTGAATGCTCTCACAGCTGCCCTCTCTCTTCTCTTGGGGCCCCAGGGTATGGTGTTGGGTCTCTTGTAACTCCCACAGCTCCCACAGGCTCTGCCCTTTTTTCTCTCCATAGTTCCAGTTTCCATTTTCTGCCTGTTCAGATTGGGCAAACATATTGAGCTGACCTCAAGTTCAGTGATTCTGTTCTCTGTCATTGCCACCTTTCTGTTGAGCCGTCCAATGAGTTTTTAAATGTTCATTACTATTTTTTCCATTTTTAGATTTGATACTTTAATTTGTTCCTTTGCTGAAATTTTCTAGTTTTATTTTAGTATTCCTAATTGCTTCTGGAATAGTAACTTTATTGTTATTTTGTGGTGCTTGGGTTTGAACTCAGGGCCTATACCTTGAGCCACTCCACCAGCCCTTGATGGGTTTTTTCGAGATGGGGTCTCACTCAGACTGGAACAGTATTTAAATGATAGTTACTTTAAAATGCTTGTCAGGTAATTCCAGCACTTGATTCATTCTGGGGTTTCTTATTTTGGCACACAGTTCCTTTTAGAGGTTTCCTTGCAGCCTTGGCTTCCTTTGTGGGCTGAGGTTTCAGTGTGGCCTCATGTCCTAGCCTTGTGGTGCTGTTTCAAGTCTACTCCCTCTAGTCCCTACTGGTGTTGCTTGGGGACAGGACAAACTTCCCAGACTGGGCAGCCAGGCCTCTGGTGCTGGTGGGGCTCTATCTACAGGGCAAAGAATTTCCCAGGCAGAGTGCTTGGGGTGCTGGTTGTGGTTGTCTGCTCCTGCCTGTGGAGACTAATACCTTTGAGGGATGTAGTGTGGTTCCCAGCTAGTGGTGTTGGGGTGATAGCCTTTGCTAGAGCCCCACCTGCGTGGGAAGAGGAACCTCATGACCAGCAGGGAGAGAGAGTGTCTCCTAGTCTGGGTTCTCCTGGTGAGACCCCTCTTGCTGGATTCCCTGGCAGAAGGTGGCTCATGGTTTCAGGGAGGAGTGTCTTGGCCCATTTGTGAAGGAGAGTGTGTCTCAGCTGGTGTTATGTTGTGGGATCTCTTGCTGGTGTCCCTGGCTGGGGCAGGGACAAGCTTCCTGGACTGCCTTACTTGTTCGACTAGGAGTTGCTAAGTACCAGGCCTGGCCTTTGGTGGAGAGTGAGACATCCCGCTGTTGTCCTCCAGGCTGAGGTCCAAATCAGCATCCTTCTCTCTGCCTTCTAGAGTTCTCCTTTGCTTGTCCTCGAGGTGCTTCAGGGTTTGTAGGCAGTCTGTGCAGAGGAGCAAGTAGAGATGAGTGCTCACCTGGCCTGATCATAAACCCTTTCTGGCCGCTTTTAAAAAGTGTCTTTGTTATTGGGTGTCATCAGTATTATTGTGATGCTTTTTGGTGTGTGGATTTCCTTTTTTTTTAGTCCTGCTGGCATTTTGTAGTGCTTCTTAGGCAGTGGTTTCATGAATTTTACAAATACCAGAAAATTATCTAGTGTTTACTTCAATATTGTTTCTACCCTGTTTCTCCTTTCTTTTTGGACCTCCAGTTCTATTTTTGTGACACGGACAATGTTTGCCTTTACCTTCTCCACTATCTTTTCATTCCTTTGTCTCATTGTTCTTTATTCCAGATATTTTCTTTCCACCCATCTTCGGCTCTCACGTGTCTAATCCATTGTTCGACGATCCATTGTATAAAATGGAGTTCAGTCACTTTTCTGTTCTAGAATTTTTCTTTCTTTAATCTTTCAAGTTCTCTCTCTCTCTCTCAGATAGCTTCTGCTTTTCTGCCAAAATCCTTGTCTTTTCTTCCCATTTTTTTAAAGCATAGTCCTTTATAGTCTGTGGCTGAAAGCTCATTTCTTCTGGGTTTTCTGCACTCTTCTTGTGAAGTGTCTGTACCTGGCTTTCTTTGAGTTTGTTCTGTTTGGGGTTTGCTAGGCTTTCATAGTCTGTAATTTGGTGTCTTTCACTAGCTTTTGGTCGTATTTTGGATGGTTTCTGCTCTGTTTTCATGCTCACTGACTCTTTGCTCTGTCATCTCCATTCTGTTGAGTCTGACCAATGAATTTTGTGTTGATTTTGTAATTTTCAGTTCTCGAATTTTGGCTTGTTTCTTTTCTTTTTTTTAAAATTTTTCTCCTGAGAAATTCCTCACTCCAAGAGTTTTGCCTTCATCTCCTGTAGCTGACTACAACTACCTTACAGTCTTTGAAAACCCCAGTGTCTGGGTCATCTTGAGTTGACCTCTGTTGATTGTCTTTTCCATTGAGAAGTGGTCACTTTTTCTTGGTTCTTTCTGTGTTTAGTAGTTACGGATTATATCCTGAGCTTTGCGAATCTTACTGAGGAGACTCTTCCAAGCCCTTTAAAACCCTTTGGATAATAATGATTTCCTTCTTCTGCTGCTGGGTTGGGATAACCCCCTCAGGTTAAAGATCCAAGTCTGCTCTGCACTGTGCACAGTGGTTTTGGTGCCTGTTTAGTTTTTAGGTCTTTGCTGTGTGCCTTGGGTTTAGCTCATGCATGCAACTCAGAAATAAGCCCAGGATTGTGCAGATTCCCCTACTTGACCAGGGAGCCTCTTAATAGTTCTCCCTTCTTGGGTTTCCCCACATTTTCTGGTTTCTGGGCACCTTTTTCTTCCCTCCTGGTTGAAAAGGCAGTGTCAACTGCTCTCGCCATCACTGTGCAGTTTCTGTGACTGGGGCCAATGGGAACAGACTGGAAGAGAAAAAAGGAAGAGGACTCTACTCTCCAGCCTGCAGGGACCCCTTTCTTGGTCCTTGGACAGGATTTCTGTCAGGATTGGCTACCTGTGCCCGTGGCACAGTTCTGTGGCTGGGGGCACACTCAGGTCAAGCAGCAGAGGACAAGAAAGTGAAAATGGGGGCTGCCTTGTAAGGTCTGTCTTCCTCCTCAGCATGCCTACTGTTGCCAACTTCCTAGAATCTTCGGGTCAGTGAGTTTTATGTTTTGTGCAGAGACTTTAGTTCCAGGTGGTGGGGAGGCTGTCCTCACTGACTCCTGCTCGGTAGGCATCAGAAGTCTGTAAACTTTCTTTTGTTGTTCATTGCTGCTGCTGGCTTTTGTTACTGTGTCTTGCCATTTTGTCTAGCTTGTTTTTCTTTAGGTCCCAATCTTTGTGGTTGAAAGGTTTGGGGAATGCTCAGAGGCCTGAGATGATGTCTTTCTATAGGCAGGATTGACTCCTGCTGTGAGCAGCCATGCTGCTTACTTTCCCCCACCTTAAATGGAGGCCTTCAGAGCTGTCTGGGGGCTCTGCTTCACTCCTAATCCAACCCAAAGTGATGCTCCACTTGGGGGCCCTGAAGTCCAAGCACTGTCTTCGGGAGCTTGTGAGGTGCTAGAGATGCAGTTAAACTTCTTTACTCCCTCTTCTGGAACGGACACGCCCTTCCAGGAGAGGGAGTTGATGGCCCAGGTAACATGGCCCCCTAGCGGGTTCTCTGGACTTAGCTGGTGAGTCTTCACTGTCCCCTTGGCCAGTACATCCTGTGTGCAGGCGTTGCCCTGGTTGGCTGGAATTACAGGACCTACCATTCCTGGAAGCAAACCTGCTGTCTTGGTCTAAGTAGACTCCTGTGTCTGTGTGTTCCTTGTTACTTCTGTCTTTCCTTTGCTGGAGTCATTTACTCAGTTTGTGGCTCAGGCTGGTTCTTCAGATGCCCTGTGTGCTGGCATCTGAAACCCTGGGGAACTGGCTGTGTGTGGCCATGCTGCTCTGGGGTAGGGAACTGCAGGTGGTGCCCTTTCTGATGCGCTGTGATGTGTGCACATGTGTAAGAGGAAGGCCTTGCCTCAGGGTGGAGGGACTCAAGCATGTCAGTTTGTGCTCCACTGTTCCCATTTGTCCCCTCTGTGTCCTTTTAGAAGAATTGTCTCTGTATTGTGACCCCAAACCTGTAGATGGGAGCTTGGGGATGGTGGTCAGCCATTACTTGTGATCTCCCTACGTTGGGTGGGTTCTCGGGCATTGTGATGGTCTCAGTGTCTGAAGCCAGTGGGCCAGTGCTCTTTGAGGAGGGTTGTTCAAAGTTCTACCTACCTCTCTGTTCCCAGGACCTGCCACCTTCTGCTCTAGATTTTTTTGTTCCCTTCCACACTTGACTTCTTTTTCTCCAGAGTTTTCTGTGAGTTTTTTTCATTTATTTCAAGTGTTTGCCCTTATTTCTGGGAACATAGTTATAAGAATTGCTTTAAAGTCTTTGGTGGACATTTCCAACATTTGGCTTTTCTCTTGGGAGTTACAGATATTCCTGTCTTTTTCTTTGTTGAGTAATTCTGGCTGGTATATTGGACATTTGGCTGTTACGTTTTGCTACTCTGGAGCCTGTGAGGAATCTAGGGAAGGCTGGTGTTGTGTTTGTTTCAGCAGCCAGTCCACCATGCTTGAGATGGTAAGTCCTGGCCCTCCAATGGTGGGCTGCAGTTCACCATGGGCTGAGTATGCACACGGCCTTTGATTCTTCTGATCTGATGTGGGTGCCAGCAAGAAACCAAGCCATGGTGTAGCCCTCCTAATTGTTGCCATACTGGTTGCAGTGGGTGCCATTTGGATGTCTAAGACATTACACACAGATCCCAAGATCCTTTTATCCACCTTCTTCTCTGGATCCCTTCCTCACTTTCTCAGGGTCTCCCCTCCCGGCCTCTGGCTAGAAACCCAGTCTGTACACTTTCACACCTGAACCTGTGTAGAACAGGAGAGCTGAGGAGGCCATTCCTCCCTGAGTGGATCTGTCCCTGCCACTGTTGGGGCATGATGTTGGTGGCCCCCTCTGGTGTGTGGCAGTGAAATGGGTGCTGCCCCTACAATTGCCCACTCCTCCTCTGGCCACCTCTCAGTTCCTTTCTTTGGCATTTCTTCCTCTGTTTGCCTGGCATTCGGTGCACTGCCAGATTTTTTTGCCCAGCCTTGGTTCTCACTTTGCCCCCTTACTGGGTGACTCAGCTCTCATGGGCATCAATTTTCACGTTTGTGTATCAGATGCCAAACATTGTTCCTGTCTCTTGCGCTTCTGATTCCCACATGCTGTCCCCGTCAGAAAGCCTCCCTTGGGCCCCACAGGCAACTCTGAGCTACATGTGCAGAACAGAGCTCCTCTCCCCCCATAGCCATCCTCCATTACCTGCTTTCTCTGTTAGTAACATGTCCCATCCTGTGCCTGGCTGGCAGGGTCAGAGGTAGGCATCTTCTTTACACCCCCACACCTCTAGCAGCCTCCTAGGCATCCAGGTTTGTCCTCTACTTTGTGTGCAGGGAACACTAGCAGATAGCACTCTTATCCTCTGCCTTCCTTGACTCAACCTGACCTATTCCATTCTCTTGTTATGTGCCTGCAGAGCACATAAGCCTGCCTGTTCCTCTGACAGCCTCACAGTGAGGGCAGGCATATGCTCAATTAAGAATCTATTGAATGAATTAGTGAAATGTCAAGTTTGTCTCTGTTGTGCAGTTATGAACTATATAGTTTCCTCAAAATTACCCAAGGGTCATTTTCACATTTCCTTATTGTCTGGAGCACCCATTCCTGCACATCCTACCCCACTTCAAGTGCTAGAGTGTCTCCTGCACCCTGAGTGTCCTGTACCTACCCCACACATTGCATGCATTGTGAAAGTTGCCTGCTGGCTTTTCTGTCCACTTCAGAGCCTCAGAACCTCAGCCCAGGTCAGTGACTCACTTCCTCTGGCTCCCCAGCATTTTCATACCTTTCGTGGCTCACATAGGTGCTTACTAATTGTTGAGTGAATGAATAATTCTAACAAACTGTCTTAGTGGCTTATAGAAGAAATGAAAAAGGTAAGTTACTAGAAATAGATTAGAGGTATTTTATGTACAAAGCTGTGTTTTAACAGTAGAATAGAAGCATAGATCAGGGCTCCCCAGTAGTGATTGAGCTCTGTCTGTGGATAGTGGATGTCCTGGAGGACTGGGGATCCATTACCACCCACGTGGGGTGCAGTAGACCTTGTGACTGGAGCGGAAGAAGCTTGCATGCTGAGGAGGACGTTGCTGGATCTGGGGCTATTCTTTGGCGCGCCATCCCTTAGCTCCCTTATCTTCAATCTGAAGTATACAGGAATTGCTCTCATGATTCCCGTTTGTACAGGATTCAAAGAAGGATGGTGTGAACCACTTCATGCGGACTGTTTAAAAGTGGCCTAGGGAAACATTTCCATTCCATTGGCCAGCCATTCAGGAGAGAGACAGCTCATGGCCTGGCCTTTTTTCTCAGTGTTGCTAGCTTCCACATTCAGGTCAGATGTGTCCTCATGCAATGTCTGGGGCTCCAGCATACACCCTGTGGTTTCTCTGCTTCTATCAAAGGCCAGCTCTTGCCGGTTCTTGTGTCCTCTTGCCCTTGGGCAGAGCCAGAACCCTGCAGGGTCTCCCTGAGTTGTGCTAGTTTCTGCTCTCCTAGAGGGGAGCACTTCCAGTCATCCAGGTGAGAGGGAGGGTGGTCTGAGCCAGCCAGTGCAGCTCAAGGTACTCTAGAAATCCCAGCTTGGAGACTAGAGTATACATTTGGTGATGACCATGCATCTCTGGCCTTTCAAGCCATGAGGCCGCCTGGGACATGAGGTAGGATACGCCCCTTATAATCTTGGGACAAACAAAGGAGAACTGAACAGAAGATGGAAGTAGCAGTGAGGCGGAAAGAGAGTAGAGGGTAGGTGAGATGTCCTGGAAATCAGGTGAAGGGTGGCTCTTGTTGGGAGCCCTGACCATTGCTCAGTGCTGCTGCTGGTCACCGAGTAAGATGAAGGCTGAAGATGACCATTGTGTCCTTTTCCTAGCAGCAATGTGAACATCTAGAAACATCATCAGATTATAGGACTCTCTAGTTCAGAGCCCTTTTCTGACTTGCACCTGTTTAGAACCAGGCCACACAGCCACTGTGGGTGCATTTTGCAGGCTACCCATTGAGTCCTGGCCAGTGTACTCTAGTTCTTGGGCGATCTCACTCTTACATTGGTGCCCTTTTATAGATAAGATTTGTTTTGTTTCAAAACTGTAGATGGCTACCCAATGTGATTAGTGATTGTGAGATTTCAGCCTGGTGATCTCCACTAAGCCTGTGCAGAGCACCTCCAGTGCTGGAGCTGACAAGTTGCATGGTTACTGGGGTGACCAGATTCTCTGTGCACAACCGTGCTTCAAAACTTTAATGCTACGTAAACATTGGCCATGCTGTTTAGAAGTAAAAAAACTGAGAATGAAGAGTTAAGGGAAATGACAAGGATCCACAGGCCTGTAATTAATCTTGGGTCTGAGACAACACTATCTGTAAGAAACAAAGGGAGAAGGGAGCTGAGGAAGAGAGGGGTGCTTCTGAGGGTTACTGAAGAGTCAGCTCTTTCCCTCAGGTTAGACATCAGAGCACCTGGACCTGGCTCAGGGAGAGCAATTGGAGTGTCCACTGGCAGTGGGAAATCTCCATTAGGTTTCAACGCTGAATGATGGTGTTTTCTTAAAGATGGTGACCCTTTCTAAACTCTTCTGGAAGTGGGATGGTTCCAGAACGCCCCCAAGCTGCACTGCCTTGCAGTTGTGGGTATGGAACATTGAAGATCTGGAACCTTCCTGTGTGGAACTTTGCATTTTCTAGATTTGGCTGCAAAGACCCTCCCACCCCTTGGGAGCAGCTGTTGATAAGTTTCATTGCTGGGAAAGTACAGAAAGGGGATGGTACCAGTGCTAACACATTTGCCTGGTGTGTATGCGTTTGACTTCCTGGTAGTGTGTGTATGTGTGTGACAGGCAGTGATTGTACTGGGGACCAGATGGTGTGGGTTCAGAGTTGGTTTCTTCTTCCCATGACCTTGGCTACATCATATCCTTTCTCTGAGCCTCCTCATCTGTAATGGGGGTGGGGGGCGGTAGTCCTGATTTGATGGATTTAAAATGCCCATTAAAGCATGATTTGTGTAGAGTTTAATGCTGCCTGGTCCAAAGATGAGTGAAGGCTAGCTGCCGCTAGTCTGTCAGGGTTACACCGACACCAGGCCTGGCTCTGCGTTTGGCAAAGATGTGGCTGTTGAGCCTCTGTTGTAACCTCTGATCTTGATGTCAGGAGGAGGACATGCTGAGCTCTCTCACCAAAACTGATGCAGCTGTGCCTGCACACCCTCTTCTCTGAGGTCCCCAGGCACTGCACTATCCTAGCTTCACTGCACTCTGGTTTTCATTCTGCCCTGTTAACACCCTCAGGATTTCCACACCTGCATCTTGCCTTTTTGGGTCTGAAAGTCCATCTTCAAAGTGATGGTGGCAGTCGTGAAATGCAGTGCTTTGCTGTAGTCACCATGGGTGTGAACTTCATGTGTGCGTTTGTTCACGCAGGTGACAATTAAGCTCTTGAGTGGCTTGGGACCTTTGTGTGTCAGTAGTCACCCGGTTGATCAGCTATACCTTTGCTTTTGCCAGAATTGCACTGAAAGGCACTCATTGTCCTTATCCTGCTGGCGGGGCTTGGAGACTGTGGTTCATGTGTGCTCGCTCACATAATGCTCTCTCCTTGTCTTAGACAACATCCCTGAGGATCTTAGAGACCCTTTTTACATCGACCAGTACGAGCAAGAGCACATTAAACCGCCTGTTATCAAGCTACTTCTGTCCAGTGAGCTGTACTGTCGTGTCTGCAGCCTCATCCTGAAAGGAGACCAGGCAGCCTCTTTACAAGGACACCAGTCTGTCATTCAGGCCCTGTCTAGGAAGGGGATCTATGTGATGGAGAGTGACGACACCCCTGTGACTGATGTTGACCTCGGCCATGCACCCATAAAGATGGTGAGTGTCTGGTGGGCATGCCAGCCGTCCTCTGTAGCTTACTTAGCTGCCCAGGCCAGGCACAGTGCCCTGCAACCAGATGCCAGACAGGTGAGCCTGTATGAGCAAGGTGGTAAAGTCTGCACGTGTGTACTGATGATCCTTGATTCACTTCTCTTTTTAAGCATGTAAGCATTGTGGAAAGTGAAAAAAGAGCAGCATTCCTTTCATTGTGAACACTGTAAGACCGAGATCACAGTGGGGCATGTGAATGGAAGTGTTGAGGCCAGTGGTGGCAGGTGGTGTATCAAGGAGTTGTTGAGCCCATCCTACTGGATGGTTGCACATAGCATCTTGGGGATCTTTTTATGCCAGAATCAGTTGGCACACTCTTCTTCCCAGGCAGGTCTCTGCCTGTTCTTTTCCAAGGCTGTGCTCTGCCTCAGCTCTCCAGACCAGCCTAGCACTCAGCTTATTGTTGCTCTGCATTTTTTTTGTTTGTTTGTTTTTTGTTTAGGCTGTTCACTGGCATTTTTCATTCTGTAGGTTTTTCACTCAGACTTTAAGGGTGACATGTGGGTGAAGAGAAAGTTTCTCGTGCTATGGGAAGAGGCAGCATAAAGGCAGGGTGCAGTCTTAGGGTGGGGCCCTGGCTGGCAGCCAGAGAATTAGGTGGCAGACATTTCTGGCAACCTCTTCCCACCGTTTTCCCATGGCCGTGAACAGTAGCACTCTACCTACAGAGGAAGCTTAGAGGACTGCTGGGTGTGGGGGTGGGGGTGAGGAGGTGAGGAATCTGGATTGCCACTCTTAACTGTCCTAGGGCTCATGGGCCGTGACAGGGATGTGCAGGTCTCAGGTGTTAGAGTCCCTCTGTGCAAGGTGGGAGAGAAAGACAGAAAGGTTCCCTGAATTGGGACCTGATGGGAGAGGAGGCATAGGGTGCTAAGCTGCTGCCTTTGACCCTAGAGTGCCCACATGGCGATGGTGGATGCTCTCATGATGGCCTACACAGTGGAGATGATCAGCATTGAGAAGGTGGTGGCCAGCGTTAAGCGCTTCTCCACATTCAGCGCCTCGAAAGAACTTCCATATGACCTTGAGGATGCCATGGTGTTCTGGATCAACAAGGTGAGTGCCTGCCCAGCCTTCCTTTCCCCTGAGAGCAACACACTTCATGTCTCTCACACTGGGACCTTGGCTACTGTCCTGTCACTGCAGGCTGCATATATAATACTGTGTCCAGCAAAGTGTCTGCAATAGTTAGAAACAAAGCAGACAGTTCTTACTTGTGAGCACTGAGAGTGGAGTGAGATACGTTAGTATTTGAAAATGCAGTGTGTGTGGTTAGAACAATGAGTGTAGATTCATTTTTATCTTAGGCATCTGTTCAGTAAAGGAGCACTCAGTGTTAGAAAGGATCCTCCGAAGTCACATGGTGTCTTCCTAAGGACCTTTCTTTCTCCTCGTACATTCAGAAGCTTACAGTGTAGTTTTCATCTGTTTATAAAGAGTGTTTATCTTTAGAAGTATGCATTTATTTATAAGCTTCCTTATGAAACCTTTGGTATAGAGCCTTTTTATTTGTAAAACTGTTCAAATGAGGACATTGAGAAGCAGAGGAGACAAGATTGTGTAGCCCCAGGCAAAGTTGTATCTGTGTGATGAAGAAGAAATAGTGTGGGACATTGTAAAGTCTCTGGTCATGCAGTCTGTGTGTCCAAAGCCAGGCCAGTGACTCCCTTTGCCCCCTGAAGATCTCAGCCATCACTGTGACAAAGCACACTGTATGTCAGAAATTGGGAAAGACTGTGCCAGACTTCTGCTCAGACAGTTGTCCTGCCCTGAGTTTCCACCTCAGATGTTGTTTGGAGAATTGGGTGAGCAGACCCCCTTATAGTGCAGTCTGTAGGAGGTGCAGGGCAGAAAGCTGCTGGCTTTGCTAGGTCTCACTGCAGATTCTCCAGGCCTTGTTTGGATGTTGATACTGGCCAGTGCTGTTTCTGCTCTGCCACATTGCCCATAAGGATGCCTCTGGGTGTGGGCACCCTGATTCATCTGATACCATGCAGTAGGGAACACCCATAGGAGCTGGGTTAAAAATGGTGTTCAGCACTGCTGCATATTTCTATGGAGACATTCCTGAAACCCTAACAAGAACTTCCTTTGGCCAAAAGTTCATATTTTAACTTTTCTTTAACAGGCTCCTCCTTATTGTAAAAGAAATTACATGGTTATTATAGAAAATTTAGAAACTACAGATGTGTGGAAAAAAAGGACAAAATGTAAACTACCCATAATCTTACCACTGACATTTTGATAATCTGTACAGTTTCTATTTGTTTGCATGTAATACACAGTCCTAGCTTATCTATCGAAGTACAGTTCATATAAACTGAGCTTGGGTAGTGAGTGTCTCCCCATCGCCTGGTCATGGCCTCAGCCTTCCCTCTCATCTTTTCTCTGCTATATGCCTTGCCTTTCTGCACTGTTACCATAATCTCCTCAGACCACAACTCTGCCCAGAGAATGGTGTGATAAAGATGTGCATTTTAAGGACCTTTTCTTGTTTTTTTGCCAGATCTGACTGTTAAAGGTATATCGTCCTTTTCTTGCTGTTAGTCTGCGTGAGTGTCTTTCTCCATGTCTTCCCATGAATTGGATATTAAAAAATCCTTGCCAGTTTGGAAGACAAGAATTAATGTCTCCTTTCTTCACTCATGGGTAAAATAGTAGTTTAAAAAGTAGTGTGTTTGCTGTTTAATTTCTTCTGTGGTAGAGTGCCTGCTCATTACCTTTGTCCATACTTCTTTGGGGAGAGGATGCGTTCCTTCCTTGATCAGGTTTCTTGTGCATTTGCCATGTGTTTCTAAACCTTCCCATGTTCCTGTACCTATTTCCTGTGAACTTCGCAGATATATAGAATATTTTCATGTACTCCAGAGACATCACTTTCCTTGTGCACTCATTCTGTTTTCTACCCCTATTTTTTTTTTTTTTTCTTTTTCATTTTTGAAACGAGAACTTGCTGTGTTGCCCAATGTGGCTTTAGACTCCTGGGTTGAAACCATTATTCTGCCTCAGCTAGCTGGGACCGTAGATGTGCCCTGTCACATCCAGTTCGTCTATATTTTAAATAAATTTTGGCTTCTGACTTGTTCTTAATAGACATACCTACTGATACAAGATTGTGATAAACAGCACTTAAAGCTCATGTGGCTCTCCATCCCTGTCCTCAGTCCCCTCAGGTCACACGAGGACTCTGGACACTTGATAGTCAGTCTTGATGTTACTGTGTCAGGGCACCTGTTTTCACAGCCCACATTCCTTTCCTTGTTTCTCTTGCTTCAATTTTCATAACACTTTCTTTTTTCTCATCCATTATTTTTATGTGTATTGCACGTTTTGCTGTGTCCTTAGCATTTCCAGAGGTGCTTACGTTCCTTACATTGCTGGTTTTCCCTGGGCGACTTCTCTGGTGGTGGCTGGGAAGCTCTGCTTTCATAGGCTTTCTCCTGGGCCTGGGTCCTTGGATGCAGCATGTAGGTCAGGCTGAATGTGCTCCTTATTCTTAGCATCCGTTTCCCAGTGTCCAGCAAGCTCGAGCTTCCCTGCAGCCCTCCTTACGTTTTGCTGCATTCCTAGAGTCCTCTGTGGATTTGTGGAGCCTCACAAGCTTCAGCAGCTGAGGCCTGTCAAGTGAGCTGAGTTTCTCTTTCTTTGTAGCATCAGTCTGGGACCTTGTCCTGCCTCAGACTAGTTGGTGGCAGCCTAGGCTGCCTGCATGTCTGCCATATTGGACTTCCCTTTACCTTATCCTGGCCTAAGCCTTAGTCTCTTGCACTCTGAGACATGACATTTCTGCAGAGCCTACTTCCCCTTGATGACCAGGCACCATCTCCTTTCTACTTTCTTAGGAGTGTCTGTGAAAAAGTAGTCTGAGATTTTTGCAACCTAGCTGAGTGATCTCTGCCCTACTCCAAGGCTGTGAGGATTTGCTCCTGTGTATATACTCTTCTAGAAGTATTGTAGTCTTAGTTTTTTTGCATTAACCTCTCTGATCTGCTTTGAGTTCATTGTACATGACGTCATTGTACATGACGTGAGCGAAAGTCTGAGGATCATTTGTTTTTTATATAGAGACAATCTGTGGAAGAGACTTTCCTTTCCCCTTCTCAGTCCTGTGGCAGCACACACATGAATCTGTGTCCAGATGCTCCTCCACTGACTTGTGTGAGTAGTTTTCTGGCAGCGTCCCAGCGGTGAACTGTTGTTTTATAACTGTAGTCTGTGGTAATACTTGAATTTGCACAATGTAATATTTGAACTGTATCCTTTTTAATAAAAAAGAATTGTTAGTTGGTCACAGTGCCTCACACTTGTGATCCTAGCTGCTCAGAAGCTGAAATCGGGAGCAATGTTCAAGGCCAGTCTAGGCAAAAACGTCTGTGAGACCCCATTTCGACTAGTGGCTACTCACAGTAGCAATGTGTCTGTCGTCCCAGCCATGCCAGGACTTATGCCAGGAAGATCGTGGCCTCGGCCAGCCTGGCATACAAGTGAGACCCTATTTGAGAGATAACTAAGGCAAAAAGGGCTGAGGCTGTGGCTCAAGTGGTAAAGCGCCTGCTTGGCAAGTACAAGGTCCTGATGTCAATCCCCACTACCACCAAAAAAAAAAAAAATTGTTTTAGCTATTCTAGGTTTTTCGAAAGCCCTCATAATTTTAGAATCAACTTGTCAGTTTCTACAAAAGACACTTGCTGGGATTTTGATCACGAATGCATTAAATCTAGATCGATTTGGGGAAGAGTGATATATTACCAATATTGATAAGTCCATCAACAACTTCATCTTACCAGACTTACAGTTTTCAGGGTGAAGTCTTAATAATACAGTTTTCTCAGTTTATCCTTGGGGTTTTTATGGTTTGGTTGTGTTGTAAATGGTGTTTTTCAAATTTCATTTTCAAGTTGTTTGTTGTCAGCCTACAGAAATGCAGTTAACAATTTGCATTTGCATATTGACTATATTTTGTAACCTTGATAAGCTTTTAATTCGAAACAAGTTCCTTAAGATTTTCTATATATGAAATCATGTCACTTGTGAGTACAGACCATTATACTTCTTTCTAATCTGTAAGTTTGTTATTTTTTGAAATTAAAATAATTTTCCCTTTATTCTACTCACTGGCTATGACTTCCTGTCAAATACTGACTAGGAATTGTAAAAGAAGACACTTTTCTTGTACCAGTTCTATGGAATAAACATCTGATCCTTTACCTTGGTGGGTGTCTGCTATAATTTTTCACGGATGCCCTTCATTAGGAGTTCTTGCTGTTCTTGGCTTGCTTAGGGTATTTTTTTCATGGATACATATTGAACGTTGTCAGCTGCTTTTCCCGTGTCCATGAAGGTGGACACTTTAGTCTGTTATAGTTAGTAGCACTGATACTTGAATGTTTAATCAGCCTTTCATCCTCAGGGCAGAGAGCAGTGGGCTGTGATTGTTACTCTTTTCATATATTGATGAATTCACTTTGCTAATATATTGATGATTTTTTTGTCAGTGTTCTTGATAGACTGATGTGCAGTGTTTTCTTATAATATATCTTCCTTGTTTTGGTATTGGGGTGATGCTAACCTCAGAAAATGAGTTGGGAATCCTTCCTTTCTCTATTTTGTGCACTAGTTTGTGTCTGATTGGTTTTATTTCTTCCTGAAATCTTTGGAATTTTCTGGTGAAGCTACTTTTTTGACAATCTACCTCTTCTTTCTTTCCATCCATCAAATACACTGAATAAATAAATACATAAAGGCTGACTTTAATTTTTTGTAGAGTATATGCTTACTGTCAGAAGAAATTAAAGCCTGGATATATTTTTAATTTTGATAAGTGGCACAAGTTATTCAAGTATATGTAAATTACATGTAAAAGTTAGAAGCTGGGCGTGGTGCCACATGCCTGTGATCCCAGTGCTTAGACAGGCTGATGCAGCAGGATCATGGGTTCCAGGTCAGCCTGGCCTACAGAGTGAGACCCTGCCTGGCCCTGTGCCAGGTGCTAAAGATGTGGGTCTTGTTCTCCGTCTAGAGGAGTAAGGGACACTGCTCATCCTCCAAGGTGGTGGCCAGGCAGCAGGACAGTGTACAGAGCCTTTCAGCAGAATGCTCCATTCTCAGCATCCCATGGCCCAGGGGAAATGCCCAGGCTTCCTGCACAGTGATGTCTTGTTGCTAGTTTCAGTTCCCAGTCACTTGGTTTAGTTGTTATTTCTCCTTTTTGTCTTTATTATGTTTTTCCTATTTATTTTTGATTTAATTTTATTTCTCTTTTTGTTCTTTTTTTTTTTTAATCTGAATTTGATCCCTAGCACTGCAAAAAAACCAAAAACAAAATAAAAAAAACCCCAAACCTCTCTCATAGCTATTTTGAAGTATAATACGTGCTTTCCTGGCTGGGGATGTGCTCAAGTGGCAGAGCACCTGCCTAGCAAGCGCCTGCCTAAGAAACCCTAGGCCTTGAGTTCAACTCCTAGTACCATCAACAAAACCCAAAAACCACCAACCAAACAACAAAAACTGCTTTCCTTTTATAGCTGGTTAGGTTGAAGGCTGGTTCATTTAAGCCTGTCTTCATTTCTCATGAGCGCTTTTAAAGCTATTGATTCCTCTCTTAAGTTTGCTCTTGCTCTCTCTTCTACATGTTGATACGTTGTATTTCTAGGCATTCTCTTTTAAAACATTGTGGCTTCCCTGGTGGATTTCTGCTCCAAGTGGGTTATCTGAAGAGCTTTTGTGGATGCTGAACATTTGGAGAGGGTTCCAGACACCTTTCTGTGTTTTGATTTCCAATTTAATTTAATATTAGATCAGAGAAGACTGACTTTAATCTTTGTAAAATGAATGCTCGCCATCTTACTGCTGTGTGGTTTGATATGTTCTGAGTTGATGGAGTCCCCTGACGGTTGGTGGCATCCATATGCTGAGTGAGGTCTTCTGGCTTTCCTGGTCCTGTGGCTTGTTGCTCTCCAAGGTGTGGGGATGTGGAGTCTCCACTGCAGCTCCATTGGGCATTGTTTTGTGTATTTTCACAGTCACTCTTTATGCTTTTGATATTTTGATGAGTTAAGCAGAATCTCTCTTTATCACATCATCAGTGAAAATCCCTATCTCCAGCATCTCCTGCATTTATAATTAAGTGACTTCTCCGTGTTCTACCAGCAGTATTGGTATGGCATAGTTCTTCTCTTCCTTTTACTTTTACCCTCCTGGTGCCTCCTATCTAAAATGAGCCTTGTGTATGCCATGTAAATGGTCTTCTTGTTTTATTCATCTGACCATCTGTTCCTTATCGTTGGAGTGTTTACATCAGTTACACTAGTGTGAGTGTCATTGTGGCTGGGTTTTACCATCTTGTCTGATCGCCATTTAGCTCATCTTCTCCTTGTCTTTCTCTTTCCTTTCTTTTTTTTTTTTTCATTTTTCTTTTATTATTCATATGTGCATACAAGGCTTGGTTCATTTCTCCCCCCCTGCCCCCACCCCCTCCCTTACCACCCACTCCGCCCCCTCCCTCTCCCCCCCACCCCCTCAATACCCAGCAGAAACTATTTTGCCCTTATTTCTAATTTTGTTGTAGAGAGAGTATAAGCAATAATAGGAAGGGACAAGGGTTTTTGCTGGTTGAGATAAGGATAGCTATACAGGGCATTGACTCACATTGATTTCCTGTGCGTGGGTGTTACCTTCTAGGTTAATTCTTTTTGATCTAACCTTTTCTCTAGTTCCTGGTCCCCTTCTCCTATTGGCCTCAGTTGCTTTTAAGGTATCTGCTTTAGTTTCTCTGCGTTAAGGGCAACAAATGCTAGCTAGTTTTTTAGGTGTCTTACCTATCCTCACCCCTCCCTTGTGTGCTCTCGCTTTTATCATGTGCTCAAAGTCCAATCCCCTGTTTTGGCTTGAGCACTTTTACTACTCTGTCTTACCTCCAGTATTTCTTAAAGGTTGCTTTCAAGTTATCTGCATTTTTAGGTTGTCATAGACTGTGATGAGCAAAATAATGCCATTCATAGTGGCAGGCATGTGTCTTTTCCCTGGGACTTCGGTGTCATCATTGCCATTCATTTTATGGCACCACTGGCCCGTTACGTTATTTCTGTTTTCAATAGTTAGTTACTGATTTTCCCGCTGCTGGAGGTGGACCCCAGGGCCTCACGCCTGCCAGGCAGGCACTCTGCTACTGTGCTACATCCCCAGCCTGTGATCTTTTAAAGTAGTTTAAAATCGAGAATAAATATTTACCTAGCCGTTTTCCATTTTGTTCAGCTTTTGGAAATCAAGATTACTAATCTTTTTGGTTTCATGACTCCTTTTAATACACTTAAAAATTACTATGGACCTCAAAGAATTTTTGTGGTTCTCTTTGGCTGTTCTGGAGTCTGAACTCAGGGCCTCGCTCTTGCTAGGCAGGCATTTTGCTACTTGAGCCACACCCCCAGCCCTGCGTTGGTTACTTTGAGACAGGATCTCCCCCGCAGGCTGGCCTGGAATGATGTCCTCCCTGTTTCAGCCTTCTGCATAGCGGGGGTGATAGCCACGGGTCACCGTGCCTGGCCTCGAAGACCTTTTTAAGATTTTAATCTATTAATATTTATAATTAGAAATTAAAAGTAAGAAAATTTAAAAATATTTTAAAGTAGAAGTAAATTCATTTTCTTTTATATAAATTATTTTTTTAGTGAAATAACTTTTTTTCCAAAACAAAACATGAGAAGATGGTGGTATTTACAGTTCTGTAAGCTTTATTAATACTTGGTTAATGGTGACACAGTTGGGATTGCTTGTCTTTGTTTGTATTTAATCAGTTATAATGTGTATTGTTATTGAAGTTCATGAAGAAAACCTGACTTCACATGCATACTTTAGCTGGAAGAAGGGAGTATTTATCTTTTCAGACAAGCATACATGTCTCTTCAATACTTGAAAGTCATAGTTTCTTAAGAATTAATCCTACATGGGCTGGTGGAGTGGCACAAGTGGTAGAGTATCTGCCTAGTGTGAGACCCTGAGTTCAAACCCCAGTGTTGAAAAAAAAAAAAAAAAAGAATCCTACATATTATGGAATTTGAAACCATCAATTAACTTGCCAAGAATTGAGATATAATTCACATGCCATTAAACGCAATTTGTTTTTGAGATAGGATCACCCTATGTAGTTTAGACTGACCTCGAACTCAGGATCCTCCTGCCCCAGCCTCAGTGCTGGGGTTATGGGTACGCACCACCACACTCGGTATAATTCACCGTTTTTAAGTATGTGACTCGGTGGTTCACCAGACTGTGGAGCCAACACCACTAATGGCAGAGCATGAGGAAACTCCCTTCCCAGCAGCAGTCACTGGCTGTTCCCACTTCCCTCCCTCCAGCTCTTGGCAACTGTGAGTCTGCTTCCTCTCATCATGAGCTTGCCGTTGTGGGCGTTCCATGTGAATGGAGTCATGTAATGTATGAGTGTGACATTCCCAAGGCTCATCTGTGTTGTCATGTGTGTCAGTGGCTCATTCTTTTTATGACCAAATAATATTCCACCAAATGATTTTACTGTGTTTGTCCATTCATCAGTTGATGAACGTTTGTGTTTGTACTTTTTCACGCTTGTGAATAATACTATTTGTGCATAGGTTTTGTGTGGACATACACTTTCATTTTTCTTGTGTATACACGTAGGGTGGAATGTCTGGGTAATGTGGTCACTCTGTATTTAAGTTTTTGTGGAACTACTAAACCATAGTTCCCCATCCTTGCTAACACTTATTTTTCCCTCTTCCTCCATCCCTCCTTCCCTTCCTTTCCTTTCTCTCCAGAGGGTGTAAAGTGATTTGCATTTTCCTAATGACTAATGATATAGGGACTTTTTGTTGTTGGGTTGCTCTTTAATATAGCCTGGGTATTAGATCATTTTTTGTTTCATTCAAATCTAAGTGTGCCTCTTGGGCTGGAGGTGTGACTGAAGTAGTAGAGGGCCTGCCTAACAAACATAAGGCCTTGACTTCAAATCCCTGTGCCATGAAAGATTTACAGTTGTCTCTCTTACCTTCTTCTGGGTCTTTTGCTCACCTGCGGGTTTATAACATTGGTCATGTAGATGTCTCTTGTGAGGCTACCGCCTTTCATGATGTACCATCAACTAGCTGATGTAATCATTGAACTCAGAAGAGCCTTCATGTACTAGGAAGCCATCTAGCTTTTGGTAGATGGAGCCTATGTTCCCAAATTTTCATTTTCTGTCTAGGATTTACATTTTATCATCGGAAACATGGCAGCCAGAAAGCAAAGGTAGACAGATCTTTCCAGGGCCCCATGACCCACTCCATCCAGCCAGGCCCCATACCCAACCATGTTTCCACCACCTCCCAGCCGTGCCGTCACATTATAAAGCCATCAGTGGATTAATCCATCAACAAGGTCAGAGCCCTTAAGATCTGGTCACTTCCCAAAAGCCCATTCACTCCTTCAACACATGAGCCTTCAGGGGACATTTCAGACTCAGACCATAACACTCATGCATGATACGAAAAAAACCTGTACAGTGTTGAGCTTCAATAAGCCTAGTGTGTTTTTTTTTAACTGCTCCCTTGAGAACCTTAAGTGAAATAGGTTTTTTCCCCTTGTATTAAACCTGTGGGTGGTTGGAGGTGGGAGGCCAGTGCCAGCCAGTGCCATCTGGTGATGATCTGATTGTGTGAAAGGCCAGCAGTTCACATTGTAGTCCTGCACTGTCAGATTAGGGGTCTACACTGCAGGAAGGTACAGAGCCTTTGACCTTGTTCAGTTGCTGGAAGTGTCTCAGATTCCCAGGAGCCCCTTTGCCCCTGGAGATCTGGCTGGAAGCATCATTTTTTTTCCCTGCCAACTAATAAGTCCTTGTAGCATTGTATAGACTGTTCTGCCAGTTATAAATTCATGCAGACTTGGCTTTCTTGGAAGACTTTGTTCTGCGTTCTGTTCAGATAGCCTGTGGCTGGACATAGGTCTCAGTGGGCAGTTTCTCTTTGGGTGCATGTGTGGTTCCACTCTGGCCTGCTGCCGGGGTGTTTTTTGTTGCAGGCAGGACTGAGGTGGCAGTTCTTGTCCCACCTCTGTTTAAAAATTCAGTATTAAGTCCACCGAACCCTCAATTATGGCCCCATTCTGCACTCTGAAGACAGGAGGTATCTTTGGGTTTCTTCATCTCACCTTTGGCTCTCCGCTCTGCTCCTCAGACTCCCCTACCCCAAGACTTTCCCTTGTTGCTGAGTTCTCTCTTTCCTTGTCCTGTGGATTTCCAGCTTTAAAATTTTCTGGTTCATGTGATTGATGGGTCAGAGATTCAGGTAAATGTTTAGTTTGCCATGTTTAGTCTCTTTTTCTGATAACTTTTACTTTCCTTTAAAATGACCATCCCATCAAAAATTTGAAATTAATTTACATTCTGGATAGAAGAATGTAATTTTATGTGGTACTTTAAAAAATGTGATTATTTGTTTCAGGCTGCATTTTCTTTTTCTTGATTTGATTTTCCAGAGTACTGTTTTACATGCTAACAATTCTTGGTTGTGGATTTGTCTTTTTTCCCTGGTTTCCAGGGTCTGTGTAATTGGCCTGTGACATGTGTGTCTTCATCAGTTCATTGATGTTTGCATTCATCTATATTGATTTTTCCTTTATCTTAGTTTTGAAAACAAATTTTCTACTTTGTTGCTGTGGTTTGCATGATGAGCTCACTCAGCTGTTTTGATTAATGGTGAGCCTCCATTTTGTACCTTTTTATCTGTTCATAGCTCTGCCACATCTCTCTCTCTCTCTCTCTCTCTCTCTCTCTCTCTCTCTCTCTCTCTCTCTCTCTCTCTTTTGGCAGTACTGGATTTTGAACTCAGGGGTCTCGAGCTTGCTAAGCAGGTGCTCTATAGCTTGAGCCAGTCCACCATCTCTAAGTACTGATGTGTATTTTTGCCCGTGTCACCATCATCGTCGTCGTTGTCGTCATCATCATTTTTGGGGTTTGAGCTCAGGGCCTCATGCTTGCTAGGCAAGCTCTCTGCCGTTTGAGCTGTGCCCCCAGCCCTTTTTGCTATTACGTTATTTTTGAGATAGGGTCTAGGACTTTTTGCCTAGGGATGACCTCAGATTGTAGTCCTCCTACCTCCACTTGCTTTGTAGCTGGGATTATAGGCATGTACCACCATGCCCTCCTTGTTTGCTGAGACAGGGACTTGCTACCTTTTTTTGCCTGGACTGGCCTGGAACCACAATCCTCCCATCTCTGCCTCCCTCATAACTGGGATTACGGACCTGTGCCACCATGCCCAGCACCTTTTTTGTTTCTTTGAGACAGGGCCTCACTGTGTAGCACAGGCTGGCCTTGAACTCATGATCCTTTTGCCTCAGCCTCCAGAGTGCTAAGATTATAGGTGTTCACCACTATGCACAGCCTTCATGCTTATGAATGCAATTTTGATGTTTTCTTGAGTTAATAGTTATAGGAGAGAATATTTATATTTCTGATTTTTTAAGGAGATTCACAGCTCAAGTGTTATCTCTGAATTTTACTTGTTACTGACTCTGTGTGATCAGGGGAAGTGCTGGCCTGGAATCAGTTAGGTTCTTTAATGGGGTGTCTAAGCCAAACTCCTCTGTAAGTGCATCTGTCACTGGTGTTGGTGAATGTGTGCTGAGTGCCGGCAATTGTCTGGTGAGTGATTCTGCCGTGTGGTGAAGGACGGCCTCCTGCTGGCATTCAGAAGGCACACTGGCTTGCCACTGATGGCAGGTCTCAGTCTCATGGAGTCCATCTGTTTCTAAGTCTGTGTAATTAGCCTGATGACACCTGCAGCTCAGAGCTAGCAACCCAGCAGGTGAATTGGGGTCTCCAGTGGGCGCCCATGTGGGAGAGCAATGCCTTCATGGTGCCTTTTTCTTCTGCCTTAGGTAAATCTTAAAATGAGAGAGATAACAGAGAAAGAAGTTAAATTAAAACAGCAGTTACTGGAAAGCCCAGCTCATCAAAAGGTAAAGGGGAAATTTAATTTTTCTGGAATGCTTTAAGTTAATGTTTCTAGTTTTAAAGAATTGTATTTGTAACTGCTGCTTGAGGATTCTTTATTATTCATCAAAATAAAACCAGCCCTGTTAGATGTTCTGGATGGGCTGATGCCTCAGTGAGGGTGACCATGGGCGGCCTGTATCCACCTCCCCTGGAAAGGAATTGTGTTGATCTGTAGGAGGCGAGGGTGTGCTTGGAGGAACTGGAAGCTCAGGAGTAAGGGTGCAGGGTCACCTGAGAGTGAGTTTCTGCCTCGTGCTGAAGGCACCCTTGCAGACACCTGAAATGGCCCATGAGGTTCAGTGTGGCGGTGGGTATCTAAAGCCCTGTGCTTGGGAGTCAGGTGGAAAACATGTCTTGGGAAGGATGCAGATGGTGCAGTCCACTTTCCAGGCATCAGTCTCTTCCCCTGACATCGTTTTCCCCTTTGCCAAGCCCTAGTGAAGCTGAAATCCACTCAGTTGTGTGCACAATGCATCCTGACCGTCAGCAAAGTCTTGCCTCTGGGGAGTGAGGTACATTCTCCCCTGTAGCTTCCTCTGCTTCCACTGGCACCCCACACTGGCCAATTCCAGTCAGCTGCATGGGTGGCAAGTCAGGCCTCAGCTGAGGGCCTGCTCAGTCCTTAGGTGGACACACACGGACACAAAGTTAGTCTTCCTGAGTCAGAGCAAACCTCTTACCTGGGTCCCCAGTTCTTCACAAGTTCTGAAGTACTCTTTGGTACTGCAAAGGATAGAGTCGTGGAGGGGAGGGGTCGCCTTCCACTTGAATTGCCTGATGGTGCAGCGTGCCATAGTCACGCGTACTGGAAAGCCTTTGCTTAGCAGAGGCTATCCCTGTCTCTGCTCTGTGAGTGCATATGTCATGGCATTCCCCCTGGACCTACTCTGCTGATGTTCCTTTCCACCTTCCTTCCCGCTTCCTGAGCAGTCTCCCTCCAAGTGGTATTGGAAGTTAGTGCCCGTAAGTGACCAACCACCAGCCACCATTTGCAGAGCCATCCTGTTGCCATCGTGCGCTTCATTGAGACTGCTCGCACCCAACACTGGTTTTGTTTGTTCTGTTTAGATGTCCACTGGGCATTGTTGTTACCCTTGAGCCATGACCTGGCCAGGCTGAGTGGGCTTTGTAATGTGGCACTTTGGAATTCCTTACCTACATTTTGCCCAAGTTGTTAGTGACTTCTCTAAGTGACAGGTATAGTGTATTGGATAGGACACACTCTCCTTTATAATAGACACCAAACAGACTGGTGATCTTGCGGTCCCAGTTGCCCTTTATGCCTTCCTTTCGGCCGTTACTTTGTGGAAAGGCAGTGTTTAACATGACTTTCCCTATTTCCCTTGTGGCTATGAGGTTGGGAAGTGGCTTACCTGGTGAGGGTTCAGAGATGGCGCTTGCTGGTGTTTCCAGTTCTCCTGTTCCTCCTGTGGCCTCTCTGGGCCTGCACAGAGTTGGGAAGGTAATTCACACATTCACAGATGGGTCTGAGTTAGGTCAGCTCAGATGCAGGGTTTCTGAAGTTACAGGTGAATTTTCACATAAAAAGAAAGTTTAAAAAAATAGGGATTTGGTTCAGCAATTCCAGCTGTGCTCCACCTCGTGGCCTATTCTGAAAGTGGAGCCAGCTTGCCACTCCATCCCTATAGGAAATGCCTGGTGCCAAGTGGTACCTTTTCATGTGAACTTTGGGGTACTAGTTTTGTATGTGCTCCTTTGTTTGCTTGGGTCCTATAGCATCATCATTGGCCCAGATTATATGTTGGAGTCCTTTCTAAGGGGATCCTGTGGCCATGGCTGCACATGGGCCCATCTAAACCTTTCTGTACTTTATGCTGACAGGCCACCCTGTTTCTCTCTGGGTGTGCTGGTGAGGATAAAGAGGAATAATGAATATTTACATATCTTACTACCTCGAGTCTTGAACATGATTAAGGCAAGGGCTCACAAACTCAGCTGTCCTGTAGGAAGTATAGTTTCAGGAAATGGGGAAAATGTGACCAAGAACAGTGTCCCTTACAGTTTCTTTCATGAGAGAGTTTGTGACTATCCTATAATGGTTTTCAAATGGCTAAGCAGAAAAAGTGGGTGAGGACTGACAGGTTACAGGTTTTGCCTTAACACTACATGGATGAGCAGGGTAGTCTTGTGAGCCCCCAGAGCCCAGCAGTTCAGGGCCAGCCTGATTGCACCCCACACCATCCACCTTTACTTCACTGCATGACTGCTCGCTCCTGTGTCCACTGCCTCTGGGGAAGCCTGGCCTGGCGCATGCTGGGAGCACTGCATGCTGGGACCCGTGGGCTTTGCACGCGTGGTACAGTAGGAGGCGGGCCATCTGTGCTAGTGTGTGCCGTGGGCTCTGAGAAACAAGTTAAAGTGTGTGTTAGAACTTTTTTACCATAAAATAAACCTTACCACTAAATTCAGAAGGATTTCTGGGCTGAGTAGTAGATGACTTGCCTAGCATACACAAGGCCCTGCACTTGACCCTTAGTACCATAGAACAACTAAAAAGAACTTGTTACATGTGTTTTGCTGTAGGCATCATGATGATTGTACACAGCATACTTGCTGACATACCAGCTTGAAGTTCTAGATTGCTGAGACAATTCTTTCAAGTTGGACTTATCTGCAGATCTCTCAGAAGTCCATAGTTGTTATTGACGGCTGGTTTTCTTCCTCAAGTTTCTGTTGTGTATCTTCCCCCTCTGGAGAAAATGTAACTGGTGGGAACAGTATATTTAAAAATGGTATTGGAGGTGCTGATGCAGAAAACAGTGGTGCACTGCAGGCTTTTAGGAGCAGTGCCCGTGGTGGCCAGCCCTCTCGGTGGCCTGAATGCTTGCACTCGCATAGGCTCCCAGCAGCCCTGGGAGCAGAGCCATGGACCTAGTGTAGCGCAGAATACTGGGGATGTGGCTTCATCTAAGTGCATAAATATGGAAGCCTTGAACAAGTATTTGTTTTATTAGCACTTTACATGGGTTTAGTTTCCTGGTGCTTTGTTGCAGTTCTTAGAGTGGTTTGTGGTTATAGTATGAGAAATTTTGTCTCACTTGGTTTCTGAAGTTTCTCAAACTACATATTAATGCTGTTTTATATTTTTCTTAATGGCCAAGGCTAACACTGGTAATTCTTAGAAAAGTAACTGTAGCGTGGGTCTAGCAAGCATCGGAATGCTCACCATTTAACTTGTTTCTCATTAGTTTTTAGTGTGTTGGCTTTTGGTAGTGTAGGTACGTGTTCTGCCTCCTTCATTGTATGCCTGCGACCAGCATCAGGTTAGAGTTAGACTGATGCTAACTGCTGCTGGTGCGAGCATCATATTGCTGCCACCCAGTGTAGCCATACAACCCAGTTCCCTGGATCTTCATGTATGTGTTCTGGGCAGTCTCAGCTTTTCCAGGTGATCGCAGTTGTCTGTGTATTCTAGGCTCTGTGTGAATTCTTGCTCCAGTAGTGTACCTGTAACATACATGGGGGTGAAGCGACCTCACACACAGAGACCATTTTCCTTTTATCAACTGCAGGTCCGCTATCGGCGAGAGCACCTTTCTGCTAGGCAGTCACCCTACTTCCCGTTGTTGGAGGACTTGATGAGAGACGGCAGTGATGGCGCTGCTCTCTTAGCAGTGGTTCACTATTACTGCCCAGAGCAGATGAAACTGGATGGTGAGTGAAGAACCTTCCCCTGAACAGACCTGGAAGGTGTAATGGAAAGCCACAGTGTGGGTCACTAGTCAAATATTTAATAACAGAAAAGTAACACTGAATCTTAATGTCAGTTGGGGACACTACCATGTGGTTGGAAACGTTGGGGGACTCAGTGAATGTACATAACCTGCATTTTATCTGAGGCAGAAATTGCCCAATGAAAATATTTGGGTAGTGTGTCAAAATATTTGTGACTTAACCTGTGTCTCAGAGTGGGTAGGGTAAACACCAAGAACGTTGTTTAGGGATGCAAAAGTCAATGCCAAATTCAGCTGTGCACAGAGCACTCCTGAATACCTGCCATGGGCTTGACATTGGTGCCATTATGATGCCAGTGCACCTCTCTTTAGGTTCTCAGTAGGGAACCTGCAGTAGGGAGGGTGATAAGTGAAGGACCATGAATGACATGGAGAGAATGCCTGCCCAGGGTGCTGTGGGAACATGACTTCTATAGTGAGGTTTCCTAGGCATCTTCACTGCAGTGTGCAGGTAGATGGTCAGGGTCTGCCCTGACAAGCATCTGAAATGTTGTCTCAGACTTCAGTCCTGAGGGCTTGGGCTGCTAGTGTTCCTACTGCAGGGACAGGTGTTCCAGATAATACAGTTTTAAAAACAGAATAGTCTCCCAGACAGAGCTGCACTTGAAAGACAGTAAGAGCTTGAGGTACCGGGAGGGGCCTCCGTCCGAGGGAAAGCCCATGAGTGGACATGTGGGTGCTCTAGGGCCCGGTGGACCTGAGTCTTCATCTTCATCTGGCCTTGGGCTGCGTGCAGCAAGAGATATGACCAGGACCTTTTGAGGAAATGGCTAGAAAAGCCCTTCCTTCCACCTAAGAAAGTGCTGGAGAGGCTCCTCAAGTGCTTCTGTCTCTAGAGGATAGGAGGGAGTGGGTAAGAGGAAGGCTGAGAGGCACCTCACCCATCTGGGGTGGGGATCCTAGGGAAAGGATAGTGTCAAAATAGTCCAGAAGCCTGGGGTGTATAGCTCAGTGGTAGAGTACTTACCTAGTATGTACTGGATTTGATTCCTAGCCCTGCAAAAGGGAAAGGTGATCTAAGAGTAATGACACTTGTGGCTTTGCAGAAATTCCAACATAACCTGCTGATGGAACACCTCCAAAACCATGCTTTCCATGGAAACGGGCTTCTACAGAGTGGTAGGTGGCACCAAGACACACGTGGAAGAGAACAGAGAATGCTTATAGTGATGAAGGACATAGAAGAGAAGTAGAAACTGTCAGGAAAACAAGATGGGGACAGTGGCATCTCAGTGTTGCTGTCTTTTTCCCTCATCTTCCAGTCCCAGCAGCTTTCTTGGAGTCTCCACCTCCTTCACACTCCCCGCTGCAGGCGTGCTTTCCCAGGTCCACCTGCAGTTTGCTGATTCAGTTCTTCCTTCAGTTGTAGCCTGGCTTTCAGCCTGTCCTCTGTGATCTTAAGGCAGAAAGAGACAGTGGTAAGAAACAAGGTGAACAGCAACTGTGCAGACGCTCACTGAGGCAAGTAGCAGAGCATTGTGATGCATCTGATAAAATGACGCCTACAGGGAGGAGCTGACAGAGCCATACACATAACAGCAGAGAGTGACCAAGGGAAAAAGGCTTGAACACAAAATTAACAGACTTTGTCCAGTGTACCACCCAGTATGGAATATGCTCTTTTAAAAATAAATAATCAGTGCCTGGACACTATTGGCTAACACCTGTAATTGTAGCTACTTGGGAAGCTGAGATCAGGAGAATCACAGTTCGAGGCCAGCCTGGGCACATAGTTCCCAAGACCCCATCTCCAAAATGGATTGGAGGAGTGACTCAAGTGGTAAAGCACCTCCTTTGCAAGTGCAAAGCCCTGAGTTCAAATCCCAGACCTACCAGAAAAACAACAAAAAAAAGGCAAAGCAAAAAGGATCAAAGTACACATGGAAGTATAGCTTCTGACCACCCTCCCCTGAAATTGGGTATTGCTGAGAGACCAGAGATGGTACTTGTAAATTCTTCATGGGTCAGAGAAGACATCAGAGAGGAGTTGCTATATGAGCTCTGCAAGGGCAGCCATTTCTGTGTGATACATCCCAGCCATCAGAAATAACATCTGGGACAAATAGATACTGAACAGACACTTGTTCAACAAGAGAACAACCAACGTGTTAGAACTTGCAGGACATAGCCTGAAGTGAAATGTAGAGGGAGATGTGTTGCCTCAAGAGCATGTGCTAGAAATTAAAGAACGAGTTTCATTGAAGCGCATTAGAAATAGAACATAGTATTCCCAAAGAAAGTTGAAGGAAAGGCCAAGCATGGTGAGGCGTGCCTTTGATCCCAGCTACTCAGGAGGCTAAGGCAAGAGGATCGCAAGTTTGAGGCCAGCCCAGGCAAAGTTAGCAAGAACTTATCTTGCTAACAAAACACAAACTAAAGGGCTGGAGGCATGGCTTAAATGGTAGAGTACTTGCCTAGCACCCTTGAGGCTCTGGGTTTAATCCCCAGTACTGCCTAAAAAAAAAGAAGAGTGGTGTCTGATTGTGTCTCTCATCAATAGTCACACGAAACAAGGACAGTAAGCAACTAAATTGCAAATTCCATGTTGGGTAAAACTAAGATGAACAGCAAATCCACTAACGAGGATGTTAAATAGAAGGGCCAAGGGAGGTCAAGCCAGATAAGCAAGAGGCCACCTGCTGGGGTCCTGGAGCTGCAGAGTGGAAGCACCGCAGACTGTGCAAACGGTGTTCTTAAGAGCCCCCAACCATCCTTCCACTGCAAGAGATGGACAAAACAGCCAGGTGGCCGTAGTCTCAGACCCAGGCAAGGAGCAGGCAGGAAGGAGTGCCAGCGGAATCAGGGACATAGGGCTTCATCTCGTTTACCTGCCCTAGTAAGTAGCCCTACCTTGGCTCCAACAGGCCAGTCTGCCCACAGCTGCTGAGGTTTGGCAGTCCTCTGTGAGGCAGATGGCCCCCTGCCTGGTGACCTGTAGTAATGCCCATTTCCTGATGCCTCCCTCTTAACTACAAATGAGTGGACAAAGACCCCATGACATGTGAGGAAAGCCCCTGACCTGAGCAAGAAGCCACAGAGACAGTGCAGGAGAAGATGCGGTGACAAGAGGGTAGAGAGACCAGAAGCCGAGAACAGGTGGTGGAAGGCAGCGTCACATGGGTATGTCCAGAATTAGCTCCCAAAGAACTCCAGGGAAGGACACATTTGGTCACCAAAATGTAAGAATTCACCTAAAAGCTAGATGACAAAGTTGAAGAAATCTCCCAGAAAGCTTAACAAAAGAAAACTAAAGATAAGGGAAAGGGTAGAAAAATGAGAGATCAGCATGGAAAGAACAGAGAAAACTGGAGGAGTCTGCCATTAAAAAATGGAGAGTGCCTGAAGACAGTCTCATGGACCCCATGTGGTCAACATGAGTTTTGAAGAGCCACAGCAAAACATGCTGAGGAGATTCCAGGTAACTGTGTGGAAAGATAGGACCTAGACCCCTTGCCACCTGAGATAGCTTGAAGCAAGGGGAGGCTCTGCGGAACTGAGTCCTCAGAAATGTACCTTGCTTCAGGGACCAAGGCCCAAGCCAAGAAGGGGCCCTCCCATCTCACAGTGGACAGAGGATGTGAAAACTAGGAAACACAAAGGTTGTTGAAGAATACAGGTAGAGATTCTATGTAGCTCAGCTGTGGAAGTAGTCACACAGCTATGGTAACACAGAAACTTCCCGTGCACTTGGGGTACAGGCACTTAGGGGGAGGCCGAGGCTTTAGCAGTTGTTCACCAGCACAAGAGGTGTGGTCCACCCCTTAGTGCAGAGTGCTCTCAGTGGGGGTGGGCGGGAGGAGTAGGGGGCGGTTGTTGGCCTCAGGCAAAGGGAGGAGTGGGGGGACAGAGAACTCTTTTTATTAAGCTTTTAAAAAAATCTTGTTAAAAATTGTAAAAGTTTTAGATAAATTTGATAGCAAAACAAGGCTGGTAGAGTGGCTCAAGTGGGAGAGCACCTGCCTAGCAAAGGCAGAGCCCTTTGCTGGGCAAACCCCAGCACCACCAAAAAAAAAAAAAGATTAATAAAATAGAAAAATTGTAATATTTTAAAGAAAGAATATATAAAACTAAAAGTTTGCTCTTTTAAAGGATTGATGAAGTAGACAATCTTCTGAAAAGATCAAGAAAAAAGAGTAAAAGTAAAGACTATAGTAAATAAGCTATAAGTACATGTGCAGTAGATACCAAAGAAGAACACTGAGATATTTGAGATGCTAGGTGACATACACAAGAAAAGGTGGAAACCCTGAAGTGGCCTGAAGCTGCAAAGTAAATGGACTTGTGGGCTGACTTTACTGGGGTGTTTTACCAAACTTTCAGGAAATTGTCAATTTCCATATTACATGAACTGTCCCAGAGAGTAGGAAAAAACAGAATGTGTCCTGGTTCTGGCTCTTTGTAAGAAAGGATCATTTCTTGGTACCAGGAATAGATCATGAGAGGACAATTGCAAGCTGGTTTCCTTTTTAATGCAGATTGAAAATGCTGTGTAAAGTATTAGAAGACAAGAATTTAACAATTGAGATGCTGTTCTAACAATCACCTCAAGCAAGGAGTTCTTGGCTTGCTTGTGAATTGATTTAACCTGACAGTGGTTGTTCACCCCAGGCCACTGCAGATTTGGGTCAGAGAGAAGACCAGGAATGATGCCTTGGTGTCCTGACAGAGTGGAGTGGGGCAGGAGGCCGGCGGGAGGAGCCTGCAGCACGGCTACCTGCCTCACAGGCAGCATCCACTCAGTATGTCTGTCTGTCTGCAAAATGCAGGGAGACTGTAGAGAGCCTGTGAATGAAGGCAGCCAAAAGAGTTATAAGAAAAAAAAATGTGCAAATGTAAAAGTATATTAAAAGCTGTAAGAGCCAGGTACAGTGGCTTATGCCTGAAATACCAGCTATTCAGAAGGCAAAGACTGGGAAGATCACATTTCAAGGCCAGCCCAGGCAAAAAGTTAGACCCCATCTCAACAAATAAGCCAGTGGGTGTTTCAAACCTGCTATCCCAGCTATGCAGGAGGCATAGGAAGATCACAGTCTGAGGCCAGCCCAGGCAAAAAGTAGAAGACCCTATTCAAAAAATAATTAAAGCAAACCAGGTGTGTGGTTATGTGGTAGAGCGTTTGCTAAGCAAATACAAGGCTCTTGTCGTTGCCCTTCCCCTCCAGCCCCTTGAAAAATCATAAACTTTTCTACAGTGCTTAGAAGAGACTTAAACATGTGGAGTGTCAGTGTCCTAAAAAAATGTAACGTCTCCAGATTGCTCTGTAAATTTATTGCCAGTCCAGTTAATACTTCGGTTTTCACAGAAATTAGCATGGCAACATAAGAATTCCTGTGGATGTGTAAGGACAAAGGGCAAAGTTTAAACACTGTGTTTTGATGTAGATTCAGTGCACAGCAGAGTCGTTGAGGACTTACTGCATGTGTTGTGGCAGCACTTCCCTGTGGTGGTATTTTCTCATCTGTGTTCCAAGCAGCTTGGGGATCAGAGTTTTCTCTTGGCACCTTAGGCTGGGCTGTCTGTCACTTCTCCATTTCTCACTGACTTCCACCTACCAGAGTTATCACTCACTCCTATTTCCAGACTCACTTCTTGAGGGGAAGCCCCAGCACCACTCCAGTCCCTGCCCAGGGATGTCCTCAGAGTTCATTCTTAGTGTTTCTGGTTGTCAGCTTCCTTCACTTCAGAATCACTTCCCACTGTTTGTCTCTTGACTTGAGGTTTTGGAAGAGTCAGGCCGTTGAGTTGAGTTGATGCAGTGTCCTTGGGCAGTCGTCACGTGTCTTCCGCAGTGCGTCTGTTCCCACGCACATGATGGCAGTGTATCCTAGTGTCCATGATGCTTGCTGTGCTCACTCGGTGCTGGGTCTCTCCACTTGAAGACAATGACTTTGCTTCATCATTAGTTAATTCCTTTGTGGGGAGAGGTTTTGGATCCCGAGTTCTCATTTCTTTCCAGACCTACCAGAGTTACCACCCACTCATCATTTCCAGCTCCACTTCTTCATGTTCATTAGCTAACATTTTTCTGCCCAGAAGAGTCCCTCTTCTCCCCATTTGTTTATTCATGGGTGAATTGCATCGTTACAACCTCATCAATGTTTACTTTATTCAGTGGGTTATAATCCATTTCTTTCATCATCTGTTTTGTTGCTTAAATTGACCCAAATGTTAGCCGAGTTAATTTTGAAGAATAAGAATGTGGGGTATTTGCTGTATAAATGCCAAGTTTTGTTACCTTTACCTTAGCTTTGGCTCAGGGGTAGTTCATGGTACAGAGGAACTGCACACAGCGCTCAGAGAGGAGACGCTGCATAGGGAGCTAGTGTGATGAGGGGGTCTCACAGCTCAGAGGGCAGAGGGAGCTCTGGCTAGTCACGAGTGGTGACAAACAGCATTGTGTGACCTGGAGACACCCCACTGCACATGAGGCAAAAGCACATTGGACTAAAAGCCTGAAAAACAACATTTAAGATCTTGGAGAAAAAGAATCCTAATTTGTATATACTCCTAAACACTTGAATATGTTTTCCTTTAGAAATAAAGTTTATTTAAAATAAGTTACTTCTCCAACTCCTTGTTTTCCCCTTTGGTGGCGCTGGGGATGGCACCCAGCGCCTTGCGCATGCTGGACAAACTCTGTTCTGTTGAATCACGTCCTAACCCTCTGTTTTTTCCTTTTTGGTGTGGGACTGGTGTTTGAACTCGGGGCTTCATGCTTACAAAGCAGGTGCTCTACAGCTTGAACCAGCCCTTCAGTCCATTTTGCTCTGATTATTTTGGAGATGGGGTCTCGTGGACTATTTGCACAGGCTGGCCTCATACTGTAATCCTTCTGATCTCAGCCTCCCAAGTAGCTAGGGTTGCAGGGGTGAGCCACTGGCACCCTTCCTTTTCTTAAAGATGACACATTCACGGGCAAATCAAATATGAGTCCTCAGCACAGTTGCCTCATGACCGTCAGCTCTTCCTCCTGTCGAGCAGCTCCTGCTGAGGAGCTTGGGTGCTGGGAACCCATTTTCAGTGGTCCCAGGAGCTCATTAGCCTGGGGGTTGCTCACTGATTGAGGGTCAGACATCCTAAGTAGCCCTTCTCTTTACCAAGGAGTTTGGTACTGGCATCATCTCTTGATTTGGGGGATTGGTGAGCGTTTTGACATTCGTGATTTTGCGCTTTTTCCCCACCACCACTTTTGCAAACATGGAAATAACCTCACACAGTGGGAACATAAAATGTTTACTAACCATGTGCAGCAAGCTTATTATTAAAAAGCAGTGTTACTGTTCATTTCAGAAGCCCAGTCATACAGTCTCAAGTGATTTCTGTTAACGATGTTTTAATGTTAACCATTAAATTCCGATCGCTTTTTCCTTGAACATTTTCCTTCTACATTTAGTGTCATTGTAAAACTTACTGTATTCTTAAATTTCTTAACATCACACTTAAGTATTATCACTACCTCCCTATAAAATGAGTTTAGTTCAAAACTATGTACACATACACTTTTGAAGAAGTTTGTGTACTAAATTCTAATTGTCTGTATCTTTTAGATATATGTCTGAAGGAGGTGCCATCTATGGCTGATAGCCTGTATAACATCCGGCTTCTGAGGGAGTTCTCCAATGAGCATCTGAACAAGTGCTTCTATCTCACCCTGGAGGACATGCTGTATGCTCCCCTGGTGCTGAAGGTAAGGACGCACCATCAGCCATGCAGTACAGTTTTGAAGCCACACAGGAGTGAGTGTTTATTGTGTCCTGTTTTTGTTTTGCTTTTGTTTTTCTTTTAGCCGAATGTTATGGTTTTTATTGCTGAGCTTTTCTGGTGGTTTGAGAATGTCAAACCAGATTTCGTTCAGCCCAGAGATGTTCAGGAGCTGAAGGATGGTGAGTGAGCACCTCAACACAATTGATTGCAGCTATTTGGGGGAAGCAGCCACCCACCCATCAGGGACCATGGGAGGCACGGGGCAGGGGCTGCATGTTGGTGCCCAAGGCAGACCTATCAGCTGGGTTTACCCTTCTGTCCTTATTTATGGTTGGTGGGCTTTTTTTTTTTTTTTTTTTTTTTTTTTGCATAATACTTGTAGAACTTGTTAAATTGGAAACCAATTTTTAGGAGAAATTTGGTTTCAAATAAAAGTTGAGTTATCTTTGTGCTCATAAAAGCTACAGGTTTTTTAAAAGTTCTGTTTCTTGCTAGTGTTGTGATTAACTGTAAATAATCTGAATGTTTCTTTAAAATTGCTGTTTCTGCAGCTAAAACAGTGTTACAGCAGAAAAGCAGCCGACCTCCCGTCCCTATCTCCAATGCGACCAAGCGCAGCTTCCTGGGTAGTCCTGCTGCCATGAGCCCAGCCGACCTGCTGCCACCCACCCAGCTGCCAGCTGAAGGCGGACACCGGTACCACCTCCACGCTGAGGAACCTGAATATCTGTAAGTCTGTCCTTATGCTTTCAGAATTAATTCATCGTGTTACCCTTTTGTTGGTACTTGGGATTTTAATTGAATTAATCTTTTTTAATAGGTAATAGAAAAAGTACAAAAGAGTAACTTGTGCCAGCTCTTCTTCTCTGTCCCTCTGGCTACCTGGTCTCCCCAGAAGTGATGCTGTGAACTTCTTAGGTCAACTGACGCAAATTCTTTAAAGGATATACATCTAATTCTAGTACTTTTGATAGGAGAAATATTTCTTCATTCTCTCTTCACAGTAAATTACACTGTGAAGTAATAGTTTAGATTTGCTTTGCAATATGGTCTGACAGAATATAAAGAGTGAAGTGCTCTGTACTTCACGTACTGTGGTTTGTTCACTCATGGAGATCACCCAGGAGCAGTATTCACTTCATTAATTCCAGGGAGCAATTATATTTGGTTCTGGTGAGGAAAGAATGGAGTCATCCAGACTGATTATTTTCACCATCAAGACCTAGTATTTACTAACTATGTCCGTGGTGGGTTGGTATTTCCAGGTCAGCGGGATTTGGGGTGAAATTGAGGAAACTCTCACTTGGGAGTGAGCATGAGCCTTTTGTTGTAGTCAGGAGGCCTGCCCTTGTCCCTGCCGGTTAGCACAACCACTCTTGTAGGCAGAGGGTGGTTTTTAGTTTTAATTTTATTTACTTAACTTTGCTGGGGATGGAACTCAGGGCTTTGCACATGCTAGGCAAGTGCTCTGCCACTATGCCATATTCTCATCATGGAGGTTATTTTTCAAATGAAAAAGTATTTTTAAAATATGCAGATTGAGTTGGAATTCAAGGTTAAAACCGTGAATTTAAAGGCTGGGGTGTGGCTCAAGTGGTAGAGCACCTGATTAGTGAGCTCGAAGCCTTGAGTTCAAAGCCCCGTATTGCAAAAGAGAAAAAAAAAAAAAAAAGTGATTTTAAGTAGTGCACATAGTTGAATGATTCCTTGAGAGCATGGTGTAAAGGGCCTTAGTTGTCTCAGGCTGACACTGATAGTGTTGTTGGAGGGTGACTTGGAGGAAGGAGTGGTCAGAACCTGAGAAACCAGTTCAAGGCAGTGCTGTGGAGGGAGGGGTTTGACGTGTTCAGTGACAGGTCCCTGAGCAGAGGTTGGAAGCATAGCTCAGAGCCCAAGGGCACAGGCAGTGGCTGAGTGGTCCAGCACTTCAGGGCACAGCTGTACAGCCACATGGACCCCTATGTGGGTGCTGGGTCTACAGTCAGATCCAACACGCAACCTGTGTGTGTGCAGTAGTTGATTTTTAAGGACATTTGGTACCACTCACACCTATTGCCTGGTGACCTATTTTTTTTATCTTACACTACACTGTGAGGTTTTTCCCATTTGTCAGTTTCAGTACCCACAATACCTGTGTAGTGTTTCACATTGGGGCTCTGCTCTGGTTGATTTAACTGCTTCCCAGCAGTGTGTGGGCTGCAGGATTTAAAGCTTCTGCTCTTCGACCAAGCCCTGCCTGCTGAGCTCCTTGGAGCTCCCTGTGTCCTCCATCCTTTCTGTGTAGCTCTCTTTGTGTGTCTTCCCTCTCTTTGTCTCTAATCTCCTCTCCCCCTTTATGTCTTAACTTCTGACTTGATGACCGTTCTTGTCCAAGAGTGGCAGCTACAGCCAGGGTGTTAAGTGTCCCTGTGATTGCCTCCATCCCGCCCATACCTTGTTACTTGTCCCTTGGCCAAGTTCTTCCCAAAGTGAAATAGGCAGAGTAGTCACTGTGAAGTGTGGGCTGCTGGGGGAGCTGGTGCTAGCACTCCGGTGGTCATGGGTGTCACCTGACTGATGCCTTTTCTGTGCCTTGTTAGTCTTCACCATGAGTGTGTATCTTCATGCCCGCAGCTCTTCATATGCCTCTGACCATTCTTTCTTTTAAGCTGTAGTCCAAGAAGTAGAAAAGGTGTGAATAATTTCAGAGCTCTTCATAGATGTTGTCCTGTGCATGTCTACACTCCCACTAGCAGTGTGGGAGCATCTCTGCTTCTCCATTTGTGGGCTCATCTGCATTTTTAAAGTTGGTTTGATATGGTGGCTTGTTTGTGGTCTATCTGTCTTTTTGTGTGTGTGTGTGTGTGTGTGTGTGTGTGTGTGTGTGTGTGAGAGAGAGAGAGAGAGAGACTGGGCTTTGAATTTAGGGCTTTGCACTTGCTTTGTGGTTTTTTTTGTTTGTTTGTTTGTTTGAGACAGGGTCTTGCTATGTAACCTAGCCTGGCTTCAAACTTGCAGTCTTCTGGCTTAGCCTCCTCTGTTCTGGGATTACAGGTGTGCATCACCATACCATCTGTGGTCTTCTTTTCCACCACAGTTCCCTGGGTTTCCTTGAGTCGGTAATGCGTAGTTTTGGAGCCATGTTACTCAGACAGTTGCTTTCATACCTTTGTTTTGCTTCTTTCTGAAGATAACCTCTGTTGCATACCTGATGTTGCTGCTGAAATTGGAAATTGGTTTACGTCACACATTACGGGTATAATAAATGTTCTCTGTTTGCAGCCTTTGGAATTTTTGTCTCAAATTTGAAGTTCTTGGTACTCTTTTAGTTCATTTTTATAGTAATTGATTTCCCCAAAGAAGCTGTAGGTGGTTCACACCTTGGTAGGAGTTCACATTGGTCTCTATTGTTTCATGTGCCTTTGCTTTTGAACTCGAATGAAGTTTGATAAACTTGTGATTTTTCTCTCCAATTCTTTTTCCATTTAGTGGGAAAGGAACTTCCGCCTTTAGCCCATCCCATCCTTTACTGCCACTGAGGCAGAAACAACAGAAAGCTGCCCAAGCAGAGGATACTCCTGGTGAGAGCGTGGTCCCCTTTTTTTCTTCCCTTTTGTTACTTTCCATGGCTTAGTAAAATAATACCTCTCAAAATTGAATTCTGAAAATTGTATTTCAATACAGCATTTTTAGTGAAGACTAGCAGAATAAATTTTAGTTTTTATTGGCCTAGCTTAGAATTTGTAGTTTTATGGTAAAAATGCCATTAAAATCTAGTAAACTCCATGTAACATACACCGAGGTGCTGGGTTGTACCAAGTAATACTCTGCATGATGGAGTTCACATGAGCCTGCTCTCTCGTGTTGTGTTCTGACTACTGTGACACCACTACTGAAAATTGTATTGTTTTGGTTTCAATTATCTGCTTTCTTAGAGCAATTTTGTGACTGAGTTATGATTTGTTTTTCTGGCGAAATAGTTACTACATTGAAAGTACTGCAAGTGGTACAAATTGGTTACTTAACAACCGAACACGGTTATTTCTTCCAAACTGCAGATCAGCGACATCGATCTAATTCTTTAACCCGAGTTGATGGTCAGCCACGAGGTGCAGCAGTAGCATGGCCAGACAAAAAAAACAGGTGAATCATTTTGAAATGGGTGTTTTAGTTGAAAGCAACAATTCTGCAGATGTGTGCCAAGGACCCTGAAGGATCAGTTATTTCACAAGCAGACCAGCATATTACGTCCTTTTTACCCTCATGGGCTTTCCCAGCAGCTGCATGACTTGTGGTGTCCCAGCAGGTGGAGTCAGATGTGAGGGTCTCAGCAGACACCAGAGAGACCTGTGAAAGAAAAACTGTGTCACTTCTTAACGATGGACTTTTTGTTTTAGAAAATAGTTATTTTCATGTAATGGGTTTATGACTGTAATTTTTAATGCAGATTTGAAAAATAATTGAGCTTTCATTTCTAGTATTTATATATAGTAAACAAAAGCTCTTTGGGGTCGTCAGCCACTTTTAAGGGTGTATGTAAAGGGGTCCTGGTACCAAAATGTTTGAGAATCACTAAACTAAAATCACCTCTGGTTTTCTTTTGCTCTGGGGAAGGGTTTAAGTGTCCTGCATCTGAGCTTTGTATTCTTTCTTCATCACTAGACCTCCCCTCCCTCAGGCTGTGTTGAAAGTGTCTCCTGTGTATACCACGGCATACCCAATGGGTTTCTCCTCTGTATTTCAGGCCCGTGTCCCAGCCAACACCCTTTACTCTCCATCATGCTGCAAGTTGTGACGTGGACCCTGGCTCTGGTGACAGTATCAGCTTGGCCCGTTCCATCAGCAAAGACAGCTTGGCATCCAACGTTGTCCACCTGACCCCACAGAACCAGCCCCATCCCACAACTGGAAAGACCAATGGGAAAAGCCTCCTAAGCAATGTCAACATTGAGGATGAGGAGGAAGAGCTTATGGCCATCATCAGGACAGATGTGTCTCCCCACTGTGGTGACCCAGAGGTCCCCAGGGCCTCACCTTGGACCCAAGGCCTGATGGCAAGCGCGAGGTCTCCCCAAAGACAGACAGACACCCTGGAGGGTAAGCCTGACAGTTTTTTCTTAGAGCCCCTGATGCCAGCAGTGCTTAGGCCTGCAAAAGAGAAGCAGATTATTACTAAGGAGGATGAACGTGGAGAAGGGAGACCAAGGGGCATCACGTCCAAGAGGGCCAATGAGGGCTCCCAGCCCTCCCTTCGGAGGAGAGTGGCCAGCAGTCATGGCAGTCGTGATTTGAATAGGACTTTCACCCCAATCCCTTGTTCAGAGTTTGCTGCAAGCATTGACCCCACAGAGGCGGGATTGCGGTCAGCAGAAGCTATAGAAGTGGATGGGAGTCCTCTGGTTGCTGGTGGATTCGATCTGTTACCTCAGGGACAGGCTGCTGATGGCTTCTTCCTTCATGTAGGCAGAGCTGATGATGACACAGAGGGGAGATTATATGTTAGTTCGCAGAGCCCCAGCTCTCATGACTCAGAGCCATGGACTATCTTGAGGCAGGATTCTGACTCTGATGTGGTGGATGTAGACGATGCAGAGCAGGATTTCATTGGCGAGGACCATCCTGTGGTTATTCCCAGATATGCTGGTGAGGAAGAATCGGCCAAACTACAAGAAGATATGAAGGTAAAGGAACACGAAGATAAGGATGATGCCAGTGGACGCTCAAGCCCATGTCTGAGCACAGCCTCTCAACTCAGCAGTATGTCCATGGCGAGTGGCAGTGTGAAGATGACCAGCTTCGCCGAAAGGAAGCTCCAGCGGCTCAACAGCTGTGAGACCAAGTCTAGCACCAGTAGCTCCCAGAAGACCACGCCGGATGCATCCGAGAGCTGCCCAGCCCCTCTGACAACATGGAGGCAAAAGAGAGAGCAAAGTCCTGGCCGGCACAGCAGGGATGCTGCCAGCCTGCTGGCGTCCGAGCTGGTGCAGCTGCACATGCAGCTGGAGGAGAAGCGCAGGGCGATAGAAGCCCAAAAGAAGAAGATGGAGGCCCTGTCGGCACGGCAGCGCCTGAAGCTGGGCAAGGCTGCCTTTCTGCACGTGGTGAAGAAGGGCAAGACTGATGGCACCCCTCAGCCACTGAGGCCTGAGCACTTCACAAAGGAGTATGCACAGCACAATGGGGAGGACTTTGATGACAGTGTTTCTAAAGCTGAAGGATTTCTCATCATGGAAGAGCAGAGAGATCTCAGTGAGCCTCAAGAGGTGGACAGAGAAGGCCTGGCTCTCACCCAGCTTCATAAACCCAAAGACCCAGCTCCTCTGCATGACATAGAGAAGCATAGGGTGATCTCTGCTGCTCTCCTGGAGGACAGTGTCACTGCGGCTGTGGACGTGGATGAGTGCGACCTGTCCATTGAGAAGCTGAATGAGACCATCAGCACACTGCAGCAGGCTATACTGAAGATCTCCCAGCAGCAGGAGCAGCTTCTCCTGAAGCCCCCGACTGTGCCAACGCCAGGCTCTAAAAATAACTCCCAGGATCAAAAAGTGAAGGCCCCAATCCACCTTGTCGAACCACTCTCTCCCACTGGGGTGGCTGGCCACCGCAAACCTCCCCGGTTAGGCCAAGGCCGGAACTCACGCTCAGGAAGACCAGCTGAGCTGAAGGTTCCAAAAGACAGGCAGCAGGGCTCCTCCCGGAGCAAAACCCCTACACCCAATGTGGAGACCCTCCCCCATCTGCGGTCTTTCCCCCCAAGCAACCACCCACGGACCCCCTCAGACCCAGGTGCGGACAGTGCTGCAGACCCCAGCAGTGACCCCCCTGAGAAGTGTCTCTTTGACAGTTATAGGCTCCATGATGAAAGCAACCAACGGACATTTGTTCTGTCCTCTTCTAAAGATGCTAACATTATATCAGAACAGAAGAACTTCAAGGACGGTTTGGACACTGGTGTGAAAGAGGCAGGGTTGAACTCCTTGGCCATCACAGGAAAAGAGAGCGTCCTGGTGGAAGAGCCACTGAGGAGCAAGGCCAACCTCATTGAAGTGGACCTGTCTGACCTGAAGGCCCCTGATGAGGATGGACAGGTGATGGGCCATGATGGCTCTGCAGAGCTCATTGGGGACAGTGACCAGAAGCCTGGGGTTGGCTTCTTCTTCAAGGTAAGCGAGTTGAGCCCAATGCCAATTAGCTCACACTCCTAACCCTAGCTACTTGCCTTGAGGGGTTGAAATCGGGAAGATCGAGGTTTGAGGCCAGCCCAGGCAAACAGTTTGAGAGACCCCACCTCAAGCAATAGCTGGGCACGATGTTGTATGCCTGTCATCCCAAGCTACACAAGAGACCGAGTGGGAGGATTGCTGTTCCAGGTCAGCCTGGGTAAAACAGAAGTTTGTGAGACTTCATCTCAGTGGAAAAAAGCTGCGCGTGGTGTTGTGTGCCTGTCATCCCACCTATGTGGGAGTGTAAATAGGAAGATCTCAGTTAAGGACAGCTTAAGCAAAAAGTAAGACCCCCGTCGTCAAAATTACCAGAGCAAAAAGGCCTGGGATGTGGCTCAAGCAGTAAAGCGCCTGCCTAGCAAGCACAACCCTGAGTCTAAACCTCAGTAATGGGGGGGGCAAAAAAAAAAAAAGTTGGTAGTGGGTGTGTCAGGTAGTTGTGGGGTGTTGTCACCTCACCTAATTGTGAGGCTATCTCAATAGTTTCACTTTTTGCTGGGCACTGGTGGCTTATGCCTATAATCCTAGCTACTTGGGAGGTTGAGATCAGAAGGATTGAGGTTTGAGGCCATCCTAACAAATAGTTCATGAGACCGTCTCCAAAATAATCAAGAAAAATGGACTGGGTGTGGCTAAAGCAGTAGAGTGACTGCTTTGCAAGCATAAAGCCGTAAATTCAAACCCCAGTCTCACCAAAAAAAAAAAAAGAACATTTTTGAGCAAATTCCCTAAAGAGTCAAAACCAGGAGGAAATGTGTAGGGAGGCCTCCACACTGAGGTCTCACCTACCAAAGCCAACCACAGGCATCACGGAATAGGACAGCTGGCACAGCCACTGCGGCTTTTCTCGTAAACCTGACATCTGCAGTTCATGTAATTTTCTTGTTCACAAAATGTTTTTGATTGGTAGTTTTCAACCATTTAAAAATATAAAAACTTTGTAGGGTGAAGGTGGCACAAAAACACTTGTGCCAGATGTGGCCTGCCAGGAGCAGTTTGCCAACCCCTCGTGTGGAGAGACTGGGCAAACAGAGAAACTTTAGGAGCAGTTTTTGCTTCTATATCGGACTTTCTTCCTCAGAGTTGGAGAGAGGCATGAGCTGCGGGCTTCTCTTGTGTCCTAATGGTGTCTGCTGTCCTGATCACTGTGCACAAGTTTCAGACTTCACAAGACACCTGCTGTGCTGGTGGCTGTGCTCTTACAATGTAAGCAGTCACCTCGGCTGCTAGCGCAGATTGTGGAAATAGATACGGAGTTTTTTAGGCAAACCACATTTGGAAACTTGGTTGACTGAATGCCTGTCGGATGGCATGGCTTCTTTTCCATTGTGTTACAGTCTATAAAGATATTTTCATTCATTGGCTGAAAACAGGAAAAGTTCTTGGCTATGCTAAGTTATAATTTTCTAAGTTGACATTGACATCTGTGCTGGGTCAGAGGAAGCCTGGGCTGGATAGCTCAGTGGTGTTCCCTGGCTGTTACTGACTACAAAATGACATCTACTTTGTAGGATGAGCAGAAGGCAGAGGATGAGCTTGCCAAGAAGCGGGCAGCCTTCCTCCTGAAGCAGCAGCGCAAGGCTGAGGAGGCTCGTTTTCGCAAGCAGCAGCTGGAGGCTGAAGTGGAGCTCAAACGGGATGAAGCCCGGTAGTCTTCTCTCCTGGTGGCCTCCTTCCATGTCCAGGAGGGTGGCATGAAAGAGCAGGGTGGCATGTCCCAGTTGCAGAAGTGTCCTTTGGCCACCTCTACTCCTCACACCTGCTGTCCCGTCTCATCACACACTAGTCAAGTAGCACAAGTCTGAGGCTGTCGTGCCAAGCTTATCCCTTGAGTCATTGTTAATTTTCACAGCAGCCCCATGAGCTGTATTTGTTTTGTTCCCATTGTGATACTGAGGCTGAAGTATGTTGGCCATGGTTGCAGAACTCTCAAGGGAGGCTGAGTTTAACACAGGTGGTTCAATCCAGAGCCTGCTGTGTCCTGACGACCTATGGAAACTCCCTCAGTCCCAGTGGTCTGTGGGGAGAACCCAGGAAAAGTGCCTGGGTTGGGAACTATGGGAGGAGGAGGTGGTAGATTTGTTGTTTGGAAGAGTCCTTCTAACTCAGGTTGTTGTGAACCCGGTTTGCTCTCAGACGGAAAGCTGAAGAAGACCGCATTCGGAAGGAAGAGGAGAAGGCACGGCGAGAGCTCATTAAGCAGGAGTACTTGCGGAGGAAGCAACAACAGATTTTAGAGGAGCAAGGACTTGGCAAACCTAAATCAAAGCCGAAAAAGCCCCGGCCCAAGTCCGTGCATCGAGAAGAGTCATGTAGTGACTCTGGAACCAAGTGTTCCTCCACTCGTAAGCAGCTGTGGCGTGCTTCTTCAACCTCACCTTCACTGGGATGCTGCCCCTGCTTTATATGCTCAGCTTCTTTATCTCATAGCTTTCTGTGGGTGGGAAGGGTGCAGGAGATTATCCCGTTGAATAGGTAAGAAAACAGACCCAAGTGTGACGCTCAGATGGTGAGGTGTTCCAGGGGACTGGCTGGGGATGGCTGGGACTGGCACTAGGAAGCCAGGCTTATCTGGGTCAGAGTTGCCAGGACAAGTCTGGTGAAAGCTTTACACACTTTGCCTGTTTCCTGTCCCTGCAGCCGATAACTTGAGTCAGACTCATTCTGGTTCCAGCCTGTCCTTGGCCTCTGCAGCAACAACAGAACCCGAGAGTATTCATTCGGGAGGCACACCTTCTCAACGGTAAGGAGGCCAAGAAACTGGGCACAGTGGGATGTATTTAGAGGAGGAGAGTGAAGCTTCAGGTTAAGAGATGGAAGGAGAGAAGCTTTTTTAACTTCAATTTTGATAAGAGTTTCAAACTTCCAGAAGGAACCCCTAACTGCCCCACAGCCAAGTTCAACAGTGGGCTAAATTTTGTGACATTTGCTATGTCATTTTCTCCCCTTGCCTTTCCCATTCCACAAGTACATCCACATTGCTTAATGGCTTACAAGTGAGAGGTTCTAGCTTACAAGTGAGAGGTTCTAGCCCCTTCTGTTGTGCACGCTAATCTGCCCCTTCAGAGGGCAGCGTTTGCCTCCATTAGCCTTTGCCCAAGGGAACAGGGCACATAGTACTACAGGCCATGGATGTCTGCTGGCATAATCACACTTATCAAAGTAGCACTTTTATCTCATCTGAAGTCCATGTCCAGTTGTCATCAGTTGTCCCATAATGTCTTTGACAGCTGTTTTCTCCAGTCTCATCTGTTGAACTGGATAGTTCTTTGCCTTTCTTGACCATGACACTTTTGAGAATACAGACCGGTTGTTTTGTAGCCTGCTTCAGCTGGCTCGCTGTGATTAGATCGCATTACGTGCTCTTGGCTTGTTATGTGCTCTTGGCTGGAATGGTCTGAGCGAGGGTATCTTAGTCTTACTGGAGCAGCAGGTCAGGTGGGCCCAGCACCCATCCTAGTTACTTGACTCATGTAAGCTGTCGTTTGCCACTTTCCCAGAGGCTGTTAAACTTCTGTGATTAGAAATGAATTTTCCAGTGATCTGTTTAGACATCAGTGAACTTTTAGTTAAGGGCTTTAGGAACTGCAGCTGAGCCTTTCATGCCTTGCTACCTCTTGTGTACTATTGGCCTGTTGTAGCCAGGCTTTTCCTTGCCACGTTTCCTGGTACTTACATGTGCCCACCATGCAGCCTGTTTCCTCTGTGACTGGGCTGTTTTTTATTGTTGTTTGTTTGTTTGTGCCTTTTCACATGTGTGGTGGCTTCTTGTCTACTGGCTTTGCAGAGGACTCCTCTCAGGGACCTGGATCCTACCTAGAGTTTTGTTGTGGAAATCATTCGCCTAACTGGGTTCTACCCTTAGTCCTGTCTGCCTCCATTGGAGAGGGCAGCCTAGTATCTGAGCAGTTGTCTCGCTTTCTGACCTTGCTGCCTGCTGTGCAAGGTAGGGACTTTCATACAGGTGCAGCCCCAGATCCACCAAGTATCAGAGTGTTTGAGGAGTGAGTTTTTAGAGTGGAACACTGTGGCCTCTCCTTCCCTGTGGTCTTGTCCTTAACTGCATGGCAACATAGATGGCCTGAACTTTGGCCTCTGGCTTCTTGAGTCTGCAGTACTATGTGCCCTGCTCCCTTGGACTAAGGCTAATGGAGGCAAACATTGTCCTCTGTAAGGGGCAAATCCCCTTCACCTTTCATTGCTCTGTTTGCTTTATGCATTTTGCCTGAGTACATGTGGAGGGTGCCCACCCAAGCCTTCCATCTTCTCTGGAAGGCCAGCTGGAGCTGCTCTTCTCACCCTGATGGTACAGGTGGCCTGTTCTAAGTGACGGGAGCCATAGCTGCTTGCTGGTTGTGGTGGAACTGTGGCCTGTGGCTATACTGTGCCCATCTTCTGTCCTTTTCTGCCCAGAGTTGAATCCTTAGAAGCCTTGCCCATTCTGAGCCGCAACCCAAGCAGGAGCACAGACCGAGACTGGGAAACGGCATCGGCAGCTTCTTCCCTGGCCTCTGTGGCCGAGTACACAGGTGACAGCTACATGCCCTCCTTAGAGGACGTTCTGCACAGAGCCGTGAACTTTGGTGTGGTGCTCTTTAAAATATGTCTTTAATTGGGTCTAACGGTATTTTTCTAGTAAGTGTTTATTTAGTGACAGAGAGCTATGCTGACTGCTGAGTGTCCACGGCGGGTGCACTGTGGAGCTAGAAAGACCTGGCCTCTCCTTGATGTCAGCCCTGTAGGCGGTGGGTGGTGCTGGCTCCTTGTGGCCTTCAGAGTAGGGCTCCCTGGACACTTGGACCTTCTTAGACTTTTAAAAAGTATTTTCCTGGGGTTGTCATTTTTATAGTAAAGAAATGCAAAGTAGAAAGTGGATAAACAAACTATTAATCACTGTTGTCCTTTGCATTTTTAAAATAATGGGAATTCTCTGGACTAGATTTGAAGTGGTCCTTATTGCCTATTTCAAAAAAGAATGACTGTCTGTGATTACACTTTTCTGTTTCTTGGTTTTGAGAAATTGTTGCCTTTCTTTCGTGTGTGTTTATGCATTAGAACATTAATTTTGCAGATCTTGCCCTGGTTTTCTTAGGTCCTAAGCTCTTTAAGGAGCCCAGTAGCAAATCAAACAAACCGATCATCCATAATGCTGTATCCCACTGCTGTCTGGCTGGAAAAGTGAACGAACCCCACAAGAATTCAATCTTGGAGGCAAGTATCAAACTTCACCACATTTTTTATGTAGAATGAAAAGTGTCAGAGATTACCAGTTCTCTCTAAAGGAGGCAGTCATTATTATTTGCATAGGGGAAGGTTCTCTTGTGTTATTTTAACTTAGTTGTTCAGTAGCTTCTGGGTCTTTTTCTCCTGATTATAGAGGACAGTGTTCTAAGTTAATGGGCACAGAGTTCCTGTGGGTATGGGGGCTGGGATAGCCCCAGGGAAGAGCAGAATTTTGACAGAAAAGTGTGGCATGGATGCATAGGAACTTAATGGGTCCCTCCACTTGGGACATAGCCAAGACCTAAAGGTAAGGCCTTCCAGGCTGGGAGAAAAGACTTGTCCATCCAGGGGTGTGGGCCCATATGGGTCAGAGGTGACAGGAGTGGCAGAGTCTAGGTCCTAATGGCGGGGGGCTCATCCCTCAGATGGGGAATTCTTTCAGTTTTTTGGGTTTTTTTGTGGGGCTAGGGGTGAGCTCAGGGCCTTGTGCATACTAGGCAAGTGCTGTACCACTGAGCCAGGCCCCACCAGAGATGAGTCTTTTTGTAAGTGGAGAACAATGGTGGAATATTTTGGCAACTGAGGGCAGTGTGACTGGAGATAGGGGGAGCATGGAGACCCTCCTGTGCTGTTGAAGGTAGGAGGAACAGCGCCAGGGTGGATATGTAGACACCCAGGTTTTGAGTCAGGTGCAATGCTCTTAGTCTTTGTAGTGTTGAGTGTCATCTTCCATGACAGTGGTCTCCCTGCTCTAAATTATACCCTCACAGCACAGGGGCCATGTGCTGTTCACTGTCGGGTGCCCTTGATATAAAGTGCAATGGATATGCTGTTCATCCCTCACCATCTCGGCTGGTGCCATTTCTGTTCCTAGTCAAACACAGTGTTTACGTAGTTGTAATCAGTGCTGTGTATACAGGGTTACATGCTGTTCTCTACTGATCTTTAAAAATATTTAAAATAATAAACCCACATTTTACATTTTTAACATATCTTCTTATTTCTGGCTTTATGGAAGAGAGCTGCTTCTACTCTTAATCTGTCACAACCTCCTGTGTCATGTGGCTTCTGGGAGATCTCCAAGGTAGCTCCCCAAGATAGCAGAGAGCAGAGACTCCCTAGTGCCACAAGGGGAAGGGCCATGAGCTGAGGTTCCTGCAGACTGCTCAGGATTCCCCGGACCATACTTCAGGAAATGTGCTCATATTTTTAGGCACGAAGAAGACCTGTTTCTAAATATTGATAAAACATTTAGTGGCATGTTTCATAGTTCAGAACGCTGCACAAGAAGCTGTAACAAGCATCAACAGTTGTCATGTTTGCTTCAGGTTCTTTTTGTTGGTAACATCTCTATTGAGATGCTGTTCACAGACCACAAAATTGACTCTTTCAAATTCTGTGGGTTTTAGTGCATTTGTAGAATTGTGCACCACTCATCTGCTTGCAGTCTGTCTCTGGTTCTGCCTATTGTGGACTCTTCATATAAAGGGAATCATAGGACGTGTGACCTTTTGTGTCTGGCTTCTGTTTTTGAGATTTAGCAGTGTTGCACTGCGTGTCAGAATGCTGTTCCCTTTTTATGGCTGAATAATAGTCTATTATGTGGACAGACCACATGTTTATGCATTCATCAGTTGATGGATATTTGGGTCGTTTCTGCTGACTATTGTAGATGGTGAGCATGTGTGTTTTCATTTCTCTTGATTACATATAAAGAGAGAAGCTGCTGGGTCGCAAGGTAGCTCTGTGTTTAATAGTGTATGGAGTAGCTGGCCTCTTTCCCACAGCCGTACCATCTTACACCCAGTTCTTACCACCGCTCCTTACTGCCTTCCATTCTAGCCATCCCGGTGGGTGTGAGCTGGTGTCTCCTGTGGTTTTGATTTGCTTTTCCCATGACTGGTGATGTGCAGCATCTTCTCATGTGATTCTTCACCTTGTCATAGAAGCATTTTTTTCTATCTTACTTAAATTTCCTAGATAAACTCTCAGTGGTGTATAATGCTCCATTAAGTGGATAAATCGTATTTTCTAAAATAAGGTGGCAGTTGATGTAAGAAAAGAGTTTTCTTACAGGTGGGGCTTACCTGGCCATTCGCCTGCCTTAGTGTAGCACCCATTGGTCCACTGTGGAGACTTTGGATCCTAGAAATGACATTCACATCTCTCGTCTCTTCCTCCCACCCCAACACAGGAGCTGGAGAAGTGTGACGCCAACCACTACATCATACTCTTTCGTGATGCTGGCTGCCAGTTCAGGGCGCTTTATTGCTACTATCCTGACACTGAAGAAATCTACAAACTCACTGGCACTGGGCCAAAGAGCATCACCAAAAAGATGATTGACAAGCTGTATAAATATAGCTCGGACCGAAAACAGTTTAACCAGATCCCAGCCAAGACCATGTCCGTCAGTGTGGATGCACTCACAATCCATAACCACTTGTGGCAACCCAAGCGGCCCGGGGTGCCAAAGAAGACTCAGACTCGTAAGTGACCACGACACGGCAGGAGTCTGCGAGGATGTGCCGACGGGATCCGTATTTATTGTTTTCATCCATTTGGGTACGAAGTGTGTGGAGCCACAGACCTTTTATACAGAGGCCCCCTAGACAACACAAGAAGAGCCTTCCTTCCTCCCCGCACACAGGAATGCTGGGCGGGGAGACAGAGGAGTCAATGCCATGGTTTCTGTGGCCTGGCAGCTGTGGTCCTTGCTGTCCACTGAGACCCTCAGATGGGGGATGTCCACAGAGCAAGGTTCCGGGCTGTGCATCTCCCTTACTTGAAGTTCTTCAGAATAATTTAAATGTGATCTACTCACTGGCCTCTCCCCTCACCCCCTTTGCACATTGCCTGATGCCCCACAGTGGGCAGCTGTAATCTTTTGTGATTATAGGGCCGAGGCTTACTCTCGGGTCAGGGTGTTTGAATGTCTTCATAAAAGGAGCTCATATGGGAAATCTTTTTCATTTGAGAAACTGTATGATATTTATTGACTGTGTCTACTGCCAACCTTTATATCCAGTTCTAAGATTTCTGAAAAAAAAAAAAAAAATCCTTGTTTCTTGCTGCTCAGAAAAAGTTTACTGAAAATACCAGTTCACTAAAAGCACTGAAATGGCAAAGTCTGTCTTCTGCTAAAATGACGTTTACAAATATAGAGATGATTATTTCTGACATGCAATCGTGAGGGTGGTGACCTGGGTACGACTAGCTGGTGCTGGCCACACTTAGCATAGGTGCCAGGCCAGCCATGGCCACCACTGATTGATTGGAATTTTGGCTTAGTGCGTCGACGATTTGCTCACTTTAATAAAGACAGATTTTGGTACAGTAGTGGACTTTCCCTCTGAGCATGTTTCTCTCAAGAGGTGCTGCACTTGGGCTGACAGTTCCTTTGTGGTGTGTGACGTCCTGACTTGCCTGTCTCAGTTCTTGCTTCTGGAGGAGCAGCATGCTCTGTGGGGTGTGCAGTCTCAGGTGAGGTTGGTCGTTTTGTTTTGTTGCCGCTTTAAAAACAATTACGTGGTTATTTGCAATTACTCCAGCACTCCAAGTAAGTGGAAGGGCTTTGGGCTCTTTCCACGTTGGCCCCAGCAGTAGCTGGCGCTACTCCAGAGCAGATGTTCCTAGGGAGCAGGTCCATCCTGGCCTCAGCCGTGCTGGAGACGCCTGTGTGATGGCCCAGCTGCTGCAAGATCCTGGAGCCACTTATCTTAGTTTTGCACATATCTTCTTGGGAGTGTTACTTGAATCTGTCTTGAACTGCAGAAAAAATTGACAGTAATAGAAAAAGTGTAATTGCCAATAATATTATGTAGACAGAAAGATGAGTTGTGTACAAAGGAAAGAAGGAACATGGTACAAAAACACTACAGGGAAGCCAAGGTCTTACTTTGGCTTCTTCCTTCATTGCGACTTTGTATATATCGTGTTAGGCATTACAGGCGCTGTGCTGTAAATAAGTAAGGCTGTACAACTCCTCCAGTGCTGAGCATTAAAGTCGTGGCTGTGTCACCACACTTTCCATACGTGTGCTTCATTCTCACTGTGCGCTTGGTGTCCTATGACCCTATTTATTTGTTTTGGGAAAGCACTAAAATGTAATAAAGTAATAAGCTGGTTTGTTTTCTATTAATCATATGTGTCAAATTGTTATAACTCATTCTGCCAATGAGTGTCACCCAGCTCCTGGATTTGAGGCAGCTGCACCTGGCTTTTCTTTATTTATTTTTTTCTTTAGGAGAGGGTCTTTCTATGTATCACAGGCTGGCCTTGAACTCATGATCCTCCTGCCTCAGTCTCCAAGTGCTAGGATTACAGGCATGTGTCATCACTCCCAGCTCTGCACATGGTTTTTATCTTACCTAGTCCTAGTGAAGTCAGTGGAATATGATTGTTTTTATTTTATTTTATATTATATTATTGCTGTACTGGGGACATATTGGTACATTTACAAAAGTGCTTGCAGTACATCTTAGTTAGATTCATGCCCTCCATTATTCCCCTTTATTCCCCCAATGCTGTTCTTAGAATAGTTTCAGCAGGTCTCATTTTTCCATTTTTTAATTGTTTTAATGAAAAGTTAAGACTGTTTTCTGACAAAGAGCTAGAAGTTGCATTCCTACCTAACTTCTGATGCAGTGAGCTGCCATGTGGCCAGTCCTGAAAACTTTTAGTGTACAGGACTCGGCAGTGCTGTCAGAACACCATTGAGTCTGGACTCATTGCTGGGGGCTGAGGGGCACTCCCTGCCTTCTTTGGCACGGCAGCCATTTTTTATTATCAGCGGAAGTTTCAGGCACAAGACTCCATTTTGTGGCAGACTTTCTGGCTGGCATGCTGGTGAGGTTGTTACTTCTGTGTCTTGCCTGTCTTTATGAGCATTACGCCTTTTCCAGGCTCTTCCATGTGCTGAGCGGTGTTGTGGATTTCCTGTAGTGGGAAGGCTGTTTATCATCAGCCGTGCCACCCTTTTAGGATGTGACTTTGCCCAGGCAGTGTCAACCAAAGGACTCCATGTGTGATGACTTCCCTGTGAAAATCCTCAGCAGGCAGATTCTAAGGAGCCCAGGATCTTTTTTCAGATAAAAGAAGTTTTTACAAATATATATGCAGACGTGGCGTTATGTCCACACATATGCACACATGTACAGATACAGGTGCACACATGGGTGGGTGTGTTGCCTATGTGGAGATGTGAGGGGGAGTGTATAGGTGTGTGTGTGTGTGTGTGCATGGATGGGATTCTGCTTGCGTAGGTTGTGTGTGTGCAGACGTGAGGGTGTGTAGACGTGAGCGTGTGTGCATTTGCACGGAAGGCAGGGTGTCCCACTATGTCTTTGTGACTGATGTTCTAACCAGGTTACTGCAGCACAGTCTGTGATTAGATTTTTCAGGCCCAAAGTACATTCTTCACTCAGGCAATATTGACAAGTGGAATAATATAAAAGTTACTTCTGGATTGTTCTTTGATTACCTGAAAACGGTGGTGGTTATTTGGAGGAGAAAGTATTGAAATAAAATGTTGTGAATGTCGATCAACCTGGAGAACTTTACAGATTAATTCTGTATTTACTTTGTGAAACGGGTTTGACCTGTGTAGGATGACACTGACCTTATTAAAGCTTTTTCGTTTCATAGCCATCAAGGAACAATGCTGTCCCTGCCCTGTGGCTGGAGCCAAGTCGCCAGCACTGACCAGAAGTGCTGTCTCCAGAATCGCACTCTTTGGCTTCTCATCATTTTTTTCCTAGAGAGCGTGGCAGGTGCCTCACCAGCTGAGAGGCCTTTTCTGATGTCTGAGGTGGAAGTGTGGAAGGGGCCTCATGCTACAGAACTGTCTCTGGCTGTCAGTTTGTCTCATGTGAAGGCCTGGGCCGTGGGCATTGTTGGCAATTTCAGAGGGCAGAAGCTGGCCTGACCAGAGACTTGGGTTCCCCAGAGTATTTTAGTACACAGTCGCTTGCTGTCATGCCCTTTCTCATGACTTCACTGGTAAAGGATGTTTTGGCTACAGAAATCAATGTCCTCCCCCACCTGCCACCCAGAGAGGGACAGCCTCCAGCAGCAAAGGTCTCAGTGAGCACCTCATGTTCTCTGTCCTTTAGAGACAAAGGAGGTGTTTAGCTCAAGTCACAAGTGCTGGGGCCGAGTAACTAAGCAGAGAACATAGACTCAGTACTCCCCACGGCCAGGCCCAGGCTGGAATCCCTGAATGATTTGTTTTAGGGTGAGCATTTCTTTCCAGTGAAAACTGGGTTGCCTCTGGCACAAAAGCAGCAGCAGTACAGAAACCATGTTTCCGTGGCAATGAAGTGTAGCCCAGCTCTCTGAAGGCCAGCACCAGTGATTCTTAGTTGAACTGATAAAGCTCTCACCTGTGTTTTCAAGAAACAACTTAGTTTTTGTATTTTTATTCCAGTTGATGTTCTTGTTTTTATTACAAGACTTCTCATTCTTTTTAAATGGAAGTAGAACATACCTACAGAAAAGCACACAGCCCTCATGTGCAGCTCAGTGGGTGTTCACAGAGGACTTGTTCCACTTTTTACTTTTATTTATTTTATTTGGCAGTAGTGGGGTTTGAACTCAGGGCTTCGTGCTCGCTGGGCAGGTGCTCTGCCACTTGAGCCACGCCTCCAGCCCTTTTTGCTCTTGCTGTTTTGGAGCTAGGGTGTGATGTTTGCCCAGGCTGGCCTGGACCAGATCCTCCTGTTTTTCATGTCCCACCATCACTGGGATGACAGGTGCACACTGCCACACCCATTCTGTTGACATTGGGTGGAGTGAGCTTTCTCTCACTCCGGGTTATTACCGAACCTAACTGGGGGCAACGAGAGATGCAGAAAGGACACAGGATAGACAGACAGACAGATAGTGGGATCAGGTGTGTTGGGCGTTGGGTAGAGATGCACAACAGCCTCATTGCTTCTTATCTCTGTTACTCTCTTTACTCTGCTTTTCTCTGTCTTTTCTTTAAGGCCTTACTCCTTTACAATTCTTTAAAACCATGCTTCTAAAGTCTTCTGTTCTTTAAAGTCCCTTTCCTGAGACTCGCTCTGTCCCGTGCTTTCTCTTAGCTGTTCTATAGCATAATCTCTCTTACAGTCTTTGCCCTCAGACTCACACTGTCCCATGTTCTCTTTAGCTTTAGCAGTTCCCCTTCAGCAATTCATTTTCCCCCTGCAGCAATCTCCCTCCAGCAGTTTCCCTTCAGCCAAAAACCCCCTTCATCCAAAAAGCCTCATGTCCTCCTTCAGCGGTGTTCCAGGGAAAGGCGGGACATTGTAACAGGAGAGACCTGCATTCCTGCTTCTCCAAGTGCAAACATCTTAGGAAAAGCAGCTGCTCTGCATCTTACAACTGTGGTTATGCCCTCATTGGCTTCTCTTACTCCGCTCTCCACAATTGGGTCTCACACACTGGCTTACCCGTGCTGGATTTGGGACTGGAATCCTCCCAATCTCAGCCTCCACATAGCATAGCTTGGGACGACAGACACACATCACTGCACACAGCTTGTTCCACTTTCTGAATGAGCACAGTTCCCTAGGTTTGTCACCGATTTCCCTTTGAGTCTTTTGCTCTAAATTCTATTTAGAATTAACTATTTTATCCGGTCTTAGTAGGTAAGCAGCTGCCAGTCCAGGCTGGCCTGCTGAGTAACCATTGCTGCAGTTTTGGGGTTGCGATGTGATGTGTGTGTGTTGGCATTGCTATTTCATGACGACATTATTTAGGCTGCTGGAGTGACCCACTTGGTGGAGAACCTGCCTAACGAGTGCAAGGCCCTTAGTTCAACCCCCAGTACTGCAAAAACAAAACCCAACAAACTTTATAAGGACATTATTTTAAAGCTATTTTTATATGTATTTCTTCAAATTAAATTCTTGCTCAGCTCACAGTGCCTCTTGTTTCCTGCTTGGTGAGTTTCTCGGCCCAGGAGAGCATAAACTCGTAGGTGCCTTTTGCTGCCTAACAGCATGGGCTCTGTCCCGCACAGGCTTGCGGTTCTGAGTTTGGCTTGGGTGAGGACGAGTTTGCTCTTGCTCTTGGGTTGCACGTGAAGTACAGTGTGTAAAGGGGCAAAGCGGACAAAGTAGAACAGAGGTGTGAGTAGGCAGGTGAGGAGGTCTGGGGCACACGTCAGCTAGATTCTCCATATGGGACAGTGGGGACATCTCTCTGTCACTTGTTACTGAACCTTGGACCACTGATTGTGGGTGCTGGGTGGACATTCGGTAAAAGCTGAGTTAAAACTTCCTGTTGCGTTGAGGTCAAGGATACCGCGCTGTTGTCCCCAGGTCCAGTGTGTGTCAGCAGGGTTGTGTGTGTTTGAATGCCACGGCAAGCAGAGGTGGGGGTCGGGAGGCGGAAGGGAGGTGGTGACACTGGGCTCCTGGGGTCAGAGCAGCCTCACTGCCTGGCGTGATTGGACCTGGTTGACCGTGGCTGGGCAGGGGCCTGAGCAGAGTCTCCCAGGGGCTGAATTTAGGAGGGCAGTGTGAACCCAGGCCGGTGGAAGCTCCCTTAGGTGCTGTTAAGCAAACATACTGGGTGCTCACAGGGAAAGGTGAGTGCACTTCTCAGGGAGGGGCAATAGTCGTAGGCAAGTCACACAAAATTAATCTTTTCACAAAAGATTACTTCACAAGTACGAGCAGTGGTTGCCATCCTTTACGAGAAAAACAACTGTGGCCCGTGTGTAATTCATTTGGTCACAGAAAGGGATTTTAAGCCACGAATCAAACATCCGCCGTGCTCTGGTTGAGCACCAGGTTCTGGCCCTGCCCTCAAGGAGTGTGGAAGGCTGTGGAAGTAAGCATCTCCTGGAAATACGTGGGCACTCACAGACCAGGAAGGACCGGGAACAGTAGGTGAGAACTGGTGGAGAGTGCCAGCCCGGGCTGGGCACACCGGGGGAGGCCTGCCTTGTCAGCCTCCTGCCGACTTAGGAGTTCACCGAGGCTGGACCTGTGTGTGCACGTGGTGTGCGTGGCTTGGATAGCCTGGCTAATTGAGTGATGATACCAAGTGGGGTGAGGAGGGGAAGACCCAAGGACAGGGGTCCAAGGGGAGGAAGCAGGTTCATGGGGCATCGTTAAACAGCAGGCCTGCTAGGGATGGCGCTGCCGTAGAGAGCAGCCACCTTACCGGACTTGTTGCTGGTGTGGTCTCCAGGAGACTGTCACAGCCAGAGCGCACACTGGCTGCTCGGGACAGTGGACATCCCTGAGGCTGGCGGTCATGGCCGTGCACTGGATTGCGTGTCCTGTGTCCAGTGCCTCAGAGACAACACCAGGACAGTTGTGCCATGCAGAAGATCCAGAGGTGCTGATTCTGCAGCGTCCATGCACATGTGCATGGAAGTACCCGACAGCAGGTTCTGGAGGTCTCCACCCGTACGGTTCTGTACTCTGAGCTTCCAAGCAGCTGGGTCCCGACTCACGGGCACTGCAGGTCCCAGAGCCCACAGACAGAGGTGGGGCATCAGCCAAAAGGAGAGGCCTGCTGAACCCAGAGGCAAGACAAGAACGAGGGTGTGCGCAGGCCGGGCAGGCTCTCCTGAGCCAGGCCTGCTGCTGCCTGTGGCCATGCGGCCTGCAGACGCCACCCTGAGGTGAACTCGGGGCACCTTCTGCCTTGGAGTTGTTCTTGCCCTGGACTATAGCTGGATCCATTGAAAAAACAGCCCCAGTTTCTAGACAATTAAGATTCATTTACTTAAAAAATGGCATTCATTGAAACTGTCAGATGTCCAAAGTGCGCAGGTGGGGATGGAAAGCTGCCTATCCTACATTTCCTCTCAGCACTGCACCTGGACAGATGAATAGTCAGTCAATGGACAGGTATCATTTGTACCTGGACCATTCTAAACGTCTCCACAGAGGAGATGCTACCTGAGCAAGCCTTTACCTGTGCTGTCGCACACCTGGTGCTTGGCCAGCACTGCAGACAAACTGCCTGCTCTGCTGAGCTTGGCCTGGCCAGTGTGGAGACAGGTGGGGCTGAGGAGCAATGGGCGGCAGCTGTGGACTTCACTGTACCTAAGACTTAGTCCTTAATTTTGAGATGCACTGTTATTCTGTGCCTCTAAGAAGGAGATGCTGCCGATTAAACTATTCCATATCATGGATTCTGATTTCAAAGATGTTAAAATGGTCATAGTGGTGAGGAGTGCACCTCAGGGCCAGCGAAGAACCTGGGGACTCGAGAGAACAGCAGGAGGAGAGGAGCTGTCGCCCACTTGGGTGGCACCTGGGCCCTGGGGACTGCTCCGGGTCCTCCCTGCATGGCTCATGAAAAAGGCCTGGATTTCCCGGGAGCTTGAGCATCTGTCTGCCGTGTGGCCCGTGTCCTGCGGGGGGCCAGGCTTTGGGACCAACTGGCCGGGTGCTTGTGCACAGTAGGCTCACGTGGAATGCTCCAGGTCCAGACTTGAAGCTTTCCCAGTGAGTGTGATGTGGTTGTCAGCCATTTTTGCTGTGAAGTCAGCTGTTCTGGGCCTCGAGTGCCTTCTCTCCTGTGAGATTCCCGTTCTTTCCTCGGCCCTTTCTTAACTCGGTTACTTCCATTGCGTGGCTATCGCTTTCTGGTTCACAGGAAACCGTCACGTGATGTAGGTAGGATTCACGTGTGAGCAGCAGCTGTGCCAGACTGACTTTTTCAGAACTCGTTGTTGGCATTTGAAATACAGCACACATCTCAGGTGGCGCTTCCCTGGTCACAGGTGAGGTCAGACATCTTTGTTGATCCTTTGTATGTTCCCGTTTTGTAAAACATCTGTATAAATTTTGGCTATTTTTTCTGCTTTCTCTCTCTCTCTCTCTCTCTCTCTCTCTCTCTCTCTCTCTCTCTCTTTTTTTTAACTCAGGGCCTTGCTCTTGCTGGGCAGGTGCTCTGTCACTTGAGCCACTTCTACCACCCTTTTTGCTTTAGTTATTTTTCAAATAGGGTGTCAAGTTTTTGCCCAGGTGAAGCTGGACTGCAGTCCTCCTCCTGCCTCCGTAGCTCCGATGACAGCACGTACCACCATACCTAGCTTTTTATTGAGATTGGGGGGGGGTCTCAATAACTTTTTGCGTGGCTGGTCTTGAACCATGATCCTGTTGATCTCTACTGCCCTTGCAACTGGGATTACAGGCATGAACCACCATGCCCAGCCCTTAAAACAAATGATTTTTGTCCAACTTGTCTCCAGCAATCTTGCTAAACTCTTGTTAATTTCTCTTGTGTTAGCATTCTGTGAAAAGGGATGATTTTGACCCTACTTTATAATTAGTAAATCTTTTGATTTTCTGCCTCTCTAGCTTGGCAGGGTCTGTAGCCCACCACAACTGCCGAGCTGCAACAGTGGCTAGGCGTCTTCCTTGTCCAGTCCTGGGCATGCTGCCTCCATTGTGCTGAGTTTGGTGTCCTCTGTGACTTAGAGACCCCTTTCCTTGGTATGCTGAAGTTGTGTTGGATTTTATTAGATTTTTTTTTTTTTTGGTGGTTTTGGGGTTTGAACTCAGGGTCTCACATTTTCTAGGCAGGTGGTTACCACTTGAGCCACTCTACCAGCTCCCAGGTGCTTTTTATGTCTGCTGAAATGATGATGTGTCAATACGGTGAGTTAACTGACTGCTTTTCCAGTATTCAGGCTAACCTGTGTTTCTGGAGGGAGCCCAGCTTGAATGCGGTGTGTGTCCCCTTCTGTATTTGATTGCTTCAGTCTGCTGACACCGTTCAATATTTGCTAGTGTTTTTATGCCTTGTGCTTTGTTTTCTGATATGGTTCTTTTCTGGTCCAAGGTCAAGTGTGTGAAAAGAGCACAAAATAATCCAGGTGGTATATATATACCTCATTTTCTCTTCTTGAGAAGGGTTTGTGCCAGTTTGTAATTATTTGTTCCTGAATTACGGTGGAATTCGCCAGCACTAGCAATGTATGGGTCCAAGACAGATCACCGCAGTTGGGGCAGCTACGTAACAGGCATTTTCCCTTCAGTTCTAGAGGCTGATGCCTGAGATTAAGGCGTCAGAGCGCTGGTTTCTCTTGAAGGCGTTCTCTTTTGCCATGTCCTCGTGTGGTCGTCCCTCTGTGTGTGTCTGTGCCTGATCTTTTAAGGGCATCAGTCACATAGGATTAGGGCTACCCCATGGCTTCTTTTTACCTTCACTCCCTCTTTCCATACCTTATCACCCAAGATAATCACACCCTGAAGACTGGGGTTAGGACCTGAATGTATGAATTTGGGGATACATCCATCCACGGCAGTCAGGCTTTCTCTTACTTGCAGAACTGATGTTTCCCTAGGCAGACTGACCTCAGGTGATGTCGCCCCTTTTTGTTTTACGAAATGTTTGAAGCTGCCCAAGGAGCAGAGTAACATGTGTTAGATATGAAGCAGATGTTCATCTTAAGGTGAACATTACAGAGCATGACTCTGTAATTCCAGCACAGGGAAGACTGAGGCTGGAGATCACAAGTTTGAGGCCACCCTGGGCTACATAGTAAGACTGGTCTCAAAAAGCCAAAACAAACAACAAAACCCAAAAAAACTACCACAACAAAAACAATGCACAGTAGCTTCATAACAAGATTGCCAGAGAGCGATCCAGGCATGGTGCCATGTGTCTGTAACCTCAGCCACTTTGGGAGGCTTGGGAGGATCATGAGTTCAAGGCTAGCCCAGGCAACATAGTGAGACCCTGTCTCAAAACCAGTAACAAACAGACTGGATGGGATGGTTTATGCCTTAATCCCAACTCTTCAGGAGGCAGAGATTGGGAGGAACTTGGTTCAAGAACCACCCAGGCAAAAAGTTAGTGATACCCCCAGCTCAACAAATAGGCTGGGCATAGATAGAAGGGTGGCAGTCTGAGGCTGGCACAGACAAGTCTTGAGACCCTATCCAAAAAATAAAAAGGACTGGGGCCCCGAGTTCAAGTCCCATTATGGCCAAATAAACACGCTTTCTAGAGGTGGAAAGAATCACACAAGCTCATTCCCTCATTTCATAAGGACTTCTGGCTGTCACTTCCCATAGGCCACACAACCTGGAAAGTTGAGTTTTTCTTGGTCATCTCTAAGTACATAACCAGGGTGCCATGTTTTTTGAGAAGCTTGGGATAGAATCAAGTATTGTAGGGGGCGCACAGAGCTGAGCAAACGTCCCTGTCAGAAGTTTGTGGTTTGCTGGAGAAGTCCATAGAGAGGCATCAGGTGGGTGGGCCCAGTGGGGCCTTATCCAGCCTAACGGAATTGATCACAGGTTGGGGGTGGTTAAGAAGTCTTGGGTGCAGGGACTTTGAGATGCTGAGGAGTTTACATGGGAGAACCCAGGAGGTGATGGTAGAGGGCAGGCCACAGCGGGTGGTGATCATGCACTGAATATCCAATCTGGCAGGGACACAGAAATGCAGTCCTGGACCCAGACTCTGCAGCCAAATGCCAGGCCAGTGGACACCTCAGTTTGCTGGCCTGTAAGATGGGGATTGCAGTGCAGGTTTGCTGTGCTCTGTTTGTCAGCTGATGAGAGAGAACACCCAGATCAAGTTGCATGAAGTGGATCTATTTGGTACAGGTAGGCAGCAGGGGACAGCAGGCGCCTAGGATTCATCCTGAACCAGTCCGCAAGGCTCAGGAAAGCTGCCTGAGAAGGATGGAGTCTCACCTGTGTGCCCCACCTGTGGTGCAGCTGAGGGGCCCTGCAAGGCAGGCACCCTGAGGCAACAGGACTCAGGGGTGTCTAGGGACAGGAGCAGAGCCCACCTGTCCCCAGCTGCCCCTCTCTGTCTCAGATGTACTGTTAGCACACCTCACTGTGGTTTTTTTGTTTGTTTTTGAGGCAGGGTCTCACCACATCGCTCAGACTGGCCTGGAACTTGCCCTCTGTCTCAGACTCCCTAGTTCTGCGATCACAGGCGTGCCCCAGCATGGTGATTCTTGGGAGCCATGAGTGAGAGGGACTGTCCTGCAGCGGTACTAGTTCAGGCGTGGCCTGCATCCATGCTTAGGAGACCAAGCAATCAGTGTGTCAGGCACATGAAGCACTGCTGGGCAGAGTTGATGCCGTGGGAATAAATGTGGAGGAAGTAAGAGGAGATGGATAAACAAGGACCTTGTTAAAAGCAGGGCTTCGTGACTTAGTAAGTAGGAAGAGGGCACTGTCAGCTCAATAAGCAGAACGTGGCGAGTTGGAAGAGCACAGTTCCCAGTCTGCCACGTGTAGTGCAGAGGCAGTATGGGGCTGTGACACCACCCTAGGGGACTGGGCTCCCTCATGATCCCGCTTGACGCACTCCTTTTCCTTTGCTTCCATCACTGCAGGGTGGAGGGCACTGAGAACCTGGTCTGTGCCTGGCATGGGATTGTGGAAGAACCTGGGATTCGGTAATCCGTACAGGAGGATAAGTCTGTTGGGCCAAGTGACCCAGGAAGTTTGGTCACCCTTTGGGTCTCACAAGTGCTAACAACTGAGGCCTGGCCAGTAGGGTAGTGGGGTGGCAGTCTACCCCATACTGACCTGAGACCATAGCACCTGCAAGAGCTCCAGCACAGTCCAGGGTCTCAGCTGGTACTTGCTACTCAGTGTCCTCTAAAGTGATGGCCGCCTCAGGAGGGAGGCAGTGGGGTGGGGTGGGGGACACAAGACTAAAGTTAAGGGCCTCCTGGGCGTGAGTAGCCATCTGGACTTAGAGATTTGTTCCTTAAGTAGAGGAAGGACCATTCACTCATTTGCTTATTCACCCACCCATCCTTTAACTCTTTCATCCGTCCATTCATTCATTCACTCATTCATTCTGGAACAGGGCTGGGTCAGATGCTAGCTGCAGGACTGGACTGGAAATCGAGGTATGGGGATCCCAGCCAGGGGTGGCTGGCTTAAATCCAGAGCATCCAGGGGGCATTAGAGTTCATGGGCTGTGGGGGGAGCAGGAAAGGGATTAACCATGTCCCTAGGGTGCTTCACCTGGAGGAACAGGCGCAGCCCTAGGGAAACGGCAGGGAATGGTGGCCCTCACCACCCACAGTGGGTCCCAGTGGGATGGTGTTGCTGGGGAGGGAGTGGCCCAGCTGCAGAAGACGTCAAGGCCAAACAGAAGCGCATCTTAACACCAAGCAGGGCCTGAGCATTGCAGGCGGACAGGCCCAGCAGGCAAGGAGGAGACAGTGAACAACAGCCTCTACCTTCAATAGGACCAACAAGCCTGTGGCTGGTGGCTCTCGCCTCTAATCCTAGCTCCTCAGAAGGCAGAGATCAGGAGGACTGAGGTTTGAAGCCAGCCTGGGCAAATCATTCGCAAGACCCCATCTTAAAAAAAAATACCCAACGCAACAGGGCTGGTTCAGGTGGTACAGTGACTGCTTAGCAAGCTTGAGGCCCTGAACCACCAAAAAGAAAAGGACCAAGGAGCAGAAGGACAGAATGGGAAGTGAGTCTGTTAGCAAATGCTCAGAGTCTGGTGCTGGTGGAGTTCATACTTTAAATGGTAGAGCGAGTGTGTATTTGCAGCTCTCTTTGTCCCCATACCTCCACCTATGGCCACCTGGAATAGGTTGGCTTGGCCAGCAATGCAGAGTGGCACTTCTCAGAGAGAAGACGGCCAGGCCTGAACAAATCAACCCTCCCACCCTTACTTCCGCCTGGGCAGCCATGTGCCTGGGCTGCTGGGGGAGGTGAGCGGGGATGGGGATGGGCTTTTCTCCACATCCATCAGTCAGACCAGCATGTTACTCTGTAGCTTGCATGTCCCTCCAACCCATGTGTCATGGACTCAGAGGCCAGGAGAAAGACAGTGGCTATGGCCCATGTTCACCTGCCCACTCATGGCCCCACAACTGCCTGAGGCCCCTGCACCTGTTTTCTCCGTAGCCTTCCGTGCTGTGTGGCATCCTCCATGGGATGCTGGGACGGAAAAGAGAATGGCGAAGCAGCCATGCAAGCCCAGTGAAGCCTGGGCTTAGCCACAGCCAGACCTGGCGTCTTAACTGAACATGGTGGGCGCCGGGTTCCCGCTGGGGTCATAGGGATTATGTGGGTGTTCCCCCTCCTCACCCACAACTCTGGAAACCAGGAGCTTGTCAGATTAACCGGTGTTTGCAAGCGGGGCTAATCCACTGCCTCCTGACGAGGGACCACTGAGGACTGACCGAGCGAGCCGTGTTCCACCTCGAGTGCCGACGCTGAGTGTAGGTTGTCTGTTCTGAGGCCCTGGCCGGGCACTGGGGTTGTCTAATCTGGTGGGAGGCTGGAGGATCCTTTGCAAGTTTAGTTTGGAAGTCAGGGCTTGGGCCATGCTGAACCGAGGCAGTGAAGAGGCCCTCTGTGTCTGAGGGAGGCACAGCCTCCAGCCATGTGAAGGACGGCTGCCCCATTTTGTGTATGGGTTGGCGAGCAAATGTGTTTTAGACTGACTCATCTGCAGATGCAGCCCTACTCGGGCGTACCTGAGACCACCTAGCGCCTCCAAGCCCAGAGTGCCCCCAGCTCCTGTCAATGTCAGAGAATAAGGGCAGGTATGGCCAGCACCAAGGGTGTTTTTGTTTTTGAATTCAAGCTGCAAATGAGGCCTGGGAACACATGGGAGGTGCTCCCCCAGTCCCTGCCCTCCGGGGCTCCAGTCAAGCCCCCAGGCCCTGTGTGGCAGTACGAGTGGAGGCTGCAGCCCTGGACTCGGGCAGCTTACGCGCGTGCTTGGACAAACTGGTGGTGTCCATCCTGCTCTATGACCGTGTCCCGTCTAGACTTGAAGCAACTCTTTCTCTGAGGGCCACTCCTCCTCCACGCCCGCTGGCTCAGCGCCGTCTCACCTTTCTTGCTTTTCTTTTTGAGATAGGGTCTCACTGTGCTCCCTGGTCTGGCCTAGAACTCGCAGTCATCCTGCCTTAGCCTCCTGAGTGTTAGGATTACGGGCGTGCACCATCTCGCCCAGCTCCTAGCTGACTAATTTGTTGAAAAGCTACACTCTATGAAGAGATGAGCGCCAACTACCATGTGTGCACGTGAGAATCCTGACTTGAACCTTTGCGGTCATCTGGATGTGCTGAAGGTGGGTTGAAGTCAAAGATGAGGCTGGCCTACTTTGAAAGCCAGGCACGTCCCACCAGCATGTGGGTGGGTGGGGTGGGTGGGGTGGGTGGGGTGGGCTGATGTCATGCTTCCTTGGTGACTTTGGGTCTTGCTTCTGTTGTCAGCCTCTGTCTTGTCGTTGGCAAGCTGAGCCCATCCACAGTCAGGGTGGCGGTTGGTACAGTCAGATCAGTGTCTGCCATGCTCATGTCTTTTGTTCTTTGTCTCTGTCCCCGCCTCTTGTCCTGCCTCTCTGGGTTTAAGTGGGCATTTTATATGATTCTGTATCCTTTCAGCATGCCAACTATACTTTTTTTTTTTTTTTTTGTGGTACTGTGGATTGAACACCTGCTGGGCAAGAACTCTATGAGTTGAGCCCCACCCCAGCCACTACACTTTAAGTGTATTTTTTAGTGGTTGTCCTGGAATTTGCAGTATATTTTTGCAACTAATCCAAGTCCATTTGCAAGTAGGACTTTGTGTTGTCCCGGTCCTGTCACCTGCCCCTCACTGCTGTCATTGTTTCGTCTGTCTGGAAGCTACAGCACCCAAGACACTGTTGGTTTTCTGTTAATTAGGAATATGACTAAATTCTTCTAGCTCATCCTGGGCAGGCGCAGCTTTTGATGCCAGTCTAGGTCCCTGTCCACTTAGCTGGAGCAAGTGTCTCATGAGAGCTTTGTGGACCAGCCAGGTGGGAGGGCTGGGAGGACTGAGGTGGACAAGGATGGCTGGGCCCTGGGCCCATGGTATCAGGACTGTACAAGCCAGGAGTGTTGGTAAATGGACCCAGGATGACCAGAGAGGCTCAAGCGTCCCCCACACCTGGAGATGAAGGACTGTGATCACAGTGGAGCACGGAAGGGTCTGGTGTGCAGGCAGCTTTTAAAACTGGGCTGGTGACCAACATCTCATGCCACGCAGACTCTCCCGGCCCCCAGTGTTGGCTGCAACCACAGCCAACCTCACTGCCAGAGACTGGGAACGAGAACGTGCCTCAGCAAAAGGCCAAGGCCTTGTGCTACGGGTCCATGGGAGAGGGCCGACCATGACCCCAACGTGAGTCAGGCAACTTCCCCAAGATGCCCTCCCAGAGGCTTCCCATGTGGGGCTCCTGGGGCTCTAGTGCACCCAGATGGAGCCTGAAGTGGCTCTGCCATGCTGTGGGCCCAGCAGCAGGCGGGTGGCTGAGGGTACCGAGTACATACTGCCTGGCAAGGTCAACTCTGCCTTCCTGCTGTGCACAGAGCCTGGCCACCCAATATGTGTCAACCACTGCCACTCCAACCCAGCCTCCAGAGCTTTCCCCGCCTGCCCGCTCTGTCCCAGCAACACCTCACTAGGACAGATCCCCAGCAGGACCTATGGCCAGGGAATGGGAGGCTGGGCTCTGGCTGTGTCACACCTGTCAGGAAACTGCCTTGTCTCTGAGACACCTGCCCACCAGGGGTTCTGTCTACCCGATGGGGAGGGAGGCTGTGTGGAGCCCTTTAGCCCAAAACGGACATGAGTGAGGCACACACACAGACCCACCCAGGGTACCTGCTCCCCAGTGGCAGGGGTCCCCAACAGCTACTGGTCTCAGTGGCGTTGTGCCCACACCACCAGTGTAGGGTCTCTGCCCACCAGGGGCATCCTGGGTTACAGACAAGGCTGACAGGCAGCCTTCCGGACATCCCCCAAGTTTCCCTGCTGCCAGGACCTGGCCACCCACAGCCACACAGGATTTAGTTCCTTTGATTTGGTGGGGCTGTGCTGGCCAGGCTGGAGGATGGCGACCACAACGGGCAGTTCTAACCCTTGAAACGGGTGAGCCGCAGGTGGCTAGACCCACCAGCCCCAAAGCATCAGGCAGGCTGCCTCCTACCACGCGTGCCTACAGAATGCATCCGTTTAATAGAAGGTTCCGGCTTTGACAGTACAAACCACAAACAGAAATGGAGGCTGCCTGCCCAGAGTCTCTGCCCCAGAGAAGAAAGAGCCTCTGGGGATCCTGAGGACAGCTGCCAGCAGCCCAGGGCTAATTGTGCTTCTCAGATCAGGTGTTTAGAAACAAAGCTTTGCTTTGAAAGAGTGTAAAACGGTCCATGGAGACACATGGTCTGCCTGCTGCTTCATGTCCCCAGGTGCCATGGCTGGAGAGAACGTGCAAGAACAAAACAGTGTCTTCTGACTTCTACTCAATGGTTATGGGACCTCTGGGATCCACCAGCAGCCTCTCCACACACGACTCAGGAAGGGGCCTCCTGGCCAAGCTCCCAAGACCCTCCTCTGCCTTTAGCCTTCTGGAGGGGCTCAGCCCCCTCTGCTGGCCTTGCACAGTTCCAGGGGCTCAACCCACAGACCCTGGTGTGGCCGAGCCGTGCAGAAGCTGTTGTCAGAATGAAGCACTGATGGACAGCCATGGGAACACAGCTTGCTCCCAGTAGAGGGATGTGTTGTGGGAATCCCAGGTTCCAGGTATGGCCTCTTCAGCTCCTCATGCAGTCCCAGACCCCCTCCAGCAAGGCCTGGGTATGGCCATGCCATGCAGGGTAGCCGTATCCAGGGTGGTGTCCAGTCCCTGCTCCGTCCTGTCCTGGCTGCCTGCCCTTCACCTCAGCCAGGCCCCAGTCACGAGTTGCGGTACATCTGTGTAAAGAGATGGGGATCCTACGAATTTGTAAAAAAGAGATGAAAAAATGCTTCCTGCCAACTTCAGGATCACCAGGGTGGTCTCAAATCTGTCCCCAGTGTGAGGATTTCCTTTCTGGGCTTAAGTTTTGGAGCCACTGTGAGCGGAGTGCAGCCTCCCTGCACCAGGCCAGCGTGACGGTGTCTGCTCACCCACCCTGGCATGGACTTCTTCAGGCCAGCTCAGAGTTGGGTCTCATCGCGGGTCTCGGGGTTGCAAGACGACAGCTTGTTGCTACAGCTGCTCTTCCGGCTCTCAGAGCTGCTGGCCACGTGGGCCAGAGGGTCAGAGCGGATGAGGTACCTATGGAGGACACCAGGGAGGGACCTCTGTGGACTGACATGTCTAGGCTGGGCCCCAGGTCTGTCCCCCCGGGCCCAGTGAGGTGCTGGGCCTGCTTGGGCAGAGAAAGGGTATACTCACACGACGTCATTGGGCTCCAGCCTGGTGTCGGGCGGGGGGTTGATGAGGACGTAGGACAGAGTGTTCTGGTGATCATTCATCTCGTCTGCAAAGGACACAGCCAGGGGCGTCACTGCAGATCCGAGGGCCTGAAGAGCCAGGGAAACTGAGACGCCTCCTTGCCCTGGCCATTTGCCTAGCCAGGCCCGGTCCTCTCTGACCGACACCTGTCCCTGCCCCCACCCTGCACTGGGCAGGGGTCAGCCATGAGGCACGGCAGAACACTGGCTCCAACCTACGCTGGGCAACTTGATCAGCCCAGCAGCCAGCATCAGGTGACATCTCACCAGTGTGGGGACCCTGAGCGGAGGCACCAAGCCTACCTCCTATGTAAAGCCACACATACCTACACACCCTCATATACACCTACACAAGACTCAGCTCCCCTGCACACGTATCTACACACACCTGTACACCCTACACAACCTGCAAATTCCTACACACACCCCCGTACTCTTTCATGTACTGCATGTACCACAAACTACACCTGCATCACACCTGTGAACAAGCACACCTACAAATGCCTGCACATCCTATATACCTATATTTGGCATAGGCAGGTGCATAGCCAAACGTACCTTCACACACATGCACACCCACACCTGCACATGCACCTAACCCCAGCCCTCCAGGAGCTGGAAGAGCTAAGACTGTCCTATCACCTTCCCTGAAGTGCCCAGCAGGTGCCATCAACCCTGGGGACCTGGGCAGGTCATCCCACTCGCTGGCTCAATCTGTTGCTTTGAACTCATCGTTCTTAAAAGTGTCCCTTGGGTCGTGCCGCCTCCCATCCTGGGAGACAGCCCAGCATCCAGCTCCCAGGGCAGCTGTGGGATGTAACCCACAGAGGCTAGAGTGGCTCTCAGGGGCATCTAGTCATCCCACAGATGTTTGTGCTCTGCCAGCAGGGAACCTTGGCCAAATGTACAGATGGGTGGCCACCATGCTAGCAGTGGCCCTGTGTCCACTGGCTTCAGCTCACCCATTGGATGACGTCTAAAGGCACCCCCTGGACTTCAAGGACAAACAGAACACTGGTGACCTGGGACAGAGCATCCCCTGCCCTTACCTCCCATTCTCTCCTCTTCCCTGGGGACCATGCTGGCCATTGCCACCAAGAAAGGGGCTGAGTTGTCTGCGAAGCTGGGGAAGCTGCCAGCCAGGCCAGGGTGGGACATGCCTCATCTCAGAGCTGGTAGTGGCAGGGCTGCAGCAGTCACCAAACCCACAGCTCCCATGGCCTCGGCTGGAGGAAGCGTGGGCACTGTGTGCTGCGGCGGGGTGGGGGAGGGCAGTCTTGCCAGGAGACCAGCTGAGCTTGGCACATGCCCCACCTCAGGTAGGTCAGCTGCAGCCAGTGTCTTTGTCCATGTTTGTGGGACAGATGGCCTGGCCACCTGCCCCTCCATAGCATGGGGGTGCCATTCTGCACCATGAGTATAGCCGTTTCTGCTCTTTCCAAAAAAACCCCCATGGCTTGGTCCCCACAGGCCCTTTGCTGGAAGTGCCTGTCCAGGGCCAACGGGTGTGACTCACGCTGGAGGATGACTGGGAGGTGCAACCTCCCCAGACCAAGATCCCTTGGCAGCTCTGGGGTGGGCCATGCAGAGACAGCAGGGGCTGCATAGGAGCTGGGGATGCAGGTAGCACCTGAGCATTCACCAACCCTGTACCCCAAACCACAGCCACCAGCAGAGTGCCATGTACCCAGTCAGGACACTGGGCCCACCATGTGTCACCCCCCCACCTGTCATGGGGTAGACCAGCCCTGCCAAAAGCCCAGCAGCTGTGCCATGGAGGATGAACTTTTAGGTTTACCCTCATGGGTCTGGGCTCTTGGGCTGCACTTTTCCCACAGTGGGGGTCACACCAAAGCATTTCTGAGACTAGCAAAGGTCATGGCAGGACCAGGTCACACCTGGCTTTGTGCTCCTTGGGGTGCTGGGTTGAGGTAGGGGAATGCCAGGCCCTAGCTATGGTGCCTGAGGTGGGGTTGTGGTCAGTCACATAGCAGTGACTCTTAATTGCCCCTAGCCGGGCAGAGAAGACCTACTGTCCTGGGGTAGGGTCCAGTGTCCATGTGCTTGGTGAAGGCGGGCAGCAGGTGCAGGTGCAGGCTGGGAAGGGCTGGTTTTGGCTCTCCCAAAAATAGCATGGCCCCTGGGATCTCTGGAGCCCTACATCCTGACCCTCTGCCTGGCCGTCAGCCACAGCCTCTGTGGGGCTTCTGCCTCTACCCTCCTGCTTTCGCCCATGGCCAGGACCCTTCCTGCTTCCTCCAGGGTGCTTCCATCTCCCTCAACCTGGGACCCCCAGATTTTGACCCTGGGTGTCCACACTTACTCTTTCCAGTCTGAGCCACCCCATACCCAAGCCTCAGTTTCCTGATCTATGAGCTGGGGATAACTTTGACAAGTCTCGGAGGGAGGCCATGAGAAAGGCATAAGGCAAGGGTGTGTGCTATGACTCCCACCTCACCTATGTGACGACTGCCTGGGGACAATTCCCACTCTGGGGGGCCACCCTGTGCGCTAGGCTAATGGTCGCCTTCCCTCTAGCAGAATGGGACGCCCCGGCCTGTCCTCCTGGGCCTGCACATGGGCAGCGCTGTGAGTCTCCCTCCCAGAGCCCTGTGTCATTTCCCTGACCAACACAGGTGGCACTCAGCCAACACTCACAAATCAAATTGTATGACCCTATGGGCGAGCCTGCGCTGCCCAAGCCTGTGTTTGTCCACCCCGCCTGGGAGCCGTGGCAGGAAGCAGGGGTAGCAGGGTGCAAATGCAGCCATTTCTTGGAAGCCGCCAATTCTGTATCAGGGCTGGTCTTCCCTGAATGGATGAGGAAAAGTGCAAGAACCCGGGAGATGCCAACGCTTCGCCTCTGTGGCCGTCCACTGCCATCCTTGCAAATAAGTCACCTGAGTCAACGCTTACCTAGGCCCGGGGGCTCCCAGTTGCCTGCAAGGAAGGGCAGCACTGGGGTGCAGGCTCTGTGCTCCCCAAGGCTGCCAGGAGCCCCAGGAGAAGAAGGGGTTGGCACTGGGAGCCCCTGACCTGGACTCTGCCCTGAATTCTGCCTGAGGTCTCGGGTAGGGTGGGGCAAGGGGCTGGGGTGGCAGCAGCACTGAGCACCTAGATGAAAGCTGAATGGAAGGACCCCTCCTGAATCCCCCACAGGGGATGTCAACTGCCCACCTGGCTTGGGCAACCCACAGCCTGTCAGCTCCTGTAACACCCAAATCTCCACATTCTTGTATGGCAGGTTCCAGGCCAGGCTTCACCCAAGGCCCATCGGACCTCAGGCTGGGGCCCTGGCTTGGGTGGACTTGGAGGCTTGGGACATCTCATAGGGTTGGCCAGAGAGGCCAGCTGTGGTGGGGATGGTCTTCCTGCCCAGTCAGAGCAAAGATAGCAGAGCTTAACCTACACAACAGAGCAGGGTGAAGAACCTGGAGTCAGCCTGAGGGCCGGGTGGGCAGTCTCCTGGGGCCCAACAGACCTCAACCAACACAAACCATGGCCTCGGCAGACTGCAGAGAGTAAAGTCCAGTAGGGAGCAGTCTGTGAGCACATGAGCCCTGCCTAATAGGGCCTGGGACCCTCTTTCATCTCTCCTGGTCACTGCCTGGCCCAGCCTGGGCAGCGAAGGGTTGGCATGGCCCCTGTGTGGCGGCCGGTACCCGCCAGAGCAGAATTACCTTGCAAATATCCCAGGTTTACCCGATTCATGACATCACTGGCTGTTAAATTTGCTACGTCCTCTACAGAACACACAGGAGAGGCACAGACAGAAACAGAGAGAGAAAGACAGGTCAGCAAGCAGCGGTGAGGTGGGCAGTGCCAGCACAGCAGGGGACACCGTCCACATTGGGTGGATAGGTGCTGGCCATCGACCACCTCAGAAGCTAGTTGATTGCCAAAAGGAAGCCGGCCCCTTCTCTGCCAAGCTTTGGTGTATAATCGGGGTTGGGGGAGGTCATAGAGACTGAAGGAAACTCAGGGTAGGCACCAGCTCTGGGCTTAGCCAGGCCCAGCTGGCCTCTCCACCTGCCGGTACTCTCCATGGGCAGCAAACACTGGACCCCCCTCTGAGCCTTAGTGGTCAGTCACTCCTCGGACAGGATGACAGCAGTTGGGGACGCCTTCTACACCGTCCACAGGGCTGGGACTGGGAAAGGCTCTCATGGGTTGCTCTGTTCCCAAACCCTGGTCTCACCCCTGTCTACCATCTTCCAAGCAGAGTTGCTGCCGTGAGTCTGCCAGGCATGCATGGCTGGCACGGCCCAGACCAGTGACCCCTGGACAGCTCCCTCCACTTGGAAGGGGCCCTCAGGGCCCTGCCCAGATGATCATGGACAGCAGGAAGCAGTGTGGGCCCGAGCCATGGTTGTGTCTTGAGATGCCAGAAGGTGGACAACAAGGGGCAGTGGCCCAGGCCAGGTTTGGAACGCCCAGGCCCCCTTTGGGCTCATCAGCTGAGGCAGCAGCTCCAGAGGAAGGGGCAGTGTGTGTTTCTCTCCTGCCAGCTGGGCTACTCATGGTCAAAGTTGCATGCATGCCACCCCCAAACAAGGCACAAAGAGAAGGGGGCTACAGGAATGTGCTCATACCACACAAGGGACACCTGGGGTGACTGTGCCCTGGGAAGGACAGAGGTGGGGACCATTCACTGTCCCCATGAAGAAACCCCCACACTGGCTGCTGAGAGGCCAGGGCAGGGTGGGCTGGGCCTGGGTCTCCCTGCCATCTTCCTTTTCTCTTTGAGAACATATTCTCACTGCCCCAAAGCATCGGCAGAGCTAGCCTGTCTGTCCCTAAAGGAGACGATGGGCTTTGGGGCGCCAGCCTGGCTTTCCCCACCCCATAGGTACCTCCAGGCTGCATGCTCAGCCAGGTCCAGCCCCTTTTCAGGTAGGACAACTGAGACCCCACAGCAGTGTAGGTGAGCCAGTTCTTGGGGGGATCCTGTGCCCTCCCCACACTAGGGGATGTGTGGCCACTCTGCCCTCCAGTGAGTGGAGCCTGGTGGCCTTGCAGCTGGCCCTGCAGAATGGCCACCAGAAAGGTAATCTGATGAAGGTGCAGGAAGGTGCAGCTGCCAGCTCCTCCCGCTGGCCCAACCTGCCAGTGTCCATCCCACCCCCGCTGGCCCCTCACCGTAGCCCGTGGTGGGCAGCCCCAGGTGCTTCATGCGGTTCTTGACCAGCTCGGAGAGCTCCTGACGCTCAGAGCGTCGGTACAGGTTGAGCCGCTGCTGGCTGATCCACTCAGTGGCCGCTGGCGCCTTCCTTGTGTGCTTCGAGCCCTTGCGGCTCAGCTTCCGGGCCCACTGCAGGCTCTTGCACCGCAGTAGTGGGTGCTCAGCCGGGTCCACACTCCCCGCGTGGCGGCCGTGGACACTGCCGCTGCCCGAGCCGGCCCGCGTGCCCCAGGGCCCCTTGGTCTCTCGTGTGTCTTCGCAGTCCTCCACATTCACTGAGATCTGGGACTGGCAGGCAGGGAGGGCTGTGGACTGGGGCCTTTGTGAGGGCACCATGTGATGTGGGGAAGAGGGGGATGGTGTGGAGGGGGTGGGGGGGGGGAGAGGGGTTGCACCCGCCTTCTCCAGCACAGGCCCCAAGTTTCCTCCTGAGTCCCAAACTGCGTGGCCCCAGCCCTGCTCCCAATTCGTTTTTAACCTCCCCAGACCCCCATTTCTGTGAGTTTAGAGGCCTCTGGGCTCCCGCACATCCTGGGATGGTGGACACCTCTCTGTACCTCAATTTCCCCATTTGCAGACAGGGCAGCAGTACCTCAGTCACATCCTTAGGGGGGGGTTGTCAGACAGCGTGGCAGGCTGTGCATAGTTCAGTGAGCACAAGGGGTGCTGGGGAAATCTGGGGACCCCACCAAGCAGCACCTTGGAGGGGACTTGGAGGTCAGGTAGACCAAGGGGGTTACCTGCCAGAGTCAGGAGCTCCAGCATGACATGCTGATGACACATGGGGCTAGGGGAGCAGGCAAGGGACAGCTGGACCAGGGTTGGGGGGGGGCACACCTGGTATCCAACCCATAGGTGACACTCCAGCCTCAGTTTCCCCACCTCCACAGGAGAATGGTAACTATGGAGAGCCCCCTCTGAGCTGTCCTGTGGCCCACACATCCTTGGGCCCCACTCCCTCCTGTTCCCCAGGGCTCTGGGGCAGGGGTCTCAGAGGATTCTCTCCATGAAACACAAGTGCCTTGATGTGAAGCAGGAACTCCGCGAGGGCTCCGAGGGTGCTCACCTGGGCTCTGAGGTCGTGGGGCTGCAAAGGAAATCAGGGACCTGAGGGTGCATCTCTGCACCCCCTCACACAACCTCCGTCCCTCCCGGTCCTCACAGAACATGCTGAGGGCTGCTAGGCAGGTTGCCCACCGCGGGCAAGTTGCTAGCGCCGTGCCAGCCCACATCCTGCAGCTCTCAGATGGTCCCTTGGGTGGCAGCTGCCCTAAGTGGAGGCAGTGTATGAACCCAGAAGCAATCCCTGCTAAGGTGGAGTCGTCACAACCTGGACCCCAGAACTGGGACTGGGCCACTGGGAGTCACAGAAGTGGGGGCCACCCGCACCTCGGAGGAGAAGACGTGGCACTCCGTTCTGTAGATGCCGATGGGGATCTCGGCGCTGGAGGAGCAGAGCTTCTGGAAGAGGCGGCCATAGGTGCGGATCCACAGGTCGTTCTCGGTGATCTTCATCTGCGGTGAAGATCATTCTGCCAGGAGCCCCGAGCCAGAGGCAGCTGCGATGGTGCCCGGAGCCCCTTGCGCTGTGTGACAGGGTAGTACCAGCCCCGGCCCAGCACTTACGGCACAGAGGTAGCCAGAGCCCGGTGTGGTGTCGAGGCCCAGCAGCAGCCTGGTGATGGTGATCATATAGTCCTTCACAAAAGACTGGGGGGGGTGGAGCTGCGTGAGGCAGGGGCACCCCGTGGCACCCCACGCGCCGGCCTCCAGCTGCCACACTGTGGGGCGTGCACACCGCCACCTGTCCTGCTGCTCCCAGCCGAGTGGCCATAGACAGGCTGGGAAGCCTGCTGTGGGTTCAGCAAGCCACGTGGCCAAGCACATTAGGTGGAAAGGGGTGAAACCCAAAGGCTCCAAAGGGGAGCCCGTGGCATTTGGGGGGAGCAAGTCTTGAAGGTTCAGAGGGAGGCACTGTGTTCAGGACTGGGCCTAGATGTTGGCCACAAAACAGCCGGGGCTTCCCGCTGGACACCGCAGGGCCCCTGCCCGCCCCCGCTGCTGACCTGGTACAGCAGGGTGTCCAGCATACTGATGCTGAATACGCGGCCGGCCGCGAACGGCAGGCGGAACATGAAGGCCAGGTTGGAGCCGTTCTCTCGCTCCCGCTGCAAGAAAGGAGGGTCCTCAGGAGGCCGGGGCAGCCGTGGGGGCGCAGAGGAGGGGGTGTGCGCGGTGTGTGTGCGTCTGGGCCTGTGTGTGTGCACCGGCGGCATCTCCCCAGACTCAGGACTAGAGAGCGGGAGGAACGATTTGGGCTTCTGACAAGCGGGACCTAGGGCCTGCTCCCAGGGTATGTGACACACACCACCCTGCGCTGCGGGTTGACATTCTGCTGTTGCCATCCTGCGACTCTCTCTCTCTCTCTTCCCTCTTGCTCTTTTTTTTTTTTTTTTGGCAGTGCTGGCAAATGCTGGGCACCCTACCACTGAGCCACACCCCCAGCCTGAGACTCTGAACAAGCTCACGAACTGTGTCTTGTGAGTGATGTCATGGACACTGGCACATGGGCAGGAGAAGCTGCTGGTGCTCACTGCCCCTTCCCGTGCACTGACCACCAAGCCCTGGGGCTGGATCCCCATAATCTGCTCTATGAGCTTCCTGGGACAAGCTCCCATAGACTCAGTGGCTTAAAACGGCATGGTTCATCTCCTAGGGCTCTGGAAGTTGGAGGTCTGCAATGGGTTTCCCAGAGCTGGAACCCAGGGCTGCAGGGCCTTGCTCCCTCTGGAGCCTCTTGGGAGACCCGTTTTCCCTGCCTTTTCCATTTCACAGGGGCGCCCACATTCCTGGGCTTGTGGCCTCATCCTCCATCTTGGAAGCCAGCGGTGAGCCTCTTCCCATCTCTGGACTTCTTGCCTCCCTCTTATGAGGACCCTGAAGTGCATGGGACCACCTGCCAACTCCAGATCCTTTAGCTTATCCCAGCTGCACAGTCTCTTCTGCCATGGGAGGGCACATATGTGCAGGCCCTGGGGGCTAAGATGTGGACATCTTCCAGGCCGTGCTTCAGCTGGCTGCATGGCATTTCAGGTAAGCATGGATGTTTGTGGCTGACTCATTGACGCTGGTGCCCAAGAGGTCACACTTCCCACTGCAACTTGGATTTCCTTCAGATGCACAGTGGAGTGACAGTGCTTCTGACAGCCGTGGAGACCAAGAACAATGGTGCGGCCGTGTGAGGATCCCAGTAGCCCACTCACAGTGGCTCTCCTCCCAGGGAGCCTTCTTTAAGTGTGCTGCTGACTGTGCCAGCCACTTCCCTCCAGGAGTGACACCCAGGAAGCAGAAAGACAGGACGGTACAGCAAAGGTTCCTTTTATTCTGCTCTCTTCCATGCTCCCCAATGACCTGAAGGCGGAGAGCGTGGGCAGAAGAAATGTCTGTTGGGGAGCAAAACAAAAGCAGTGGTGCTAGGATGTGTGACACTTCACTGTCCTGCAAAGAACAAAGTGTGTCTGAGCCACAGCTGTGGATTGTGCCAGATGGTAGGCCCACATTCCTGGTGGACACCCTCCTACCTACACCCCACAAAGGTGGCCTTCAGTAATTACTATATCATTTCCTTCACTCAGAACAAAACGAGACAGGGAATAAGAACTGGGACAGGCCCAGAGAGACCAGAGGAAAAGAAGGGCTGAAACATTAGCTCCTTTCCAGAGCTGTCCCGTTTGACGGACAAGAGGCACACCTGTTCTGCACGGAGCCCTGCGAAACTCGATCTGAGGAATACGTGGGCTTCAGTGGGCATGCGTGGGTCTTCAAGTTCACCTGTGGTGGCAAAGTCAGAAAGCCATCGGCCAGGGGGCAGCAGGGTGGAGTTGGAGCAACCCAGGATGGCTGAGCCAACCCAGCGAGGGCTTGGAAGAGAGTCACACTGACAGTGCTGTCACCAGCAGGCCGCAGGAGAGCCTGGGTGCCGGAGCCAGGATCCAGGTGCAAGGGCGACACCTGCACGCCTCTCATGGTCAGACATGTCCAGAGGAGGGCCTCACGGGGAGCTCTGTAGCCACCTGCCTCAGGTGTTCTAAGTTTTAAAAAATGCTAGTGCATTTTTTTTACAACTATTATCTCTCACCAAGACATTGATCTCAGTGCAGGAAATATTTACAATTTCCATTTTTTACATTAAGTTTAAGATAAGTTCACTACGTCATATTTCAGATCATATGTAGCACAATTTACTCTCCACGTTCTTACTTCTAGGGAATCCTGTTTTCATATTGCTGCTGGGTCCGGCGTGGAAGATGCTGATCGCAGAGTTTCGGGGTAACCTCTTTGTGTTTACTTTCTTCTTTATACTTTTCAGTGTTACTCGACATGGAATACACATTGTAATAAGTGTACATTTTTAGTAAGACAAAACATCACTAATTTCTTTTAAAAGGGTCTCATGCTGCCCATGTACTCTATCTGAAGCCTCAGGGAGCCTGACATGCCCCCGGGAGCCCCACTGGGGACCCAAGGCCAAGTCTGTCCAAACTAAGAAACTGAGGACCCAGGCACGTCCTGAAGGCATGGCACTGGCCAGGGAGTGGCTATGACTTCAGATCCCACCACATCCAGGGAGGGGAGGGCATCAGTGGCCAGTCCAGCCTATCCCTCCTCAGCCTGAGTCTCCATACAGGCCGGGCCTACATAGGGTCCAGGAAATCTGTCCCATAGGGCCCCCAACTACACACCAGTGTAAGGAGCCCCAGGCTGCTTCCTGGGGGCTTCACAGCCCCTGAGGTCACACACAGTGATGTCCTGAACTCCCTGACTCATCCTTGTCACTTCCCTGAGATAGAGAGTCGGCTGACCAGGCCAAGCTGCACAGAGGGACCACTGCGGGGGCCTCACCCCAGGGCAGGAAAGGACAACTGACTGGTGACCTCTGCTGCAGAGGGCAGGGCAGTGCAAGCCAGTGGCTGTGTGTTTGCTGACTTTGCCAACTTCCAGTTTGCTTTGAAGTGTGGGGAGGCGCAGGGAGACGCAAGGCCCGTGAGGAGCTGGGCTTATCCAGGCAGGGCAGAGTCCAGGGGCCCCAGTGGACCAGATGAGGCAATTGCTGCACTGTCAGCTTGGGTGCTGTCCCCAGCTTCCTTTTACTTCTCTGATGTAGCCAGACCCCATGGGCACTCTGGATGAGTGGAGCCCACTTCCATTTTCCATCCAGGTTCAGGTGTTCAAGGCTGTGTCCATGTGCAGGAAGGAACCCCAGTGCGTGTCCCTTGCCTGATGTCAATGGTCAGAGCCAGCCCAGCTGGGCAATGGCTCATGGGTTCTCTCTGGTCAGCCGCATAGGACCAGCCTTTTTACAATCAGGACTTGGACCCTTGCTGTGAGCTCAAGGCTCTCGCAGAACAGCCAGCATCAGCAGCCACTGACCAAGGTGGCCACAGCCTCCTCTACTGCCAGCTTGCCCACTACCTGACCTCTGCTGTCCCTCGTGTAGAGTGCACTGCTGTCACTGGCCTGAACAGGTTCACTGGGTGGGCAGTAGGGGTCAGAGTCAGCATGCACCAGGGAACAGCAGTGACTGCAGCATCCATGGCAGGATCCCCACCCGGGTGGGTCCCTGTGTCTCTGGGTTCCATGCCAATCCCAGCTGAACCCTCCATGGAGCCTGAGGAGGCTCCAGATTCGGTGTGTGTGTGGCAGGGGAAGTTGGGTCCAGCTCTGTAGCTTGCTTTAGCCACTGTGTGACCAATACAGGTTCTTCCCTTCTTCTGACCCTCTGTCCCATGCCTCTACCAGGGTTGTAGTTAGAGTGAACATTGGGTGCTGTGTCCAAGACAGAGGCAGCATCTGGCTGATCCCCACAGAGCTGTCTGCTCTGCTGACCAGCTGACCATCCAGGACAGACAGCCTCAGCATCTAGATATAGTCAGGCTACTGGCCAGTGCCCACTGTCACTCAGAGAAGAGGGTCCTGTCTCCCAAGTTCTTAGCAAATCAGAGTCCAAGTTCCCGTGTCCACCCCTCCCTGCCTTCCCGCTCACTCTGGGCTCGGTGAGGGACTGTCATGTCAGGCAGAAGCCACTCACCTTTTCCAGCTTGGAAAGAGCCAGGGAGTAGCTGTCCTTGGCACGGAACTGCATGAACCGCATGTTGGAAGGGTGGGTAAGCTCCGTGGTGATGCTGAGGCTGGGGAAGAGCCTGGCGGAAGGGCAAGGCCGGTCCTGTGGCTGCTGTGGTCAGGGTGGTCCCTCTGCTGTGAGGATGGGCCACACAGGCCAGCACTCACCGGAACATGGTCTGCACGTTGACGATGGTCTTGGCGTCGGCCATGTAGTCCTCCTCAGCACTCATGGTGCTCTCCTTGTCCACCACCACCAGGTTGTCCGCATAGATAATTCCGCACTGCAGCAGGCTGTCGAGGCTGTGCAGGAGGCAGGAGAGTGGCCGTGGGACCCCACTCTCTCCCAACCTAGCCCTCCTGGACCTCGGGCTCCCTCTCCTCTCCCCAGTGTGTGAGCTGACGGGGCCGGGGCGGGAGGGGGGCAGGTGCCCTGGCCATGGTCACTTAGTGTCTTACTTGTCCACGGAGCCCTCCATGTAGTACACCATGGGGAAGCAGCAGATGGCCTCCAGAAAGTGGTGGTCAGGCCTGTGGGGACAGTGGGGCCTGGAGGCAATACCTGCTCCATGGCCTGCCCTCCCCATGCCCTCGGGGTACAAAGCTGGTTAGCACAGGGGACTCCAGAACCATCAGACCTAGGACCTTTAGGGCCAAAGGTGCTGTTGTTCATTTTGCCCATGGGGAAAGTGAGGTCCAAGGAAGGACCTTATTGAGGTCAGACAGCCAAGACTGGACCCTGGGTTCTGGGGTCCCCTGGAAAAGGGGCTTGGCCTCCCACGCAGGACTCACAGTCATGGATGACTGGGAGGTAAAGAGGGACGGGAGAGACTGGAAGGAAGGAGATGGAAGAAGAGGAGCCGCCGAGGGCTGGCGGAGGAGGCAGCTGGCTGTGGGAGGAAGAGGCATGTCTTCTGGCAGGGCTGTGGGGCCGGGCAGAGGCTGTGGGTGGGGTGCACAGAGGCCAGGCGCCCTCACTTGTTGTCCAGCAGCAGCACGATTGGGTTGAGCTCCTTACGGGAGCGGTAGTAGGCCCGCAGGGGCACGATGAAGTTGTACAGCCCGTTGCCAGCCGTCTCCGCCGAGACGATAATGAGCTTGTTCTTGAACCCGTAGGCCTTGGCGTCTTCATAGCTGTTGTGTTTGCAGCCCTGGGAAGGTGCAGAGTCCATGATGGTCACAGTCCTACCCATGGGAGCAGCCAGCAGGGCCAGACAACCCCAAGAACATGTGGCCCCTGCTCAGCCCACAGCCCACGCGAGCCCTGGCCAGGCACATGTTCCACCAACATCAGGGCTACAGGAAATCATTGCCGCACAGAGCAGAGCAGGATCCAGAGCCCCTGCAGATGGCATCTTTGTGAGTACATAGTTCTAACTACAGGTACAGAAATGCAGACGGACACAGGGTGTGTGCACCAATTTCTACCTCTACCCACCTGGAAGCCTGGAAGCAGGGCCACCAGCACAGGCACCCGATCCCGTTTCCTGACACCCTATCCACTGAGAGCAGACAGGCCTCAGTGGGGAGAAGCCTAGTTCCAGGACTGGTGCTGGACACACAGGGTGAGGAAGTGCCAAATGCTGACAGGCACACCCCATAGCCCCGAGTATGTGTGTGCCACACCACCACGTGTAAGAGAGGGAAAGCATACACGGGTGCAGGGGCGCCTTCTTCACGGCAGTGTGCTAACAAGCGCCATTTGGATTTTGAAACTAGAAGAGCATCAGCTGACACCAAAAGCAGCAGGTAGAGGCTCAGGTTGAATGACTCACCCTATTCCCACCAAGTCCCCCTCAGGGACATAACTACAAAGGGGCGATTTTCACAGTGGGGCAACATGGCCGGTGATGGGGCCAGCAGGCGCCCCATGTCGCCTCCTAGTGGTCAGGCTGGATCTCCTCATCAGGACTGAGGCTTATCACCGACTGTGGCCTGAGTTATTCAAAAGTCTGAGTCAGGAGGCCGGAGGGGAGGAAGAGGCCATTCCAGACCCAGAGAGGCAGCTACAGGCTGCAGCACATAGGCTGGGTGACTCCCATTGGGAGCCACAAAGGATGGCAAAGACCACTGGGCAGAGACAGGAGGATTGTGGTTTGAGGCCAGGCCCAGCAAAAGTTACTGAGGCCCTATCTGAAAAACAAGACCCACCTGTGGTCCTATCTACTTAGGAGGCAAAGGTAGGAGGATGGAGACTTGAGGCCTACAGGGATCCTATTTGAAAAATAAACTGAAAGCAAACAGAAGGTGGGAACAGTGGCTCAGGCCTGTAATCCTAGCTACTTGGGAGGCAGAGATTGGGAGGATAACAGTTTGAGGCCAGCCTGGGCAAAAAGTTTGCAAGACCCTATCTCAACCAACAGTTGGACCCCATGGCTCACGCCTGTCATCCTCAGCTACAAAGGGAAGCACAAATGGGAGGATTGAGGTCCAGGCTGGCCTGAGCATGAAGTGAGACCCTACCTCAAAATAGAGCAAAAAGGGCTGGAGGTGAGTGGCTCAAGGGGTGGAGCATCTGCCTAGCAAGCGCCAAGCCTGAGTTCAACCCGCGGTACAACCAAAAAAAAAAAAAGAAAGAAAAGAAAAGACCATGTGGGCTGAATTAGACACCAACGCCAGGCCATGGTGACGAGACAAGTCCTCACTCTCGGGAGCACACATGGATGTGGCTGGGCTGAAGAGCACAGTGCCCAGATAAAGCGTGCCCCTGAGGCGGACATCAGGAGGTGAGTGGCAGGTGTGGCAGAGGACAGGTTTGGAGAGTCGTATGAAGGCTCTGTTCTTGCAGCTCCTCCACAAGTTTGCAGTGAGCCACCAAAATGGAAGTGGGGAGGTGGTGGGCCCAGCACCAATGTCCAGAGGCTCAGAGTGGCACAGAGTGGCAGGACAGCCCAGCCTTACCTTGTCCAGCCGCAGGCAGCAGAAGGGGGCCTTCGCTGGCAGAAGGTGGCACAGGGTGGGGGAACTGCCGATGTAGGGTGAGTTTGGGGGGTAGCCCTTCACGTACCTGGGTGGAGATGGGGGCCCTCAGCTCTGCAGGGCTGGGGGATGCAAGCGTGTCCACTTCACCCCCACCCCAGGTCACCCACTGCCGCCAGCAGAGGTAGCCTGCCTTACCCTAGGCCACTTGCACCTGAGGAAATACTTCTGGAGACAGGCCTGTGGCCACCAGCAGCCTCAGGCACCCAGCCCAGGACAGCCATATGGGGGACAAGACCTCAAGGACCTGTCCCTGCCTCATGGGTCACAGGCTGCTGCAAGGCCTGGGCTGGGGGATGGTGGGCTTAGCTCCCACCCAAGTTCTAGGGCAGCTCAGAGCAAAAGTAGGGTACACAGATTCCAAATCTATTCCCTAGATTCCAAATCTAGGGAATAAATGGTGCTGGACCCACCAATGGTCAGCCCTCAGTTACTCAGGGTAAGACAAGAAAATGGAGTATACTCTGGGAGCCATGCTTTCCCTGAGGAAAATGCAACACACAGTATGCTCACAACACACATGCCTACACGGAAGTGGACACATGCACACTCACTCTCGCTCGCTCCCTAGATAAGACCTGGACACCAAGTGTTGGGCCCAAGGGCTCTGACTACCCAGACACCTGCCAAGGTGACAGGCAGATGCTTGGGCCTTGGGACCTCCCTATGCCAGGCTGGTCACCCCAGCAGGCTGCCAACTCTTCTCCTTATCCCAGTGTCACCCAGCACATACCACACTATGGCTAGGCCACTAGGCCACAGTCCTCTAGCTCTGCCACCAGGTGCCTTAAGGGACATGGCCTTGGGGGCTAATCTATGGTATCTAGGAGCTTCAGCCAGTGATCCCTCAACTGTAGAGTGGCTCCTGACAACTGCCATGTCCTAGCTTAGGCCAGGTGGCCAAGGTGCTGATCCCAAACAGGAAGACCTGCCCCCAAACTCAGGCCAACATGGCCACTTGTGGTGGACCTGTGACCTCCAGTCCTGGGCAGGGTCTTTCCAGGGACCACCTGTTGGTGACCTTTGGAGACCCTGCTCAGAAGTTGTCCTCGAAGGGCACCCAACCCAGCCAGGTGGGCTGTGCCCTGTGGTTCTGAAGAGGCTGAACCGGCCGTGATGTGGGCACAGGGATGACTGTGGGTCATGTACTGACTTCACAGTGACTTGTGGGGTGATGAGGAAGAGACCTCAGCTGGCCAAACAGTTATGGGCTACTAAGATGAACGAGGACAGGCCACAGTGCTGGTCCTGCTTCTGAGAGCCCCACATGGAATCCGTGAGCCCAACTGGCGCTGCTCAAGGGACTCCCAGGGACCAGGTCTGGGGAGGGCGGAGAAGGAGGGAGGGGAGAGGAGGGAGGGGGAAGGAGAAGGGAGGGAGAAGGGAGGAGGAAGGGGGGCACCCTGTATGGGGAGAGGGGGTACTCAGTTCTGATGCCTGTGTATGGGGGGCACCCAACGCTGGTGTCTGCATGGGGAGGATGTCCAGCTGTGATATCTACATGTGTTTGGGGGGGGAACACCCAGTGTTGACATCGGTGTTGGGGGAGGGGTGTCCAGCTCTGATGTCTACATGTCTGAATGCCTGTGTACTGGGGACCCCAGAAGACCCCATTTGCCTGGCAAGGGTTTCCACAAGGCTGAGCCAGCCTCACCTTTGGGACTTTTCCCTCCCCCGCACAACTTGGCATCAGCACTCACTCCACCACAGAGAGCCCCTCGTCGTCTGAGGGCGTCACCTCGTCCTCCGACTGGTCACTCAGCAAGTCACAGGGCAGCAAGGCTGAGCTGTCCGCCAGCTCCAGGACGGGGGCAATGCTGGGGCGCCGGCTGCCAGACCCGTTCTCCGTAGGCAGCATCAACTTGTCTCCGCTGCCCCCACTGCTACTGCCACCCTGCGAGGGCCGGCACTCTGCATTCTGCAGGTCCATGGCCACTGTCCCTGGGGAAAGCGGTTGAGCTTGGCCATGACCCCTCCCACGCCCACTGTCCAGGGCCAGCAGCTCCCACAGCCGGCCTTGACATCCCCAGCTGATGTCCTATCTCTTAGCCCTGGTGTGTCAGTGCCTCGCTGAGCCTCAGTTTCCCCCTCAGGACAAGAACAGTGGCCTTCCAGGTGACAGTGATGCTGAGCAGACCCAGGAGCCTCCAGCTCTTGGGTGACACTTCCTGTGTCAGCTGCTGAGGCTCTAGTGTCCCCTGCCTGAGGAAAGAGCTCTTGAGAGCTCACAGGCTCATGGGCAGGTGGTCAGTCTGCTCTGAGGACAGTGCCGGGAGAGGGTGTCCACACTGGAGATGACAGGAGCAGCTGGCTGTGTTGCACCTGCTGGTCTCTGTTGCTTCCACTACAGCCTATGGCTGCCAGGTGGGGCCGGGGGATGGCCTAGGCATGCAGCCCACGGCCTCTGTGGGCAAGAACTTGGGGTGGGGTGGGGTGGGGTGTAAAGGCTTCCTGGGAACACCAGGGGGTGATGAGCACATTCCCGATGGAGGTGAGTCTGGGCAGAGTCAGCCCCATCCCCATCCCCTGCAGCACACTTGCAGCAGCCTTGGGGAGGAGCCCTGAAGGCCAAAAAGCCTTTGCCAGCTTTGATACCATTCAGGCCCAGTGGACGTTGGGGCCTTGGCCTGGTCAAGAACCATGTACACAGGGAACCACTGGGCTAGAGGCCACCGGGAGCCTCTGGTCAGTTAGGTCACCCACCAGGACAGCCACTTGGCCTGTGCGCCCCATGGCCAGAGACTTCTAGTTATCCAGGTGACCTCAGGCAGGTGCTTGGATACACAGACTGATGCCAACAGAGGCCCCACAGGTAGAGGTGCTGCCCCATGGGACAAATTAAAAAACCAAGACCCAGGGAGACTCGCCTTGCTGGAGGAAGATTTGGGTGGTGGCGGATCTCCTGCTCCCCCACCCCGGGAGGCACTGACTGGGCCACTACGGGGCTCACCCATGGAGGCGATGATGCTGTGCACAGGCAAGCGAGATGGCCCCTCGTACAGTGCCTGCCCCGCGAGGCCGCGCCTCTTCTGTTTCTCCTCCTGCTTGAAGATGAAGGCTGAGTTCTCCTCCTTGGTGATGTTGATGTAGAAGCAGGTGTCGGAGGCGGCCAGGATGTGCCGCGGCCCCGGGTTCAGCAGGACACTCTTATTCTCCTCACGCTTCAGCCCGATGAGGCACACGCCGTACCTGGCAGACGTGGCCACAGCAGGTCCACGGGCCGCTTCCCGCTCTTGCCGTTCCCCCGCCCCCGACTTCCAGCCGCGGGAGGCCCAGGCCGCCCTCCTCAGCCTTCTGGGGCTGGCGACTCCAGGATCCCACTTAGGGCCAAGTCCTCCCCTCATGGGTCAGGGACCAAGGACCCAGGTCAGCCTCCTGAGAGCCTCGGAGAGGGGTGACCACGTGGCAGGTTCTCACGTGATGCCCAACCCCAAGATGCCCTGACCTGGCTGTCCCCACAAGGTGGGCACAGTCAAGCAGCCCTGTCCCCATTGGGCCTCTGTAGTCCCCTGACCCAGGGACCTGCCCGTCCTGGTCTGGACCCAAATGAGGATGACGGACAGGTGTGTGGGAGACACAGGCTCCACCCCGCGGACAGCCCACCGCGTACTTCTTGTGGGCGTGGAAGGCTGCATAGGTGAAGCTCTTGCCCTCGTACTCCCGGAAGAACTTGCTATCGCCCATACGGATGTGGTAGACCTCGTTGCCAGAGCAACGGCCATACATACGCTGCCACTGCTCCGGTGACTCCTGTCCTTCCCTGCCAGGGGGGTGGGGGGAGGGGACCATCACCCTCGGCCAGGGCTGCCCCTCCCACCTGTCCAGTCTGCAAAATGAGCCCTGCATTTCCCCCAGCAGCCCCTCACTGTGCTGCACCTCTGTCCACTGCATGCCCTCCTCTTCCAGGAAGCCCGCCCACAGAGTAGTGAGCCCCGCCCCATACGGGCCCTGCCTTGTCTCCCAGGGATGGCCAGGGGCTTGGCGGTCGGTCCGGGCGTAGGGCACTCACTGGCCACGGGACGTGTGCACCAGAAGGGTGATGAGAGTGGAGGTGGCCGGGCAGATGCAATTCAGGGCCAACATAGCGTACTTGCATTCCTCCTCACACACCACATGGTCTGAGGAGACAGAGTCAGGGTCCAGACTAGTACCTCCTGCACCCTTCCTCTCCTGCAGCACCCACGGTTTCCTGAGCATCCTCATACACAGGCACCCCTGCCCCCTCTGCATGGCAAACTCCTGCTCAACCCATCTGGCTCAGCACCTCCAGGAGCCTCTGGGTGCCCAGTAATCTGTCTGAACCTCCATGGAGCATCTCAAGTCTGTGCAGCTCTACTGAGAGCTCCATGGCTGGCCAGGCCAGCACATGACCTGCCAGTTGCCCATCATGGGCCCTGCTCATCCAACACACCTTGGGTACCCAGCTGAGCCCTGCCCATAGAGATGCTCATCAGACGCTGCTCCTGCTGACCTCCCTACCCCCGCCCTCACTGACCCTGGCCCCAGGTGCAGGCCTGGTCATCTGCAGTCCCCACTCACAGGGGCTCCCCATCCTCAGATGCAGCAACGTGGAGGGTCTGCGTCCCATGGGCGCCTTCTCAAGCCTGTGTGGGTGTTGGTCCAGTGCCTGCCCCTCCCAGCCTGCACAACGCACACCCCCCCAGACGCACCGGCAAACTTGACGTGAAACTTGTTCTCAGGTTTGAGGATCTGGACGTAGAGGGGACAGTTGGGGGCGAAGTCCTTCACAGCCCAGGCTCGCAGGATGGTCTGGTGGTCCTGGGGAGAGGCGGGGGAGCGTTGGAGCATCTGCCTCTGCGAGTAGGCAGGCATCTGCAGGCTGGGGCGGGGCTGTGCTCTGGACTCACTGCGGCTGTGCGGTCCACCTCATTCCTGCTGCTAAGGATAAAGCAGGCCTCCCCGTTGTCCATCCTGCAAGGCATCAGCTGCTGAGCACAGCCAGGGAGGTGGCAGTGGGGAGGCCTCCCCAGGAGGAGGCCAGGAGAGGCAGAAGCATGTGAAGGTAAGGGGAAGAGGGAAGGACAGAGCCGGGCAGAGGGCCCTGCTTAGGTGGTCAGGCCTGCCCTCAACAGGCCTCCCAGTGTCCCCCTCCACAGTGCATTCTGGGACACCTAGCTTTTCTAGGCTGTAGCCTGATGGGTGCCATGTAAGGAGCTCTGAACCACACTCTGCCAGATCTGTCCACACTCTGGCCTGGGCTACAAGTTGTCAGGGCCCAGGGTTAGAGGCCATTGAGATTCCACCTGACTGTGCACCTCAAGCTTCTGGGGCCCATCCCCTGTGCCCCTGTTGGGTTGGCCACAGAAGGGGACAAGCACTTGGGAGCAGAATGGAGACCCTGTCCTCTCTTCTGCCCACAGGTGGAGGACGAGTGACCACACCCAGCAACCCTCCCTGAGTCAACAGCCTGATGCAGAATCAGCTCAGTCCTGCTGAAAGCCTGTCCAAAACTGGCTCCTCACACCCCCGGCACCACTGACCACTTCCATGGGCCCTGGGCTCCTCCCTGCCTGGCCAGCATTTCCTCTCCTCAGCCTGCCAGCCTGGAGCTAGCTGCAAACGGGCAGGTGCATTCCCAAATGCCCTGACTCCCTTCGGCTCTGAATGACCCAGGCCACACGACGAAGGGGACAGGAAACTCCTGGATGGAAATGGGGTGGGAGGGATTTTTGCAGAGAGTCCCACAACGTCCACTGGCACATTCTGGAAAGTTCCACGGAGTGGCATGCTCTTGTCACCTCAAGTCACTCTGTCAGCTTGTCTTTAAAGCAAGATCCACCCTCAGCCCTCGTGACTCCCCACCAACTCACAGCAGCCGGCTCTTCCGCCCCTGGTCTATTTTGAGTTCCCTCAAACTTGACATAGAAAATTAGAAAATTCCTAGACTTGGAGCAGGGGAGGAAAACCTCCCGCAGGGAGGTGGAGGCCTGGCTACGGTGGACTTGCAGGCTGCCCAGCAGCGGGTGGCTGTGCTCACCTGGGCCTGGGCCCCACTGGCCCATCCCCACCAGCCCTGCCTCCACCCTGGGGACCCACCTGCCCACCTGAGCTCCCTGTGGGGCTGTACCCACCCTGGCCCGAACTTACTTAGCTCGCATGAGGTCCTGATCCTTAAGGACAGAGCCCTGGAGGTAGATGACCCGCTGAGACCACAGGGGGATCTGTAGGACCCTGCGCACCTGGACATCCATCTCGGTGGGGCACAGGATGACCACATAGTAGTCCTGCTGGCCAGGCTGTGGGTCAGAGACTCAGAGCAGTCTCCTGCCCACCCTGGCCTATCTGCTTTCCTGGTGCTTAATGCCCAAGGCCTTTTAGGACTCCCACAGGATCCCCAGTGGGCAGGCTGCCACCCCCATTGGATGAGACGGCAGCTCCTAGAGCACTCGGGGCGGCGGGGGGGCCTTGCCCAGGCATGTGGCAGGCCTGGAGACAGGGTGACTGCTCTGGGAGCCAGAAAGGAACCCCAGGCCTGGGAGGGGCACCAGGTGGCCTCACCTGGAGGCGGGGGTGGGCATAGAACTCATTCAGGAAGTCCATGAGGAGGTCAATCTTGAGAGAGCTGACGCACAAGACCACGTGCTTCTCCGTCTTGGCCCGATGTCGGCTGTAGTTGCCTCCCGACTTCTGCCGCTCCATCCAGAGGTAGACAAGCTCCTCGAACTGCAGGGAGAGAGAGGTGAGTGCAGGTGGCCAAGCCAGAAGCAGCTCTGGCCATGGGGTGGTGGTGACATGAGGGAGGAAAATGTCCCATGTGGAAATGGCAGGCACTGAGAACCCGGACAGCCCAGAGCAGGCCTGGCCAGTTGGCAGGGTGTGTGAGGGTGATGGCTAGGGCAGCCTGAGCAGAGGACAGAGCAGGACGAGGAGCCGGCGTGGTTGGAGCCATGTTGGAAACCACGGGAATATGAGCACAGGGCCACTGGAGGGGGCAGAGTGGACGACAGATTGGCCAGTGTGTGGGCAGCATGAAGATGCAGCTCCCTGCTGCAGAAGCCAAGTGGCTGTGAGTAAGTGCCAGAGCTGTGTTCTGGACATCCACATAATCACAAGAGCTCTCTCTCTTCCCATCAGCTCCTGAGTGATTTTGCAGTAAACTGACTGTTAGGAATTTCTCAGCTATGGGGTCAGAAATTGTTACACTGACAATCAAATGCCTAATGTAGCAGCCCCTTGCTTAGTCCTCACTGCTGGAAGGGTCAGGTTCATGCTTGTGGGGGCCCTGTGCTGTCCTCACCTGGAGCTCTATCTACACCAGGGTCTGAGGGTGAAGGCCTGGGGCCTGTTCCCACCGGGGCACTGAGTCAACACACAGGTTTCTGAATGGACAGCAGAAGGCTGACTACAGGTGACGTGTGACCTCACCGCAAGGTTGAATCCCTGAATTTACTGAGCGCCTACTCAGTCCCACTGACAAGACCTGTGGCCAGGAGGTGCCTCAGACCCCCAGGGGCAGAACAGATAAGTCCCCTAAAGAAGGGCGGCATGGGGCTTGGCTGCAGGACGCCTCTGGGCTTGTGTTCTAACTCATGTGCCACGTGGCTCTGAGCCTCAGTTTCCTCATCTGAAAAGTGTCAGGCAGTGCCTGCTTCACAGGGCTGCCGTGAGGAGCAAGCTGAGGAAAGGGTCTGATAAAATTCACAGCCTCCCAGAACCTCAGGATGTGACCTGATTTGGAAAAAGGGACTTTGTGGATATAGTTTCCTAGTGTGAGATCATCCTCCATGAGGGTGAGCCCTAAATCTAATGCCTAGAGTCCCTATAGGGAGAGGAGGAGACACAGAAGAGGCAACGGGATTGACAATGGGCAGAGGTTGGAGTGACGTAGTCGGCAGGTCACCAGGTTTGCAGGATTTTCTGGACACGGAGGCTGGTGAGGGACCCAAAGCCTCTGCTGGATCAGCCCTACCACATCTGACCTCCAGGGTCCTGGTGAGGTGATGTGTTCAGTGTCAGTCCAGACACGGATACTGATGCCCCAATACTTGGCCCAGAGCCAGGAGAAGGTGCTTTACAGACATCAGCTGCCATTACGTTCCAGAAGGACGATCGTGGGCGGGGATCAGAGTTTAGTTCAAGGGAGTAAGAATCAGCACCACCCCTTTCTCATACCTGGGATGCCTCGGTCTTTCCTGAGGCACTGGGAGCAGGCTGAGCTCAGCCTACCATCTGTCCTGGCCATTCCCCTAGCCCTGCAGCGGACAGAGTACATGCCCTCCTGATGTCCCTCATCAGAGCCCCTGCCTGCCTGTAAGTCTGGGTACCTGGACTGGCCTGGCTAGTAGGACATAGCAGGAAGGATGTCATGTAGTTCCACACAACAGTTTTGAGAGCTGTGGCTGCTGCTCCTGCTGTGAGCAGGGCATGTCCCCAAAGAGGCTGTTCAGTCACAGGAGAGAGAAGGTACACAGGCTGACCACAGCTGACTTGAAGGGCCCCACAGTGGACATGCACCCTGAGCAAGAGGTAAACCTTCCTGTGGGGGCTGCTGGGGTGGGTCTACTGTTCAGGCAAAGCTGACCTGTGTCACTAGCTCCCGCCATTCGGGCAAACTTGTGAATTTCCCTGAAGAGGGGAAACTTGGATGACAACTTGGTCTTGCTTCTCAATGAAGATCAGGAAGACAGGAGCTCTCTAATGCTTCAAGACAGAATAGGAGCAGTCCCTGGCTCAGAGGTGTGGACATAGCAGAGGGACACACAGAGCTGGTGCCCACATTCTGACTCGGAATCTAATGAAGTGGGAATGAACTGGTGTCATTTGGGTTCCTTACACACAGCTGTAGGGGTTTCTCTGGCCAGTGATCTCAGCTGGGGTGGGAAAGATGCTTTTGGGTGTAATGGCTACAGTGTGAATTCAGCCTGCAAAGGCAAGCAGGCCCTACAGAAGGGAGGGTCAGGTCTTGGGCTGCAGCCTTGGGCTCTGGGAATAATTTGGTCTCTGAGTGCCTAGAGCCTCTCTGAGTAAACAGAGGAGAAAAAGTTTGCTCATGCTTTATTTGAAGGTGACTCCCTGGAACCTAGGCATGTGACCTGATTTGGAAAGGGTCTTTGCAGACATAGTTATGGTGAAGATTGATGTGGGCCCTAACACTGACACTACAAGAAGTGTCAGGAGAGGAGAGGAGATGGGAAAAGGAGGGGAAGAGTAAGGAAAGGACACCATAGGAGAAAACTGTCACTATCCAGGGATAACACTAGCACTACATGGAGGATTGACCGACGAGCAGCACAGGCCTGCCAGACGCGTGCTCTGCATACAGAGCAAGCAGAGATTGGAAGGAGAAAGGCAGTGTTCTAAGAGCAATGGAAACAAAACATGGCCAGCAAGAAATCTAACGAGATCTGTGCGAGACAACGAGGAAGCTGGAGGCTTTGCTGGGAGATGTGAACGGCCCGAATAAACAAAGACTCAGGTCCTCACCACTTAATCAATGTGCATCAACATGATTCTGACAAAAATCCCAAGTCCTGGGGAAGGGAAGTACTTGATAAATGAATTAGATTTTTTTAAGACAGGGTCTTGCTATGTGGCCTAGGTTGACCTTGAACTTCTGATCCTCTTGCCTTAGCCTCCCAGAGGCTGGCATTACAGGCATGTACTAACATGCCTGGCTTCTAAGTTAGCAATTTTAAATGGAAGAGTGAAGAGCCAAGAAACCAGGGGACCTGAGGGACAAGGTGGGGGCCCATTTCCCAGGATCCAGTGCGGTAAGGACCAAGGACTGAGGAAAGGGGATGGGGCTAGGATCCACCACACACAAGTCCATTCTGGGTGGGCCAAAGTCCTCCAAGTGAGAAACAAGCTTTACGTTTTGTAAGGCAGTAAGAGAGAACAATCTTTCACGCAAGACAGAAGCCATAAAGAGCCAGATCAGCACACGTGACCACATTAACTCAATGCCGCCTATTGCTGGGAAGACTCCACAAGCAAAGCACTGAGGGAAAGACCAGGAGAGGGATGTGTACTGGCTTCTGGACAGGAAAATGGGAGCGAGTTGGTGAGGGAGAGAAACCACCGAAGGGAAGCAGCAGAAGAGAGGAGCAGGAGGTCCAGCAGAAGCATCTCAAAATGAAAAGGTGTGATGAAAAGGTGTGACTTCTCTGGAAAGCAGACGAACATAGACTAGAAAAACTTAGAAAGTTGCCAATGCTGCGTGCTGTCTCGGGTGGGGTGCAGGGAGGACCCGCCAGTACGGCAGCGTTGCCTTGGATACCAGGAGGGGAGGTGCCATGTGCCAAGGATCACCCAGGCCCACACCAGCTGTGGTGAGGGCCCGTGCCACCTTAGGTATCCTGACTCAAGGTAGGCCTTCAGCACAGCCTGGACAAGGGGCAGGGGGAGGCAGGCAGCATTTTCCAAGAGAAGCAGAGTGTTGCCAGCTGGGGCTGGGGACTTGGAGATGCAAGAGGGACAGGGCTGAGACTGGAGCTGAGAGCCAGCAGTGGCACCTCTGGGGGCCCCTTGTGGCCCTGACAGTGGCTGCTGTGCTCAGCTGTGGTCAGGAAACAGGACTACCATCTATCCCCACAGTCCTCTGCCTCTGCACCCTAGACACCCTCTGTCTCCCTGGAAGGAAGAACCTGTAATCCTGGGGCTCCATCAGTGCTTACTGGCAAGCACCACCTCATTATTCAACAAACTCACAGGAGACCCTCCTCGAGGGGCTACCAGAGGGCTGGGCTCACCCACTGGCCTCCCAAGAGTGGACATCAAGCATGTATACACAGCCCTCATAGCTCCCTCCTGTCCCCTTGCCTGTCACTGCTCAGGGGCTGGGGGGGCTGGCTGTGAGCTAGGACTGGAGACGCACCTGCAGTGGGAGCACCACAAGGGCCACGCAGATCATGATGACCACCAGAAGTTGGGATGGCCAGATCTTGGGTGTCACGTCACCGTATCCCACCGTGGAGAAGGTGACGATGCAGAAGTAAAAGGAGGTCAGCAGGTTCAGGTTCCCTCCTGCTCGCTCCAGGTGCTGGATGCCACAGGTCCTGGGAGTACAGGGGGTGGGGCTGGTGTGGTTAGGGGCAGGACTGCTGGGGAACTGCTACTGAGGCCAGGGAGGCAGGACCTCGTTCCCTTTCCAGCAGAGCAGGGGGCCCTGCCAGCGCTCGGGACCCCATCACAAAGGGATCTGAATGACATGTCCTGGATCGTCCCCAGATGAGGGTGGGTGCTAAACCAGATGCTCTTTACCCACAGGTGAACCCCAGCTTCCTGATGATGAGTCTGAGTCCAAGTATGGGGGGCTGCCACTCAGCCAACCCCTGGTCCAAGTGGGACCTAGCCCCTGGCTTTGCTAATCTGCCCCCAAGCCCTCCCGGCCATCTCCCAGCCTGACACTGGCTGATACCCCAGGTCCCCCTGGCCTGACCTTGGGACTCAGTTTGTGTCCTTCTCCCCCTGAGCTTTCCTGGCAGCTGTAGCTAGGACCCTGGAAAGCTACCAGAAGTCGGGTAGAGAGCAGGGCTCTCAGCTGTGGACTCTGGGTTGGTGAGGCCGGCGCCCCAACTTCTCAGAGCCTTGTCCCTTGCACCCAGGGGCCCTTTCCTAGGCTCCTGTCCAGTACAGATCTTGCCTCCTTTCAGAGCTCAAGACTGGTGGGTCTGATGAGTGAGGCCTAGGGTCACTCCCTGGTTCCATGATGCCTGGCACAGCAGTGCTCAGCACCCCCCACCACCACCAGGGGGATGGACAGACAGGTGGATACATGGACTATTGGGAGATAGCTAGGCTCAGTCATACTGAGTCACCAGAGCATTTTAGCCTCAGATGTCCTGCCCAGCTTCCCTGAGGTCTGCGTGTGGGGGTGAGGGGAATGCAGAGGAATGGGACGTGGGAAACATCCAGCATGATCTTCCTCTGCCCAGGGCTTGGTAGAGAAAAGTAGGTGGTGACCAGGCCTTTCCAGGATCCGCAGCAGGACCAGAGCTCTGGCAGATGCAGGAGGTCAGGCAGGGTCTGCTCAGACAACTGGAGGCTCTCAGATCCAGGGCTACCCTACACATTACCCTGCTGCTTCCAGACCTTGCTCACAGTGGGACCTCACACCCAAGAGCCTTGCCCAGCCAGGGGCTGGTCCCCTTTCAGAACTACAGGCACAGATGAGCCTATAGAAGAGCTAGACTCATGGCTCTCTTGTGCACTGGGGGCTTTTCTGGACCTGGAAGCCCAGATGCTGTGATCCTCCTGCTCCCTGACCTCTTAGACACAAGAGTCTGGGGGCAGGGTCTGCAACAAGCTCTGGGTCTGCCCAAGGAACAGGCTATTCCTGGCTGCCAGTGAGCCCACCCAGAGTCCAGGGTACTCACCCCGTGAAGACAAGGCACAGCAGGGTGCAGAAGAGGATGAGGACCTGGTTGAACATGGCTGACTGTGTCCGCAGGATAGCACGGTGGAAATCATTCTGCGGAAGAGGAAGCTGTCAGTGGCGGGGGGCCTGTAGTCCTGCCACAAGTCAACAGAGAAAAATGCTGGAAACTAAACTTCCTGGCCACAACTCCATCCCAGGTGAGGGCCATGGGCACCCTTGACCTGGGCAGGTCACCCTGGCCTCAACTTCCCCTCTCAGGATGGTCCCTGCCCACCCATACCCTAGGGGTGAGGGTCAAGCTCACATCAGAAGGCTGAGAGGTACTTTACTTTAACTGCGCTGTGCAATTAGGACAGGACTGGGGGAGGGTGAGTCAAGGGCCTGACTAGGAGGGGCAGGCCATGGTGGGCTGTGCTCAGCTGTGGTCAGGAAACAGGACTACCATCTATCCCCACAGTCCTCTGCACCCTGGACACCCTCTGTCTCCCTGGAAGGAAGAACCTATAATCCTGGGGCTCCATCAGTGCTTACTGGCAAGCACCTCCTCATTATTCAACAAACTCACAGGAGACCCTCCTCGAGGGGCTACCACAGGTCTGGGCTCACCCACTGGCCTCCCAAGAATGGACATCAAGCATGTATACAGGGTCACTTGTCCCTCTGGTGCTGACATTTAATGAGACAGACCTTGCTTAGACAATCAGCAGAGGGTCTGACTACTACACCAGTTTGCGTGGGACCCAGGTTCTTGTGGCCCTGGTTCTGTCCTCAGGGCTGGGCTCGCTCACACCTGAACTTGTCCTGTCCCCTCCCCAGCCTTTCTTTCCCAGGTCAAGAAAAGTTCTCTTCCTGAAAAGAGGAAGTTTAAGGCTGGATTGGTACACATCAGTGTGGCAGAGACACCTCTGCTTGCACATGGCTGGCCTCCTGGCAGGCTGCCTGGCTGGGTGGGGAGAAGCCCATGGACTCTGACTTACAATCATGTTCTCCAGTGCGTGCTTGGCCAGCCAGCAGTTGAGGAACACGGGGATGAACAGGTTCCGCAGTGGCGGCCAGAAGACCTGCGGAGGGGGACAGGTCAGGACTGGGCTCGGGCGGCAGTGCTCCTGGGGCAGGGCTCACCTACCGTGATGATGAAGGGCAGTGTGTTGATCATCTCCAGGATGAAGGAAACTCGGAAGATCTGCTCACAGATGTTGCCCTGGGGGCCAGAGAGGGCTTCAGAGCTGGTGTGGGGAGGATGGGGGCCCCAGGGCAGGAGATGGAGAAAACCCACCCATGAGGTCAGGCAATAGTGCTGGGGGCAGACTCTGGAGTAACTCACTTTGTAGCTGAGGTAAATGAGGAGCATGGTTTCCAGGAAGCTTATTGTGGCCACAATGACCTGAGTGCAGAAAACAGAGGCTTTGGTGGATCTGGGGCCAAGGGCAGGGGCCACCCACGAAGGTCTTAGCAGGAAGACAGCAAGGATAGGGCATGTCAGCAGGAAGGAGAGGTTCAGACTGAGAAACACATGGAGGGGACAGGGTACCCTCAGTAGTCTCTGGGAAATTTGTAGGAAAAGTCACTGGGCCTGGGTTCCCCGCTTACTAAGTCTAGCTCCAGCCTAAGTGCTCACTGAGCCTGGCCAAGTGAACAGCCCTTCACCGTGGGGAGGTCAGCTGATGAGAAGCAGCAGGGCACAGCTGACACACTAGTTCTAGTTCAGACCATAATCGGCTCCACAGTCACCAAAGGGGAGGAGGGGCAGGTGGGGCACTCACCTGGACCACCCACAGAGCCATCTTCCTCTCCACCCACAGGATGGGGGCCCTGTGGAGAGAAGGGAGGTGAGCCTTGGGCAGGGCCCCAGCTGCCAGCACTCCCCTCAGTCAGGCTCAGCCCAGCCAGGGTCTGCAAGAGTGTCAAAGGCAAAAGAAGCCTCACAGCCAGATATTGTTCTCTGAAAGCACCGTCTCTGGCACTGACCCCAGCCAGGATCCAGTGTAGCTGAATGTGTCCTCAGGGAACTCAGGCTTTCAGGCTGAGGCTGGCCATTGCCCCTCAGGAGCTGGGCAGTGTGAGTCTCCGTTCACCCCCAACTTCTCCTCTTTCCCTTCTGCCCACCCCCACCTGGCCCTGACCCCAAGCAGCCTGGCAAATGGAAGCCAAGAGTGAACTCACCAATTGAATTCAGAGGATGAACCATTGAAAGTGTAATTATACTTTGTGCAGCCCCAGCTGTGAAGAAACAGAGGCAGAGTGGCCACAACCCCACCAGTGCTGACTCCAAAGATTCTTTCTGGGGCTGCCATGGGCTCAGGGTGCACAGGAGGAGTACCTACTTGCTCACCCAGGGCCCACCCCAGGTGCTTTGACTCTAACACTTCACAGGAGGAGCCTGACCCACGCTGTAGTAACCCACAGGGTGTGTCTCTAACTGAGGAGGGTTTGCCTGCTCAGCCAGAGGATGAGCTGGGAACCTATCCCAGGTCTTGGGGATCTGGGCCCAATAGTGAGATACTGCTTAGGAGAAAGCTAGGGTCCTTCCTGTGTTGATAAGCTCCATAGGGAAGGCCCTGTGCAGTTAGGGATAAAACATGAGGCATTTGGGGCCTCCTAGAAGCCAGAGCTCCCTTGACAAAGGTGGGACAATGTTTGAGAAATAGACAAAACTCCCATCCTAAAATGCTAACTGAACAATGGTGGTCCCCAAGCCACTCTAGAGGACAAGCATCTTCAAGTCACCTAGAACCAGCTGATGAGAAGCGGCACGGCACAGCTGACATACTAGTTCTGGTTCAGACCATAATCAGCTCCACAGTCACTAAAGGGACCTCACTGCTCACAGTGCCCACAAGATGGGCAGCTTATCCCCTCTCCTCTTTCACTGACCTACTTTCCTCCTGAGCCTTCTTGGGGTTGTTGTACTAATGCCCACAGAATTGTCTAATTGTTCCATCCTCCCAACCATCCATCCACCTTCCCACCCATCCATTCACTCCCCTACATTTCTATCGTCTTACCCAACATCCATCCATTCATCTCATTGCTATCCATCCATCAATCCATCCATCCATCCATCCAACCAATCACTCATCTGTGACCTCATCTACTATATCCATTCACCCATGCATCCTCTTATCAAACACCCACTCATCATACCTACTATCGATCCACTCACCCATTCATCCACCATCTCATCTATCCTCCATCCATCTACCCACCTATCCTCCCTTCCTTTTACCTAACATCCATACATTATCTCAACTCTTACCCATCCATATACCTATCCATATCCTCTTCCATCTCTCCATCCATCCACCCAATCATCTGCCCATCCATCTATATAACTACCCACCAACCACCCATTCATCCACCCACCAACCATCCATCCATATCTCATTCATCACCCATCCATCCAACCCCTCACCTACCTACCATCCATCCTCTTTTATGCAACATTCACTGATACATCCGTGTACCCATCCATTCACTTTTCCATCTACCAATCCGTCCATCAATCCATCCAACCACTCACCCACCTATTCACCATCCATTTAGCTACCCATCTGCCCATCCTCGCACCCACCATCTTTGTGTCAGACACCATGCTAGGGATAAGTAATGAATACAATGGACCTGGGTCCTCTGGGGTGCTAGAACCAGAAGCCCAGGAACCTCTGGGAACTGGAGGTGTGAGAGACCCAGAAAAGTGGTTGGAAAAGTCAGTGATAGCCCCCATTTCTTTTTCTCAAATCACTGTGGGACATTCTACCCTCCTCTGACCTGGACAAAGAGAGGGGCTTGTTCTCAATAGCAGGTGAGGGTTGCTGACCTGGGGACACCAGGTACCCCCTGACAATGGGTAACAGACATAAAAGGGGAATTATACAAAAGTTTGTGCACAAGCTCAGGGTCCTGTCTCCTTCTGGGTTTGGTGTCCAGGACCCAGCAGTCAGGGAAGATCCTGCTCTGAGGGGCCCAAGAGGAAACCCAAATTCTGGCAGGGTCCACAGGTGGCCTAGCAGTAGGACCCACACCACAGGCCCTGACTGTGGAGCCCCATGGTGTTTATCCTCAGATAGCCAGACATCTGAGGAAATCTTCTGGTGTGAGAATTTGGCCAACATGAGTGATCCTGGAAGAAACAGACTGAGTAAAAGAGGTAAGGGCCAGGGGACAGCATCCTCAGAGAAATGAGGGAAGCCAGGCTCGCCAGGAGCAAGGACTCAGACCTTGAGAAAGGAGACTTCTAGAACTCCTGAGCAGGATGGAAAGAGAAAATGAGGAGTTGGGAGAACAGGGGCAAGCAGGTGGCCCAAGGCCCAGCTTCTAAACTCCAGGGAGCCCAGAGCAAATGACTGAGGGGAAGCCATCGGCAAGGATGCAGTTCAAGACAATCCCAGCACTGAGGGCCACCAGACCAAGCCAGAGATGAGCTGGAGCCACACCAAGTCATCCCTGGGCACAGAGAGCCCAGCGGAATCCAGGGAAGTAAAAATGCATGTCCTACAAGGGTCAGGGGTGGGAAACAATACCGACATCTCCAAGCAGCAAGGGCAGCAGGAAGACCACAGAGACTTCAGAAAATTAAGTGCCCAACCCTCCCTGGGTAGGCTCCTCTGAGGACACCTCAGACAGCAGTTGTCTTCAGCTCAGAGTGGCTGGAATGTGCACAACTTGACAGTAAGTGAGCAACTGAGGAAATGGACACCACTGGCCCAGGAGGGGCAAGTGGAGCAAGTGGAGCCTCCAGAAAGAAGCCCAGAGTGCCAGCTTTCTGACTTCCTGCTGCACGGAGTTTCCCCAGAGGCCAGGTGTCCCCTGCTTCCACCTGCAGGGGCTGGAGAGAATGGGAAGACCCACTCTCATGCGGGCAGCACTGGCCCTCCAGCTTTACCATGACCTCTGTGTCCATGAGCAGCTGTGTGTGCACCTGTATGATGGAGGCCCTTCTCCCTACACTGAGTCAGTCAGAGGGAGCCTGGGGACAGTATTCCGGGCATGGCTTTGGTACCAGGGCTACACTTGGGAAGGAAGGACTCCCTAAGAACCTGGGCATGCGGCTTCCTAGAGGCCTGGCTGGATGCTGGTCACAGTCCTACACACTGACCCTGTAATGACTGTGGGACCCAGATAGGAAGGCTTGGCTTCAGGACCCTGGGCCCCAGATTGTGGATCACCCACCAGCCGATGCCCATGTCTGGGTTGTCCAGCAGGACTCGTACGATGTACAGCAGGCAAGTGAGGAGCTTCAGAGAGAAGTTGAAGAGCCGGATCCTCAGGCCTGTGGGAGTGTGGGTGTCAGGGCAGAGGCTGTGGGGAGCAGGGCCCACCAGGGTCTCTCTTAATAGCTCTTCTTTAGAGTTCCCTGGCTGGGCCTCCCCTCCCATCCTGGGTTGCCTTGGAGGGAGAGGACAGGTGCATCTGAGCCAGCCTCCTCCCCAGTACCCATCCCAGCCACCATACAAATGCAACCCTGAGGCTCAGGGTGTAGGGATTCCTGAGGCCACTCCATTCTTTGGGGGGATACTGGGGACATAGAGCCCCCTTCCTGTATCTCAGGAGTGGTCCAGGATGGCGAAGCTTGAAACTGGGAGGGAGTGAAACTGGAAGGGTGCTGCAGAGGGAGGAGGCCCAGCTGGCACCTGTGGATGGCAGGTCTAGCCCAGCCCAGTGTCCAGCATGAGGGGCAGGGTCCCCACAGGTCTGGCTTCACCATCTTGGGGGTGTGCTGCTCTCAGGCAGTGTGAAGCTGAGATGAACCATCCCCTTCTTCTATCACTCTGACAAAACCCCAGCTGTGTGGCCAGGACCTTTCCCTGCATTAACTCCTGTGCCCTGCCCCCACCCCTGCCTGGGAGCACCCCGACCCCCACTCACTGGATCTTTGGTTTTTGATGAAGAACAGCTTGAGCCGCTCCTTGAAGGTGTTCTCATTGACGTAGAACTCCACCTGGACCCTGGGGGCAGGAGAGAGCTATGGGATTCAAGCCTAGAGGCAAGCCCAAAGCCCAAGCCAATCTGATTCCCTCACAAGGGAGAGAGCAACAGATGGACTCAGAAGGGCCAGCACCTACACCTCAGACCTGGGAGGCCTGGGTCCAAAGAAGCCGCCTGCCCTGGACAACAGCTCACCTGCCTGTGGTCTTCCCAAAGCCTTCCCTAAGCCTTCCCTCAGCATACCTGGAGCCAATGGCTACTACCTGCTTGGTGTCCAGGGCCCTCCAGGTCCCAAAGAGGCTTAGGGCTATAGAACCAAGTTCTCAAACCATGCCACAGACCTGTACGAAATGTCCAGGAGCTGGTGGTCAATGATGTGCCTGGTGGCATCCAGTAGTGGCTGTGTTCTGAGGCTGCACTCACTGCAGCCTCAAGGATAGACAGTAGGGCCAGAGAGACTGGCAGGAAGTAGTCACCCCGAGTCACCCTGAAGGCCAGCAGGGGAGCCCTTCCAGTCAAGGCTCTTTTCCTCAGACTCCCCTGTGGCTACTGACCCCCTTCCTCATGCTGTTGCTTACAAGCCCCTCATTTGCCTGGTCTCCCCACCGTGAACGGAGCACTGAGGGCCCAGCAGGAGTCCCCCGGCTGCCAACAGGGGTGAGCACCTGGCCACCACCTGCTGCCCCATCTCCATACCCAGGAAGGGCCATATGGTCACTGAGAATAACATGGTGCCTGAGGGTGGACAGGCCACTGCCTCTCCTGTACCAGCCTTGGACTCAGGGTCTCCTGTGCCTGACTCTGCCTAACTTTGGGCCAGGCAGGGCTTCGCGTCCCACCAAACTGAAAGCGCTTGTGCTGACACATGAAGGGTGGCAGGAGACTAAGCGTGGACACAAGGTCCAGCTGCAGGTGTGACCAGCTTGCTGTATTTCCCTCTGGGAACTGGGGGAGTCATGTGTCCCCTAAAAGCACCTGCTGCTCCCTGGTGATGGGCCACCCTCAGATGTGATCCCTGGCACTTTCTACCACAGGCTGAGCCTCCCTCAGGTGTGGGGCAACACACAGTCCAGGTACCACAGTACAGGGCAGGGTCATGACGCTGGAGGGCAGAGGAACAAGTGCCCCGCAGGCAGAGTCCTGCTGCCTGGAAGGATCGTGGAGGACTGCATGCAGGAGGCATAGGTGGAGTTGCTGGCCTGGGTCCCTGTTCCTTTCCTCTCTCTGTGATTGTCCACTAGGGCAGTGGGCCATGGACATCTGCTCTGAGTAGGCACAGGCTCCATCAAGGCAGTCTGAAAGTCTGTCACTGCCCAGCTGGGGCTGGCCACCCCAATATTCCCAAATACCAAGTAAGTGGTGCAGACCCACTGTGTGCATAGCAGCCTTCTCTGTGCGCCCTGTGGTGGGCTGGAGGGAGGGGCCTAGTGACAGAGGCTCTGATAGTCACAGAGCCCGGGAAGGGCTGGGGGAGCCTAGGCCCTCCTCCCTGAGGACAAGGCTTGGTTGGGTCCCGATGCAGGTGGTCACCTGGCTCATTCTGGATTCTAGGGCCAGGTGGCAGGCTCAGCCTCCCAAAGACCAGTGGGGCCGAGGCAGTACCAGTGGCTGGTATACCCCAGTGTCAGGGTGTGCAGCATGCCTCATTGCACCCCACAGTGTCCCTGATGTCCCACTGCACCCCCAGTACTCAGCACATCCCACTGTACACCATAGCACACAGCACACCCTAATGCACCCCCAGTGCCCAGCATGCCCCACTATACCCCCAAACGTACCATCCAACTATACCGCCTCTCCACCCCAGCATATCCCATCATGTCCTACTGCAACCCACCATACCCCAGAACACCCCACTGTCCCCCACACCCCCCCACGTAGCCCACGGTACCCGGCACACTCTCCTTTTCTTGTGCGGCCATGAGCCCCAGCCCGGAGAGGCTCTGTACATGCGGTGCCCCAAGGAGTCTGGAATCCCTTTCTCTCTGAAGGACCCCGAGGCTGGGTGGGGTGGGATGGGCTGGAGGCCAAGGACATGCTGGGTCTCGTCTAGGTGGGGTGGGGCAGGGCAGGGGTGGAGGTGGGGAAGTGTCCCTCAGGCCTGGGCCCAGGGCCTCCCCCCAGCGTCCACCTCCTCTCACTATCAGGGGTCCCCAGGGACCACTCGGTCCTAAAGTCATGTGTGGAGCTCATAAGCAACTCTCTCCCACATGCCTGCCTCCTCCATAGCAAAGGGTTTACAGAGGTCTCCTCATACCCTCACCCTCTTCACTCAGTCTCAGCCCCACTGGGTCCTCTACAGGTGACCAAGGGCCCCTCAAGGGCAGTGTAGTAGCCCAGTCTCTCTTCTTCTCCCATGGGCTTCTCAGATCACTGGCCATGACCCCCACACACACCCTTTCTGCCCCACTCTGGTTCTCTTCCCACATCCTCCATGGCTCTGTCCCCACCCAAAATGTGAGGGTCCCAGATGCCTCTTGTAACCTGCCAGCCCCAGGCATTAAATTCCACCTTCCACAGGTGACTTAACCCAGCTGGGTTCTGCTCTGTTGTCCTCTGGCCACAGTGGGGATGAGGATTGAGTGTCCCCAAGGCTGCATGTGTGGGAGTTTAATGCCCACCGTGAGGTACTAAAAGGTGGGGCCTCTGGGTGCAATAAGGTCATCAGGTAGCGACCCCATGATTGCATCCTGATGACCTTACAGGCAGAGGGAGAGAACAGGATAGCCACATGTGCTTTCTATCTCTTCCTATGTGGTGCCCTGTGCCACCTCTATACTCTGCCAGCTAGACCTGCTATCGCCAGATGCATCCTTGACCTTGGACCATATGCCAAAATAAATACCAAGTCTTCACAACTTGGCCAGTCTGTGACGTGTTGTTTGCAACAGAAACACGACCATTACACTCTTCTTGGGCAGAATCCTCTACGAACCCACATCAGACCCTCAAGACTCTGGTCCCACCTCTCTCCCCAGGTCAGAGTCAGCTCAGCTTTTGGGACACCCTGGGGACCTTGGGGGTTTCAACCTCCCCACCCTCCTAACCAACCACTGGCTCCAGTGGCCCACCTTGAGGGAAGCCAGAACTCAAGCCCTTCCTGCCTGGTCTCACTAGACAGCCACATGCCACCTTGTGGAACATTCCTGTTGTCCACCTGCCCTGTCTCCAACTTGGGATCACCTCTGACCTTCCACCATCAGGCCTGAGGGGGCCTGGCCTCCCCTCCTAGGGTGGGTACCTGGCTCCTCCCTGACCACCCTGCCCCACTTGGAGCTCCCAGCCCTCCATTTCATACCCACACCCACTTCCAGCTGTGTCTCAGGCCCCTCAGAGCCAACGCCTACTCCTATCCTTCACCTATCCAGGACCTGGCCTTGAGCTCAGAAAATGCAGGCTCCTGAAAAAAAAAAACCACAAAGCCATGGAGAGCCAGTGTGCTGCTCTGTCTTCATAGCCAGGGAGCAAAGAAACAAGTGTGCTCCTGTTAGCATCCTTTCTGGGGCTTTTGGGGAGCAAGGTCTCTGTCCCTATCCAAGCACTGTGGGGTCAGGGCTGCTGACCCTGCCTTGGCCCTGCTCTGACACCCCACATAGTACCGAGTTGCCTCTCAGCAGGATGAGATATTGACATGCATCTAGTCAGTCCTCAAGTGCTTAGTGACACTGCCCACTTACTGGGGGAGGCGCTGTCCACGCAGAGCCTGTGGGTCCAGGCAGCTTGGCTCCCCTCAAAGTTGGAGCCCTGCAGTGCCAAAGTAATTAATGAAGCTCCCTCACTTTTAATTTTTAATGAACTGCAGCCACCCACTTCTTCCGTCACCACCACAAGCAGTAGATTAAAACTGTCCACTGAAGTATCTACGGAGGCAGGTGAGATTTGCTCTGATGAATCACACATGGGCAGAGGCAGAACCCTGGAGGGTACCTGGCTGGGTCAGCTTGGGTAACCCTGCTGGAGTGGAGGAAATACCCCATTGTGAGCTACCCCTGATCTCCAGCAGCGCCTGGGGCTCATGGGCACCCTCAGCCTGCCTGAAGCAGGCCATGAAACGTATTGGCCTGGCAGTCAGAGGCCCAGGACTGAGACCTGGAGTCCACTGGGAAGCCAGACATGGACCCTGTCCCCTACATATCCTGGCCTCAGCTTCCTCATGGGGGAGTGGGAACAATGACATGTGCTGGCCCCCATGGGTGTCACCAAGGGTGCCTGGTAGGCAGAGGGGCTTTGTCAATGTTGAGGTTGAAATGACCCCTGCTGTGACCCAGGCTTCTCCCTCTGTGTACGCCCACTGGAGGAATGCAGTGAGATGACAGTGTTCTTAGTATGGAGGTGGTCTGCACTGCCTTTGGGATCGTGTGGATGTCAGGGCAGCCTGGACAGCCAGTGCAGGCCTGGGCTGCTAAGGGCTCCATGAAGCAAACCTATAGCCTTGTAACTGACAGCTCCAGCTATGCCATCCACCTGGGTAGGACCCAAGCCCAACCACCAGTCTGAACCTGGGTAGAGCACATGACCAGCCCTGGGGCCTAGACAGAGCAGACACACGGCCCAAGGTTGCTGGCTGTTTGGGGCTGGCAGGGGTGGGGAGAGGCCTGCTACCCTTAGCCCCAAGCCTTCACCTCACCTGTGGGGCTTAAGCAAAGACCCATATCTGTGAGTTCTCCCCCAACCCCCTTTCTGGGGATGAACCTGGGTGACAGTGGATCCAGCTCAAAGGCCAGGGTAGAGCCCAAGGCCTTCCTAGTTCCTCACCCACTTTCCTAGGAGACAGAGGCTACTCCTACAGGTGGGCCTGCTGTCCCAGGTTAGCCCATGGCCGGGGTGCCCTGGCTCCACAGGGCAGGTAGGGGAGTTGGGAGTCATCCATCCTTCCTCAGTGCCTGGAGGGGCAGGGCAGCTAGGGCCCTGTGAGCCCTGGCTAGAAAACAGTAGCAGCCTGGCTGGGATTGTGGGGAGGAGGGGACAGGGAGTCTAGACTTCTCAGTCTAGCAGATGGCCCTGGCCTGGCCCTCCCCTGACAAGCCAGCCCTCCTGGACCCCTGGGACCAGAACAAGGCCAGGGACATCTGTTCTGACTAGTGACATGGCCTTGGGCACTCAGGAGGCCACACACAGGTCTATATCCTCCCACAGACGTGAGACCCAACTCCTCAGATGCAGGGGGTGTTCAGGAAAGCCCTATGTGTGTGTGTGGGGGGGGGGGGGGCGTGCCACTGGAATGCTAGGCCAGAGATGGAGGCTCAGGCCATGACTCTAGTGTAATTACAAGCCTGAACACAGCACAGGCAAGTGTCTTGAATGCTCAGCAGCTGGAAGCACAGAGAGAGTGGTGGTTACCGCTACCAGCAACGTTAATTAATAAAACCAATAAAGAACAGGCCCCATTTGAGGCCATGCTGAACACGATAAACCTGGGCGCCAGCAACATGCCAGGATACAACTGCTCTTGGGGGGGGGGGGGCGGGCTCTGGCTGCCTCCCTCCACTTGACCTAAATCTTAGCTGAAGTCAGACAGACAGACAGCAGAGCCCCCCAGCCCCAGCTGGGACTCACAGCGGGGAGGACTGCTCCCTTTGAGAGCCCTGAGAGCCAGAGCTGTCTGCACGCCTGTCCCTGTATGGGAACAGTGGCAGGTCTCCAGTCTCCATCCTGCATCCTGCATCCAGCTGCTTCTAAGGGCCTGGCCACCACTGCAGGGGCCTGGGGAACCCACCTCTGGGTAGCCAATTTCTTGTTCTGAGGCTCCTTCCCAGGGACCCCCTATCATCCTGTCTCTACCCAAGCCCCCAAGACCCAGAAGCACCTGCTGGTGCCAGGAGGTGCTAGCCAGCTATGCCATTCCCTTGCTTGGCTGCAGGGCTGTGGTACTGGGCAGAGTGGACAGTCCCACAGGGACTGATCGCCCAGGAGTGTGAGGACACATCTGTACCTGAGACAGCCCCCTCCCATGAAGCACTTACTGAGAAAAGGAGGAGTCCAGGCTGAAATCTTCCACGTGTGGCCTGGGGATGCAGAGTGGACCCATCACAGAACACGTGTGTGGGCAAGTGGGCCGAGGGGCTGGGCCCTGAGACCAGGTGGGCGGTCCAGGCAGAGTCCAAGGGCAGCAAGGCATACTTGGCTCCCACGCACCCCTAACCTGTGGAGCCCCTGCCACAGCAGCTGGTGTCAGGACAGGAAGCCCAGCATGCAGGGCGGGTGTAAGCCGGGCCCTCTCCCTCAGTACTGAGGAAGCAACCCACTCATGCAGCCCCTGCACCTCAGCCAGATGGACATAACAACCGCAGTGAGGACAGGACTCCTGCCTGCAGCCAAGGCAGCAGGTAATGGTACACCTGGAGAGTCACCACTCTGCCCCAGGCCCATGTGGGACCTCAGCATCCAGAAATAGCCCTGTCAGCCACAGATCACTCAAGGAAACTCAGGGCAGCAAAAGCAGCCCTTGCATAGGGTTGATAGGGTTGTACAGTTGGACACAACCCACCAGGCTCACCTCTGCCTGGCCTGCACAAGGCTTTCTTGCCCACAAAGCTCAGACTTCTCTTCTATCCCCGTCGGACACATGGCCAGGAGCCTCATTCCTGACTCTCTGCTTCCTGAGGACTAAGGTACACCCCTCCACTAGGCCAGCCCCAGGCATCCTGGCTATGGGTTTTCTCAGACTGGCCAGGGGGCACTGACATCAAGGTTGGTGTGGCCTGCACTGATCAGGAGCCCAGGGAGAGGCTGAAGGGACCAAGGACTCTGGAGGACTAGGCTATGCAGAGGCCAGTCAGGGCAAGGTTGCCTTTGCTGATTGTCTGCTGTCCTGGCCCAGCTCCTCCACAGAAGACTTCAGAGGGCCTTTCTCTTTTAATCCTCAAAGTAACCACTCAGAGAGCCATGGCCCTCAGAGAAGACCACTGACTTCCCAAGGTCACTCAGGCAGGAAGGAAGGAGTTGGCCTGCAGGGTTCAATCAGCATCTTGCAGTGGCCTGTGTTGGGCCCTCACTACGGGATCAGGCTCCCTCCTAGCACCCCAGCCCTAGCAGCTGCTGGTCCCTGGGTGAGCAAACTAGAGGCTGGACACACTCCAGGAGGACTGAGGCCCTGGCTGGGTGTGGCAGTGGTTTGGCAGCTCTGAACAGCACAGGGAAGGCTTAACTGGACCTGAGCATTAGGGCCACTGAGTACTTCCAGCAGATTCTTCATGTTTGTCTGGCTGGGGTTCCTCTCACTGGCCTCAGTGCTGACCAAGCACTGATCTGGGGTTGCAAGACCCTGGCATAGTGTGGATTGCTACAAGGAACCAACTTGCCAGCTTGCAGGTCCAGGTCTGTTGGGAGGGGAAGTCCTGCCCACAGCCCTGGTTCTGCTCCCTAGGACAGACTAGCCTTTCTGTACAGGGCCACTTTGATCTCCTCCTGAGCCCCCCCCTGCATTCACAGCAGTGCCTGGGGGTGACCAAGCTGAGCCCCTCCCCCGAGCACATCCCTCCTCTTTCCATAAGCCCGGATGGAGTTCTACCAGGCACTGCCCTGACAGGGCCCCTCCTCTGCCATGTTACCTGGCCCAGGCTCGTGTTGGGAGGGGCCTGCCATGCAAACAGGTAAAGGGGCCCAAGTGCCCCCCAGGAATGCAAATGCCTGCGGGCAAAGGAACACAGTGCTCTGCCCCCACCCATGCAGACCCCAGCTGCAGACTGGACCCATGAGAATGAGGTCAGCCTCCTGGGTTGACCCTACCAGTTGAGTGAGGAGGTGAGGAAAGAGAAATGGGGTTCCATCTGGAGCACCTAAGCCCGTGGCCCAGTGGGACCTGTCCCAGCAACTAGTGACCCACAAACCACCTGGAACTTCCCTTGGCCACAGTGCAGACCTAACAAACTCAGACTCAGAGCCAGGGCCTCACCTTGGGTTCCTCTCTCTGCCAATAGCTGGGTCAACACACAGCATAAACTGGGCTTACAAGAGAAGGTCTCATCCCTACCTAGAGCAGCCGGTGACAGCAGCCAGATGAAGGCTCAGGATGGAGCCCTGTGTTTCTGCTGAATCCAGCAGAGCCTGAACTGGGGGACAGCAGGACCCCAGGAGAGCAGGGACTTGTGCCTGGAAGAAGCAGGCTCAGTCACCAGGCCCTAGAGAAGCAGCTTCTCTAGGAACCTCTCTGAGCCAGTGAGGGCCAGAGTGCCTGGCTGTCCCCTTTCCTCTGTACCCTTTGAGCCCTGAGTCCCAAGAAATGTTTTAGGGAAGAGGGCTCTGTGCTGAGTCTGGGAACTTCCAAATTCCGGGCCTTGGGGGTGCACAGTGAACATCTGATTAATAGTTGCAAGTCTCAGTGGGGTCCCACATGCAACCAAGGAATCTGCTTATTCTGAGCTGAATTGTGTACCCCAAAGTTCCCATACTGCAGCACTGACCCCCTCCCCAGAACAGTGACTATAATAGGAGAACAGATCTTTACAGAGGTCGTTAAGTTGAAATGGGGTCCCGTAAGTGGCCCAACCCACTGTGATAGAGTGCTGGTAGAAAGAGCTCAGGACACCATCAGGCATGGAGAGTGAAGGCCACACAAGGACATGGGAGAAGATGGCCAGCAGGCTGAGGAAAGAGGCCAGCCCTGCCCACTCCCTGACTTTGCTCCAAAACTACAACAAAATAAATTTCTGTGTTTTAGGCCCCCCAGCCACGCAGCCTCAGCCTACTCACACACCACTTAATGAAGAGCCCTGTATCTCTCCAAAGGAGCAGGAGTGCACCCACCCATCAGGTTAAGCCAGCCATCCAGACAGGCCCATCCTGGAAGTGGAGGTAGGGGTGGGGAGGACACTGAAGCAGGAAGCTGCATAGTGATGGAGATGGGGCACTTCAGAGATGACTTGAACTCAGGGGGCCATCTCAGTGTGAGAGCCACTGGAGTGCACTCCACAGGGGTGCTCTGGGTGGAGTGGGGCATGCAAAAGTGGGGTTTTGAAAACCATGAGAAAGGCCAGCATGTTGGGGCATGAGGGAGTGAGAGGCTCTGTGTGGGAGTGTGGAGGACTGAGTCCACTTTGGTGGGGCAGGGGGAAGAGACAGGCCCCTGGGGGGGGGATACAGGGGCTGCTGGAAGGGTCCAGAGCTTCAGAGAGGGGGAAGGGTCCTGGCAAGGGGGACAGGGGGCTCAGCAGACCGTCTCCTGAGCCCACAAATACCAGGGCAAGTAAGTGTCTGGGGAAGGGGAGGGGCTCTGCCCACAGCATTTGGGCTATGCCAGACCAGGGTCACCAAGAAACCCAGGGTCCTGGGGAGAGCCACAGGACCACTTTGAAGCCCAAGGACCCACCCTATAGAGGTCTCGGGCTTTGGGGGAGATATTAGCAGATGGCTTGATAGCCTGGAATGGAAACAAGAGGACACAGTACAGTACGGGAGGAAAAGGGGTGTGACAGGCAGTCAAGGGCTGGCTGTAAGAGGAGAGGCCCCATAGAGGCTGAGGCTGAGTTGGAGGCTAAAGCAGCAGTGTCCTGAGTAAGACAGTGGACAGAAAGCAAGTGGACAGCTTCCCGAGGTGTCACATGGGGCTGAGGAGGGCTCTCAGAGGGCAGGCTTAGGGCACTTGTGTGTTGGCTGGTGGGAAGGCAGCAGGGGAAAGGGCCCTGGGAAGTCCTGGGTGTCCAAAGCCATGGAGAAAGGGGCTTTGTCCTCAGAACACTTTGGGCCAGCTGCTGCAGGTGTGCAAGTGTAGGGCAGACTCGGCCCAGAAGCCAAGTTGATCCTGGAGTAGCCCAGAGGGCATGGGCTGACAGGTGCTAGAATGCCACGGAGAGAGGCCCTCCAGACACTGCTCCCCCCTCCCCGCCAGCCGCCCTTCCTCGGGTCCATCCTCAGTGGACACAGAGCTGTTGTCAAATCAGGCTCGAAGGGGCTGCATGGATGGGCTGGGGATGAGCAGTGGGAGTGGCCACTTTCTGTAGCGCTTGTCTGGCACAGCTCAAGAACCCCAGCCAGATCTATAACAGGCCCTGCCACACCTCTAGACCTTCTAAGACCCCCAGGCACATCTGAGGACCCTGGTCCTTATCCCTGAAACTGCCCGACTGGGTCTCCAGGTGCCTCCAACTTGGTCTGTAGAATCTTCATTCCACAGCCCACCCTCTGCTCAGGAGCTCAAGACGCCAGGGGCCCACCTCAAAGCCCCAGGAGTACACCTCATAGGTCTTTCTGCAGGGCAGTGCCCAGGGCCTTCTCCACCTTGGATCCCCTCACCTGCCTTCTCTGGGCTGCAGCTTAGATGGGCACAGATTAGGTGTGGCTTGCCTATTCACTGGTTCTGTCCCTCTAGGTTCTCCCCAGCTCCCTCTGCTTGGAAATGTCTCCTTTGCACCCCTCACTGCCTGGCCAGTTCCAAAGGAGCCATTGGGCCCAGGGTGTTGAGGAGTTAGAAGGAGCCCTAGCACCTTACCCACTAGGCTCCTGGGCTCTAAAGTTCTGTCTAGAATGAGGGTCCTCATTGCCCCCACCCACCCAGGTCACATATTCTAACTATTCTTCAGTCTCACATGGAGACGGAGAAGCAAGGTGCAGATCCAAGAATTTGGGGAGCCCAGCTAGGGGAGGTGGGAGAGACCAAGGCTGGCCCACTAGGGGCACTCTGGGCAGGTTTGTGTCCCTCACTGTGGACATACACAGGCAGCAGGCTCCTCCCATCCACCAGTGGTTCAGTCCTGGTGGTGGCAGAGACCTCCTTCTGCCTTGCTGCCTTTCCATTAGTGGAAAGGGCCAAGGACTTGTGACTAGGTAGGGAACGCTAACCCTGACTGGTCCTGAAGGGTGACACAGGCATGCAGGACAGGGATAGCAGCAGCAGGACCAGAACCTCCCTGTTCTGGTCTGGCCTGGAAACTGCCAAGTTCCTAAAGCACGAAGTCCTTCCCATGCTGGGAACCTGCCTTGGCTTTCTACTGCTCATCTCCAGTGCAAACACTGCAGCTGCAAACTTCAGGCAGGTGCTTCCCCAGCCCAGCTGTGCAGCAGCTCCCTTCTCTCTACCCTCAAAAGGAGGCTGGCAAGGGCCCTGCACTTGGTGGCTGCTGGGAATGGAAAGAGGCCACCCCTGAGAAAGGGTCAGCAGCATGGTTTGTGGTCCATAGGGACAAGGGCAGGGTGAGCAGAGGGGAGGGCTTCCTGGGGGAGGTGACGGAGGCTTCCATGCTCACTGGGGGCTCAGATGCAGACTGGACAGGATGGCAGTCCCTGTGGCCTGCCCTTCCAGAGCCAGGCTGGCCATCAGTGGAGTTTTAGGAATCACTGGCCCCATGGTGTCCAGGAAAAGGAGGGAGAGAAGAGGAATGGGTCCCCAGGGCCTTGGCCAGCACTCACTGCTCTCCTGCCCTAAGCTATCCATTAGCTGTGGGAAGACCCTGAACAGTCTCTTCTGGCAAATGGGGAAGCAGCCTTCCTCCCAAGGTGCTGTGAAGATCAGAAACTGGGTGTACGGGATGGGGAAGGCCAGGACACTCGTGGGCAGGGGGAGGGGAGAGAGGCGCCCCAGGCCCTTGGTCCAGCCATCTGTCAGGCCCAGCCTCTGCCAACCTCTGGCAGCCTTGACTCAGCCCTGCAAACCCCCACCCCAGCTTTGTCCCTTGTTGTCCCTGTGGCTGGAAGGCCCTAACAACTCCTGCTCCTTCCTGAAGGACCAGCACCAGGGAAGCCCAACTCTCTTGGCTTGGCCTCTCCTTTCTACCAGGCACAGACTTCATGCCACTATGTGCCCACACCAGGCCAGGTCTGATTCATTCTCGTTTCCCCCGCAGCATCCGGCAGGGCTCCTGGCACAGGCAGGTGCTGGCTAGGGATTTTTTGCTGCAGATGAGACTTCTGTGTCCTCATCCGTGAAATGGGGTGCTGTGTCCTGTCAGGTGCTTGCCTAAGGCTGGAAAGGGGCTGAGTGGTCCCTGTCTCTGTGGGGTGGGCCCCCTCCCAGGTTGGCCTCCTCCACTCTGGCTGCTGCAGGCTCCAGGCACCAGGCATTGGCTCTGGGCATGCCCCTGGGGGCTCCCACAGGATGCCTGACAGCCTCCTAGCACCCTTTGCTGTGCAGCCTTCTGCAAGCCCCCTGCTCTGCCTGGGCCTATGCTGCTCACCTCTGAAGTGCCTGTCTCCCCACCAAGTGCCCTGGAACCAACCTGAGTGGGGCTCCCGTGGGACAGAGTACGGGCAGGGTCCGAGCCACCTGGTACATAACTCAGGTCCACTTCCTCCCGTCTTACCTGCAGGCCCACTGTGCTCAGCCTCTAAGCAGGGGACTGGGGGCAGGGTGTCTCAGAGGTTCCCCAGGACTGGCTGGAGCCAAGGTGGTCAAGGCACCTGGGTGAGGGTTGGGAGGGCAGATCCGAGCCTCACCCCACCCCCTCCTAGGCTGCAGGCAGAGCGGCAGGTGCAGTGAGGTGAGCAGAGACCCTGCGAGAGCGAGCGAGCGAGATGCTGCGAGCGAGATGCAAAGCCCCTCCCGGCGCGGCGCTGCGGGGTCCCAGGCCCGCCCCTACCTCTGGCCCACGTCGCTGCCCACGGAGCCCCCGCCGCGGGCCGGCAGCAGGGGGCTGAGCCCGTGCGGTTCCTCGGGGGCCGAGGCGCCGGCCGGGGCGCCCTCCGGGCCCGCCTTGCCCTCGGACGGCGAGCGAGGCAGCTTGGCCCGCGCCATCCTGCGGGAGCGCTCGGCACGGGAGGCGGTGGCGGGGGCGGCGCCGGGCGCAACCATCGCGCTCCGCACGCGTCCCCCCCCCGCGCCGCAGTGGAACAGTCCGGGGGGGTGGGGAGGGCGCCGGCTCCGTATCTTGTGCCCCCAAGCAGGCCCCAGACTCAGTCCCGACCAGGATACTCCAAGGAGGACGCGGCACCAGGGGCACCGGGTACCTGGCCGCCTTACACCAGGAGTAACAGCAATGGTGATAATGACAGTTACCTCACTGGGGGAATGGGAGGAATGGGGCAGGTGACAACTGGTGGCCCACCTCAGGAGCAAGAGCTGCTGGAGAGTGGGGGGAGCCATGCCTGCTTGGCATGTGCTCACATCACAGCCCTCCTGTGGGCCCTAGGTCTTGCTGCTCATGATGGGAGGCTCAGAGTCCCCAGTCTGGGTGCCTGCCCAGGTGAGATGGGTACTCCCATCCCTACCAGGTGGGAAATGGGGGGGGTGCCTATCCTCCCTCCTACAGGCACTCAGCGTCCTCACCATTTCCCCATTTCCTACCCCCAGAGCTGTCCAGCACCCAGCAGGGATGGGGATGGGGTGGCGGTGGGGGGTGACGACTCAGTTTCTGGTGTACTCTGAGGCACCTAGCAGAGCCGCCCACTAACACAAGCAGATTGAGCAGGCTATACAGATTTTTGCCCATTTTGCAGAGTGGAGAAACAGGTGCTGGTTTCCCCAGGAAACTGAAGCGGGAAGGAGCAGGGCAAAGACTTGAACCCAGGACTGGCTGATTCAGAGATGGCTTGTCCTGTGGCTTTTCTTCACAGGTGAGGCTCCAAGTGGCTTGCCCAGGTAACAGGCAGGTAAAAACCAGCAGGTGTCAGCACTGGGAGATCTGGCTGCCCTGAAAACCAGCTTCGACAGATCCACACCTGTCCTGCACAGCTGGCTGCTGCAGCTCCAAGGCACAACTAACCTGCCCAGACTCTGACCCCAGGCTCACCCTGTGACCTGCCAACAACTACTGCACTGCTGGGGGAGTGTCCTGGCTGGCCACAAACTTACACCAAGAGCTTTCAAGAAATGGGGGTCACTCCCCCCCAGAAATGCTTCACCTTTAGCTGGACCATCTATCCCTGATCTCCCTGAGCCCCAAGGGTCTGTGCAAAACCAGACAAGAGCCCAGAGCTCTCCTCATGTGCCCATACATCCAGAAAGGATTCTGAGTGTAGCCTCAGGCTCATCAAGGAGTGGTCACCCCCGCTGTAACACTCCAGCAGGAGCTGGGCTCCTGTGAGGAGATCCAGGCACAGGCTGTGCTCTGTTCCATCAGGGGACCCATACACTGTGCTACCAATGTGTTCAGGAAATGACCAACTAGCTGGCTCTCCCAATACCTGGCCCAGCTCCAGGTTCCCTCCTGGAAAACCACTGCTTGGGGTCAGCAAAAACTCATGTGTGCATTGCCCAGAAGGCACTTTATGGCTCCTGCTGGCCCCAGAGGAATGAGGTGTTTGTGCCCACCAAGCACAGGGAGGCCCCCTTCACACTTTCTGAGGAGCAAAGAAGCTGGGGCCTCCCAATGGTGTGCTGTTCAATGAGACTCACACTATGACATACATAAACAAAACTGAAAGACAGCAGAGCCTGGCACAACCAAGAGCACTGTCTACATGGGGCTGCAGTGCAGAGAAAACGCTCGAAGGATATTAGGGTGCTCACCCACAGTCACCCCAGGAGCAGGGTTGGGGGATAATGTGTGAGAGCATCAGCACTGCAGGGCTCCACATTTACAAAGAGAATGTGCTTGCATCTCTGAGCAACAGCAGTGATCCACCATGGACATGGACACCATGTCTGCAGAGCACAGGAGGGTAGCGGCCGACCACCTGTCCCCAGAGGGTCTGCTCAGCTGGCCTGTCCATGATGGAGTGCTGTCTTTTTCCATCTTGTTTTCTGAGAGTGCAATGGCTCTTCATGGGTCTGGGGTTAGAGTCAAGCGACAGATGAGAAGAGGAGGCTGACATTTCTTTGGCTGGCCAATGGGGCTGGCTAGGTGAGTCTGGGGCAGGTGGATGGGGGACCTTCTCAACTTACTGCTGCATCATGAGGGTTAGGCCTGGTTTATTTTGAAGATGACTGCCCCCTCTTGCCACAGAGTCAGCTCTCTCTCTCTGTCTCTCTCTCTCTTAAGCAGTGGCCTCAGACTCTTTGGCATCTGGGCACAGTGGGGAGTGTCCATCAGGCAGGGCACGCAGCCTGGAGCTTGGCAAGGAAGGAGGGCAGGCATCCGGCCACAGATTTGAGGTCCATGGACCTTGGACAGTTTTGAGCCCCAAGGCTCCCCAAGACGTCTTAGAGGCCCAGGAATAAATGCTAATCGCCCTTGTATGAGCCCCACAGGGAGCAGCTTTGTCCAGCCTCCTGTGCTGAGGGGGACGGGGACTGGTGGAGGACAGAGCTGCAGGGAACTGTAGCACATGGGAAGGTGGCACTGACTGTACTTCCTGTAGATGGGGTAGGGAGGGACAGCCTCAGGCTGTCCTGTGAGGAAGTGGATGACAGAGGCAACAAAATGGGGAGGACGGGAGCAGTATGAGGTGGATCAAGGCATCCATTTTGGACACTCTCCCAGTGTCTGCTGGATGCCTGAGACTGCTGTGCTGGAGAGGGACCCATCTGATCGCCTGCTCAGCACTGGGATAGGAAGGAAGCCCCAAGGCAGCTGGTGTTGCCCCAAGTGGGTGAGGACCACAGGGCTGGGCAGTATAATGGCTACAGGTGTGAGAGTAGGTGTGACATCCCCAGGTGTAAGATCTGCCCCAGGAGCTTCCCAAACTCACAGGAGATAAATGAACGTAGTAAAAGACAGCAACCAGTAACTCAGACGCCAGCAAGGACAGCGCAGCCTGGTCAGTGTCACAGACATCCCCAAACCATTTAGGAGACATAGGGGAAAGGCAGGCTATATGGCTCCCACCCCACTCCCACCACTGGAGGCCAAACTGAACAACTTAGGGTCCTGGCAATCCTCACTCACAACCGCATGTCCTGACTTGCACTTTCATCCTGCTGGGGAGACATCTGGGCTATTCCTCAGAATAAGACCACATCCCAGATCACCCCCAGAAAAGGGCATGGAGCTCCAGGGTGTTCCTGGCTGCATGGTGTGGAGCCTTCCCTATGTTCAAGGCTCTGAGATGGTGGTGCGCTTACATGCAGGCTGTGGTGAAGGAAAAGGGACAGAGGTGGGGACACAACAGCCAAGAGGTAGAAGAATCCCAGTGGCCATAATAGGTAACGACAGGCAATGGGGTCCATCCACACCATGGATCAGTGCCTTGCCCAAGGCAGGAAGGAAAATCTGACACCTGAGCCAACAGGGATGTACCCAAGGCCATCATGGTGAGAAATGAGTGAGTCACAGAGGGACAAACCCCGGGGGATACCACTTACATGAGCTCCCCAGAGTCCTCAAATCCACAGAGACAGGAAGAGCTGGGGAGGGGCCGGGGAGAGTCAGTGTTGATGAGGACAGACATCGGTTTGGGAAGATTTCAGAAAGTTCTACGGATGGATGGTGGTGGTGGCTGCACAACACTGAATGTGCTTAATGCGCTGAATGTACATTTAAAAGTGGTTAAAATGTTCTGTTTTTTGCCTTAACTAAGATAAATATATTTGAAGAAAAGAAGGAAGGAGGAAAAGGAGGAGAGGAAGGAAAGGAGAAAGAAGAGAAAAGGGAAAGACGGAGAACCAGGCTGTCAGTAAAATCTAACCCCAAGGCAGAAGAAAATTCCCAACGATCTCCAGGTTCAATAGAAGGAGCACTTAGAAGAGCTAAGTGCATTCATCGCCACGGACCCAGGTATACGGAAGACTATATAGCGCCCCGGATCCCAGGAGAGCACAGACGTCATCCCTGTTATCACCATGTGAATCCAGACCAGAACCAGAAGAGACACAGTTGGAATCGTGTTACTGACTCAGACAGACAGATGGCTGTGACCACACAGTGGAGGCAGACACTGATCCAGGCACCACAGAAAAGTGGAGACCACTGTTGCTGAAGGGTCCTCTGGGCTCGAAGCACTTCAAATACATTCAGAAAGCATTTAGAAGCATACTGACGAAGCAAAGGAGAACTGTGTGCTGAGTTCCAGTGAAATAAATTGCAGGACACACTACTCAAAGTTATTGACTCTCCTTAATCTACTGAGCTCCAGGGAAAAAGAAAGAGCGCTTCAGGGAAGCAAGATGAAAGAGGCATCACCTGTGAGGGGCAGCGTGAGCTGCAAGGAACTAAGCACAAGTGGATGATGGTCCCAGGAGGATCAAGTGCTAAGAAAAAGGAAGGTGAGACGAGGACTGTTATACCCAGCCAAGATGTCACCCAAGTTCATAGACACAAGGAGATATCTGAAGTGGGGTAACAAACGAGAATGAGGCACACACACAGATGCCCTTCGTGGGGGGAAAAACAACCTCCCAGGTGAGTCATAGCCAACTCAAAGAAACACCAAAAGCAAGGAATTCCAGGATGGAGAAGGCATGGTGAATGGCTGTGTGGTCAGCAGGATCTCGTGTAAGTGGATTTACAGCAAGTGTTAGATAATTATACAGAATCTGGTTACTGAACAGATTGTAACGATTTTAAGCCTTGGCGGAGTAAAGAGAACAATATAATTAGCAAACATTGGGGGTGTGCAGGGTGCTGTGATCCAAACTAAAGATGCTCTGAGCCAGGATTGTGGACCTAGCACCCTCCCCACTGGAAGGACAGTCTTTGGGGAAGGGCTGATTGATACTCAGGCAGGGAAGATCTGCGGGCACGGATGATTGAGCTTCACCAGAGAGCAAGGGCGTTGCTTCAGCTTGGCACTGGGACTTGTGGAAGGGTCCAGAGGCCAGCTGGAAGGGCCCCCACTGGCCAAGGTGGGGACAACTGAGCGTGGGAGAAGACAATGACTCAAACATGGTTCACTCACGCACGGGCCTCTCTGGCTGCTATAACCAATCACCACAAATGTAGTGACTGAAAACAAAACATGTACATTGTACAGTTCTGAGGTCACAAATTCTGAAATCTGGGTATAAGCAAGGTTGGCTTCTTCCCGAGGCTCAGAGGAGAAAGTTTCTCACATTTTCCAGCTTCCAGTCTCCACCTGCATTCCTCAGCTTGAGGCCCCTGCTTCCCCTCACTTTGACCTCTGCTTCTATTGTCACCTCTCCCCTCTGACTCTGCTCTGACCCTCTTGCCTCCCTGTTATAAGGTCCCCATGATGGCAGTGGGCCACCCAGAGGGTCCAAGGTGATATCTCATCTCAAGGGCCTTAACTTAATCCACTGCAAAGTGCTTCTGCCATGCTTGGTCAGGGACTCACAAGTCTGCAGGATTAGCACATGGACACCACTCTGTGTAACTCCAGAGTCAACACTTGATGCTCTGAAAGAGGAATCTAGAAAAACACCTCTTGCTGCAGTGTGAGGTGGTCACTAAACGTCGTTTCTTTGAGAACTAGCTATTAAAGACAGGGTGGATGGTGTTTCAGGAGTAACTACATTTTGGGGGTGCACACTTTCTCCCTGAGGAAGCCAGAGCACTACTTCCAGAAAAACAAGGCTAAAATTCATGGAGGGAGAAACACCAAGAGCATCTCAGGCCTCTGGGGAATGGCGGGCTCAGATAAGGATGTTTAAAGGAGCTAAGCTAAAATCCCCAGATGCACGGTGGAGAGGGAACAGGTTGTTCTCACAGTGACTGGTCAGCTTGAGGTGAACTGCTTAGTGAGCCCATCCTGTCATCTTTAATGGCCCAGAGGCAATGTGCAGATCACACAATATTCTTTTGCCTAATCAGGCAAGTTTGGTCCAACATGAAGTCAGAGGAACAAGCTGAACCACCATGAAGAGGCCACTCGACACACAGACAGCAGGACATTCTGCAGGGCTGGAGGCTGGAGCGTTTGCTACACAGCCATATAGCAAACCTCTCCCTGCCCTGAAGCAGGCACTGTTACTTCATGGATCTGTCCTCAGAGGGCAGGTGTGGCTAAGCTTGGGTTTCTGCTTAGGGTCTCATGAGGTTGAAGTTCAAGTGCCAGGAACTCTGGAGAAGAACCCACTTTCCTGGGCCAGAGTATACAGTCAGCACATGTGTAGTACACAGGCCCACGACAGGGGTTTGCTAGGGACTTGGCTCCCATGATTATGGAGGCTGAGTTCCCCTACAGGCATCTGCAGGCTGGAAAACCTGGGTGCCAGCAGCAAGGCTTGACCCAAGTCAGAAGGCCTCAAAATCCATCACCATCTCAGAGTGTGCCTCCTGTTCTGCTTGTGTTAAATCTCCCTGGTTTCTGTTTTAAGGTTTTCATACTTGTTTTGGAGTAAAATATGTATAACATAGAATTTACCATTAGAGACATTTTTTGCCTCCCTTTTTTTCAGTGTTGTGGATAGGCCTCATGCCTCTTAGGCAAGTGCTCTACCATTGAGAGACACCCCTAGCCTTTGCCTCCCTCTTACGAGGACACTTGTGACTGCATTTTGAGACCCACCAGGGTAATCTGTCCATCTCAAAATCCTTCATTGAATCACATCTTCAAAGTCATACAAGGTCACAGACTCAGGTTCCAGGGATTAGGGATGTGGACATCTTCTAAGGATTGTTCAGGGACCTGGGAAGGGTCCTAGGCAGATTCCACAGCAACCTGGGTGGCTTTTGGCTGCAGGCGGATGTTAGGGCATGACCTGCTGAGGAGGGTACCTTGTAGGGCTAGGCACCCTGTGCTATGGGGAGTGAGGTGGGAAGGCAGAGCTGCTTTTTGCATGGATGGGGGTGGGGGTGGGGGTGCTGCATGGCCTGATGCCACATGTCCCTCCAAGGGCATTGCAGTCACAGCCAGGCACAGGAGGGGACATAGGACCAGGTTCTCCTCCCCTCTGTCTGGTCCTGGTCAGTCTCTCTGGAAGAGGCCCCTGCAGAACAATGGGACTCACGAGGAGGAAAGAGTTAAATAGTGAATTAATTAACTAGGTAGCAGGGCTGGGGTGAGGCTTTTGGAGTTGACCAGGGTTTTGGAGGAGAGCTTTACCTGCCTTCCTGGGGTTTGTGAGGTGGGCACATGCAGATAGGAAGAGGAGCCTACTTGGGCTTGGCATGGGGGAGTGGTGAAGGTGGAGCTCGGACTGGAGCACTCAAAGGCTTGGGGTCCCAGAGTGCAGCCCTACCCATGTACTAAGCAACAGAAGCTGGGAGGGGGGAAACTCCTGGGCTCAGATCCTCACCTGGCAGCCTTCCCAGGCCAGTTGGCTTTGCTCTCAGGGGACTCCTGTCCCTGGGTGTCTAGCTCTTCATTGGGGTTGAGGCCTAGGGACAGCTACCCAGGGCCCTGCCAGGCTGGGGTCTACCCTGGACCTACTGGTTGATGGCTGCCCTGCCCAGCACAGAGCTATGGAGATGAGAGTCCTGTGTCTGTCCTCAGTCTGCCCTATAGCACCTCCATCTACCCCTCCCCTCCAAGCCTGGACAACTCCTGACCTCCCGCCCCAACTGCAGGCCTTTCCCCACCCCCTGGAAGGCCCTGGGGGTTTAAGGAATGGGGGTTTTCCTTGGCTGCAGAACAACTTCCTTCCAGGACTATCACGGGGTAAAGGTCAGGAGGATGCAGCCTCCATCCCCAGCAGGGTGGCCCTCACCCGCTGTTCCTATGAGGTGGCCAGTGGGGGAGACTCCTGCTTGATCTGACCTTGTCCAGCACAGGCTGCTCCCTTCTCCTGACTCCCACAGCAAGTTCCAAGGCCTCTCTTCATTCTTTTCTGCTTTCCAGTGTATTTCCAATCAACTTAGAACCCACCCAGGAAGACAGCCCAGCCCAAGGACGGGGCTGCCTCATTAGTAGATGCTATCTCCCAGAACTGGATTTATATCTCAAACCCAGCAAGGGCAAGGACTGCCTGCATGGTGTCTAATGCAGCACGCTCCCACAGCCTCACGCTGGAAATCTCATTAGTGACCCCTGGGTCACCAGCTTCTCGGTGCTGCCCCCCAAGACACTGCACCCTTTGATGGAGGGTATCTCAGTATCCTGGGGCCACCATAACAAAGTACTACCAACCCCAATGCCTTGAAACAACAGGACTGTTCTCTCCTGGTTCTGCAGGTCAGAGGTCCAGAATCGAGAGGCTAGCTGGTTCAGGCCACTCTAGCTCTGCAGCCCTCAGCTACATGGCTTCAGCAAGGTCTGCCTCAGAGAGCTGGTCCCTATGCTGGCAATTGTGTTTGTCCCCTTAGCAGCCCGAGAGGCTGCTGCCCGAAAGAGGGCTTGTAGTCTTGACCTTATGTGTGTGGCTGATTTAATAAAGGCCAGTGTGGGGCCAACACTGGGCCACCTGATCACTGCTGCAGTGTGGGGAGGAGAGAGCTATAATTGGAGGATCTCTTGGGATTAGGCAGCATTTGGTAGAGCCCGTGAGGTCAAAGGATTTGAAACCAAAGCACTACACAGTCCCGAGGGGTTCCCACTAGCTCTCTTGTGGTGTCCTGTCTCTCCTTTGGGGCCTCCTACGGACTGACTTGTGTCCCTCCAAGCTCATATGCCAAAGTGCTGACTCCCAATGGAATAGTCTAGGAAGTGATTAGAATTAGATGAAGTCCTGAGGTGGTTCCCTTGAGGGAAGACACGGGAGAGCAGTCTCTCCCATGTAGTGCAGCCAGCAGGTGGCAGGAGCCCAATCTGCCCAATCTGGACTTGTGCCTCCAGGACTATGAGAATAAGGGTCTGTGGTAGAGCCACCCACCTGTGGCATTCTGTGATGGCACCCGAGCTGACTAAGACAAACTGCAGAGATGGTCCCCTCCTGTTTGTATTCCAAATGGAGGAGCCCAGGATGGTGCAGATGGAACTCTGCAGGACGGAATCATGGGAGCTACACTTCCACACCCAATCACGGTCTCCATGACCTGGCAGATGCCGGCCCCCCTCTCACCGGAGGAACCTGAGTTCTGTTCTATGCCAATTCAGGAGGAATCTGATTTTGAATCTTGCACAGGAGTCCCTGGGGTGTGGGCTTAGGGAGCAAAGTGATGTGTCCAGCTGCATCACCCCAGGGGAGGAGATGAGGAACACAGTCCCTAGAGACACAGGATCTGCCCTCTCAAGGTGTCTTTCAGCATCCCCAGAGTGGACATGGGGGAGCCAGAGCTGCTTCCCCTCACAGAAGCACTAGTATGCTCTGTGCACCTCCTAGGTTCCCAGCAACCGAGGACATGGGTCCCAGGGCACAGCTCAGTGCCCACAGCCCTGTGAGGTAATCGATGGCCCATACTCCACAACTCCACATCAGAGAGGTTACATGGCCTCTGCATCCCCCGCCCTGAGCCAAGGCCCACCCACAAGCCCCTGCTCCCTGCTAAGGCCCCAGGGGATGATGGAGGACAGACACAGCCCCAACGCTGAATCAGCCCTGGACCTGGAGAGTGACTGCAAAAGTCCTGACACACATTTCACTCACTCAGGATGCCTGAGAACACATAGAATAGTCCAGAGCATTTCAGACCCATACATACCCATTCTTCCTGCTCAAACTGGGCCTTGATTCAATCATGCAGGCTAAACGAAGAGGGTATCCAAGAAGGACGGCAGGACAGGGCACACAGGGTTAGCTCTCAGAGTCCATACAGCAAGGCTATCCTCCAACCAGGCAACCCTCAGCCTCACCTGGGCCTTCCCACACCATTTCCCTGGCTGACTGAGTCCCTGAGGCCTGTAGGTTTGTACTGGGCAGGCCTCAGCCTTTGCAGGTGAGAAGGGCCAGCGTCAGGATTTGGATTCTACCTTGCTCCCAGGCTTCCTGGGGTGATCTAGGCAGAGCCACCAGCCTTGCCTTGCCTGTCAGGCCTATGCAGAGCAGAGGAAGGTCCTAGGCAGAGTTTTAAATATAACCCCTGGGGAGGTCACACCACCTGGTATTTTCCTGAGCTCAGCAGTCCTTGGTGGGATAAAAGCCAGGGAGCTGGTGCCATCCACAGGGGCAGAAACAGGGACACTCAGCCTTTTCCCAGGCCAGCTCACCTCAGCTTCCAGTCCTACCCTGGATCCTTGGCATATTGTCACCCTCCGTGGCTGTCCTTTGCTGTGACAGATCCCATCTCAGGTCCCATTGTTCCACTATGCCATGGCACATGTGAGGCTCTGGCCACTGGGAACCTCAGGCTCAGACTGTGGTAGGGACACTCTAGCCCTTCCTGGGGTCCCCAGGACAGGACATGCATTGCAGATCCCGTACCTCTATCCTTCTCTACCTGCCTCAGCCCTCACCCCCTGCAACTCTGTGACTTGTTCTCCAACCTCCACTACCCCTAAAATCATCACTGTCCACCTGTGCTCTCAGCTGTGTGTCCTCCCCCACATCCTACCCTCACCCCTGTCCTCCCTCCTGCCAGTCCCTTTTCCATGTCAAAGCCCAGACCATGCCTGATAATCTGCACCTACCAGTGGGGAATCTGGGGGCAGGTGGGCTCCCAGCCAGAGCCCAAGGCTGGCGGGATGGTGCAGGTGCAGACTGGCCCACCCCCAGCATCCCCAGAGCACATCCAAAGGATCACCAACAGTGCCCCCCGCCCCCCAGAGCTGTGAAGGCCTTCACACACTCTGGTCCTGGCATCCTTTGGGCACCTGGGGCTGGTTCTGAGGCCCTGATACCAGCTAGCTGTCCTGAGGGAATGTCCAGAGAGCTGAGCACCAGCAGGGCTGCCCAGCAGAGGCAGAGCCTGGGCAAAGCTCTCCTAAGGAAGGGCCCAGGCTCCCCACTCTGGTGCAGGCTGAACTGGGGATGGGGCAGGATGGTGCAGGAGGGGTGGGGACAGAGAGGAGGTGTGGGCATGGCCAGGATGATGGAGGCTCCCAAGAGGCAGACAGGCAAGAGTGGGTGGGAAGGGCACTTAATGGGCATCCAGCTATCTGAGGCATTTGGCAGGCCTCAGAGAACCAAGTTCCTCTCCACACCCAGCTACGTCTAGTGTTGAAACTGTTCGTTATTAACAATCGTGAGTGGCTTTGAGAGCTGGCTGTCCCTCAAGATGCCCCACTATGACTCCTGCTTGGAGGCCTGGCAGGCCTTCATCCCATGAGAGGGTGGGGTGGTTCCTGTGGGGCAGTCTGAGTTACTTTGTTTCTACTAGCCAGGCAGTAAGCTAGGGTGCCAGCAGGGCCAGTGGAGGGGCTCCAGGACCTCTCAAGCCCCACCTGCTCCTTCCTGCATCAGCAGGGCTGCTGGCCCTGCCCCTGACAATGTTGGCCCTGCCTGTCTTCCCACTTCTTACTGGCTGCAAGGAAATATTCAGTGCTATCACCTCCAGAGGAGTGAGTCAAGCTCTATTCTGTTGTCAGAGTGCTGAAGACAGCTGGGATGGGGTCTTCTGGGACTGCGTCCCATCTGCAGGCCTGCTCTAACTCCTGGGGGACTCAGACCCCTGAGGAAGCTTCCCTGGGGCAGCACATAGGGCAAATCCTGGGACAAGCTTCTCGTCCGCCTGGAGCCCAGCAGTGGGCAGAGCTCCCCACCACCCTCCTGGCCTGTACTTGGAGGGGGACCCTGACTTCACCTCTATCTGTGGCTCTATAGTCCCCATGATCTGCAGGTCCCCAGGGTACACAGGAGGGGTAGCTTAGACAGGGAGGGGGCTAGGGCCTCCTTACACTGCCCCTTGGGCTTGTGGGGCAGAGGGTGATGAAATGTCTAGGAAGGGCAGGGGCCCCAGAGCCCTGACCCTGCAGGGTCCAGTCAGCTTCCTCCGACTGCTGCTCCCCGGGAGGTCCCAGGACAGGGCCCGACTGACAAGGGTTCACCTAGGACTGCATTAGCCTCCTGAAGGTGATTATTTCTCAACACTTCCCATCACAGGCTGTGTGGAGCATTCAGTCCCCTCAGGAGAGGCCAGCATGGCAGCCCGGCCTCATTTGCCCACGTGGGCGGCTGAGCTCCTGCCTCCCCAAGGCCGTTGAGGCTGTGGTGACTCATGGCAAGTGGCTTTATTCCCCTGGAGAACAGGAAGCCCACGGCCCTGCCGCCTGCTCACAACCTGCCAGGAGTTGGGGTGCTGCTCCCCCACACCTCACAGAACCCACCCTGGGCTACAGCAGGGGAGAGGACAGGGCTAGCTCCATGCTGAGCATTCACTCTGTACCTGCACTGTGCTGAGGGAAGGAGTCTTTCTGCCCCTTGCCTCTGGGGGGGAGGGCGAGAGAGACAACAAGCACAGCTCACTTCCCCAGACACCCCCTTGGCTGAGACCACTGCCCAGGGTCCTGAGAGGTTCTGTGCTGTTCTATTTTAGCACAATGGCCCCATCCCAGCCTCTCACTCTCCTGGAAGCTCTGGAGAGTTCCTAAGAGCACACTGGGCTCACCTGCAGGTGTGACAGGTGGCTTTTCTTGGCTCCTCTGGCTCCCCATGCCCTCTTAGATGCTGAATTCATGCCCCTTCCCCATCCCAGGCAAAGTGTCCTCAGCACCTCCCACCACTGCTGCCCAGGTCATTGCCATACTTATAGAGAGGTCCTATAGGCCAGACAGGACTGTATAGACTACATCCTTCACTCTGGGAATCAGTGATGCTACCTAGGGTAAAGGGACAAGTGCCAAGGATGAGAAAGGAGAGCGAGGAGAAGATGGATGAGGCTCCTTGTGCAGGAGTGCTGGCAGGGTCCTCCAGCAGCCCCCAGGGGAGGGGATGGTTTGAGAAAGCCAGGAAGTTCTAAAACACAGGGGCTTCCTCTCACGGTGACGACAATGCTCTGGAGTCATCCCAGCATTGTGAGGGACTCAGTGTCACAAAGGGTAAATTGTATGTTTCACGTGTTTTATCACAACTGAAAAACCACAGACAGGTCTAGGACTCAGAGACAGAGTCAATGGCAACTTCCCATGCCCTGGAATAAGGGACAGTTCTCACCAGGCAGACACATGCCACCCTATGGCTGGTAGTGGAAATGTTTGCCCTCCACTCCTGGACGTCACCAGTGATCAGGAAACCAGGGCATCATCGGGAAAACACGTTTTCTTCCTGGCCTCAGAGGAATTTCCCAGAAATTAACCAAATCCTGGCTGAGCAGTCACCCAGGGGGTTAATGCCAACATGGCCAGATGTCCAGCACATGGGTTGGGCCTTGGAAAGCCCCAACCCTGCCCTTTATGGGAAGGCGGAAGAGCCCCTAGTCACAAACACTAGGGCCAGCCTGTCGGTCTCTCCTTCTGCTTGAGAAGGGAGTTACTAATCTCTTCACCAGGGAATCTGTTCTTAGATGAGTTTGTTATTACCGCACTCAGTTCAGTAGACAAAAGATCACTGACTCCTAGGTTCTAAGTGGATAAAGGCTTTGGGATCTGTCTCTCCTCCTGGCTTGACTGGATTAATACAACCGAACACCACGGGAGGTCTGTCAGGACCTTCCATTTCCAGCCGGCAAAGCGATTTTCAAGATCACTCTTCACCCAGCTAGCCTCCGTAAGCAGTCTCCACACACTGACCTATTCACAGGCACGATTTCTTCTCCAGCTGCAGTTGGGCAGTGGGTTGTTCTGAGAGCTCAGCTTGTGCCCTGTCAATCTGCAGCTTCCTGTGCTTTGTGCTAAGTTGAATAAGTGCATCGCTGGAGGAAAGTGCAGCCCAGGCCAAGACGGGGTGTGTGTGTGTGTGTGTGTGATCAAGCCTTTCAGAGAATGACAGACGGGCCCCCACACACACACTGAAGGAGAGGCTCTGATCCCAGACCCTCGAAGCTCCAGTCTGCCGAGTCTTCCACTTGCAGGCATGCAAGCCTTTTGCCTCCCTGGAGGCTGACAGAGCCAGAACACTGGGTGTTTACCCAAGACAGCTATTTGGAGAAAAGGCAGAGAAAAGCAACATTTCTTTCCAGCTTCCTGTCAGCCCCTCAGCCCATGAGTTATTCCCACGGTCTCATCTGCGTCCTTTACAGAAAGACAGGGTGCAGTTTGCTTTCTTGCACCAGAGTGTTTGCAGCAAGGGAACGCTGTCACTCTAAGTAGGTGACCACGCATGGGTTTGAAGGACGCTGTCCCTCAGTGAATAATTAATAAACGATCACAGCCTAAGTCTGGAGGACACCGGCCCTCAGCCAGACTGCCAAGCTCCGCCACCCGGCTCTTCTGGCCTTGGCATAGCCCCCAAATCAGCAGAGCCTTGGGGTTTGTGGCTGGGAGAAGCACGCTCCGGACCCCAGGGACCCCCAAGCCGGCCTCCAGGACGACTCCCCAGCACCGAGCATCCCGCGCCCTCCTCCAACCCCCCTTCAGGAGAGATGCTCCCCCTGCCCCAGCCCACCCGAAACTTCTCCTCCTTCCGGGAAAGTTGAAGGGCGCGGAGGCTGCGGGGACGCGCGGGGCTCAGCACCGCGGACAGCTCCGCGCGGCCCGCGGCCGGACCCCGGCCGGGCCTGACCTACCTGTCGTCGTTCTGGAAGGACTGGTCGCCCAGAAGCAGGTCCCGGAACCGGTACCGCGGCGGCAAGGGCAGCACCTCCGTGTCCAGGTCGTTCATCGTGAGGCTGGCGGTGTCCAGGAGCACGTCCCCGCGGCCGCCGTCCCCCGCGCTGGGCCGCCTGCGGGCACGCGCCCGCGCCCCTCAGCCGCCCGCGCCCCTCAGCCGCCCGCGCCCTCGCCGGACGCGCGCAGCCCCCCGCCCCGCCGGAGCCGCGCAGCTCGGCCTCCGCGACCCCCGGGGGGCGGGGCGGAGGGGCGGGGCCTGGCGGCGCGGGGCGGGGCCTAGCGGCGCGGGGCGGGGCTCCTGCTCAAGCGGACCCTGGGCGTTTTGTAGGTGGGAGCCGTCATGGCAAACTCCGGGATAGGCGTCCACACCGTCCCTGGGGCGGTCAAGAGACCCTTGATTGTAGTTCCCTAGGGCCAGGCAGCTCAGGTCAGATCAGATCCTGAGGTGTGTATGTAGGGGGAGTCCAGGCCCTCTGGGCTCCTAGCTACCCTGCCATGTCGCCAGGACTCTAGGCTCACAGAGACTCCTGCCCTGATTACCAGAGTCACAGACGCCCAGCAGCGGCAGAGCAGGTCTGTGGGTGCAGCCCAGTTACACCTGAGGCTCCTGGTGGTCTCCAGTCCTTTGGGGCCAAGAATTCATCTGCCAGCCTCTGACCTTTCCTGTCTCCATCTCCACATCGGCTCCATATCAGCTACCGTAATCACATGCAGCACCCAGAGCAGGGACCATAGGAGCTGCCCCAGGCTCCCCGTTCTCACCCTCCTGGGACAGCAGCCCCTGGCCACCTGCACCAAGCCTGCTCTACCCATGCCAGCCACCTGTGGAGCCCTGCCCTGGCAGCACTGGACACAGCAGCACCATTTACATCCACCAAGTGAGCAGACTCTCACTCCACCCTGGACTTGGGAATTGGCACAGGTGGGAAGCTGTGGCCTCAGCCCTGGGCTCCAACCCCAACCAGTGTTGGGGCTCACCATCCTCTGCCATTGGCTGCGCTTCCAGGGGAATCTCACCCCCAGGCCATCCTGTCCTGGGTGCTGTCCTTCCAACAGCTCACAGGAGGTGGAGGAGGCAGGAATCCCCTCAGCCATCAGCTTCACCTGTTTGATGGAGCAACACCCCCACCAGGCTCCTCCAACAGCAAGGAGCCCCAGAAGGGCAGCCTGTGACTCTTTACCTGGGTGGACTTAGGACAAGCCTGTTGGGCCCTAAGCTGCTTTGAAGAAGGACAGAGGGACACCTCTCTCAAAGTTTTCCACCCTTTCCAGACCTGTCCCTGTGAATCATAGGCCGTGCAACCGGCAGGAGGGCAGAGGAAGACAGGGAGGGTGGTTCGACTCAGGCAGGTGCAGAAGTGTGCTGATCAGACTCCACACTGTGTGGTGCTGGGAGTCTAGGCCGGGAAGCCCCTCATC